>NW_015373923.1:11920533-12336628 GCF_001272555.1 Dufourea novaeangliae
CCCCCCCCCCCCCCCCGTCTCTTTGTCACCATGCCCACTTTCGCGCGTTTAAATTAAGACGCGGGTTGGGCTCGGTAAATTGCGACCGGAAGCAATTAACTGTCGCAACCTGATTACCGGCGTGTCGTGTCAGAAACAGCGGTTCGAAATTCACGGGACAATTTTTCTTTTTTCTACCCTTTCACCCACCACCCCCTTCTCTTCTCTGACTCTTTATCACATTTTGTGCAAAGCAGGCGATACACGGGATCATGCTACCAACGGCGAATGCAGGGGGTTTGGCACCCTTTGACACGGGACACGGATTCCGAAGTTTTTTTTTACATTGTTTCAAAACCAAATGCGCCGAGCGGGATTCGACGATCGGTCGGTGCACGCTCCTTTCACGCGTGTCAGATTGCTCGGCGTGCAATGGTTTTTTTACGCCGCCTCCTCCGAACTCCTCTCTCCAACCACCCACCCTACGTTTTATGCGAACGTCCGATCCGCGCGGAAGTTTGTACACGCTGACGTCTAATTACCACGATCCTCGAATCACGATATGCCGCGTACTAATTAGCAATTACCCGTCACGTCGTACTTTCTGAGCGCGAATCCGTTGGTTCCAGCCCCGCGGAATAAGGGTGGTTGGGGGGGGGGTGGGTCCGGGATGAGAAAAAAAGTTCATCGATCCTGGTTTGTTCGTCTCGTTAACCTGATTTAAGGAAAACATCCGTTTCGTTGGTTGTGCCAATTTAGCCTATTGTGCGGCGGTATAAACGTTTGTTCACTGTAACCGCACCGAACGATTTCATTCGTCGGTTAAATCGCGCAAGAGAATAACGGTTGATCTAACACGGAACAAATCATCTTGGCGTTTAGGTTTTCCAATCCTGTTGGGATTCCGCTTGTGGATAGTCACGAACATGAAGAAGTTTATGTAGAGGGTGAGTCAATCAAAAATACTATCTAAAATAATTCGTTAGCTATTTGATTGTATTAGAAAACGTTTCAACGCATTATGTAGCATTTTAAGGGACGCCTCGGAAGGACATAAACTGATTTTTTTATATCTTATTTTGTTGAGGTATCAAGGTGAGTTTTCTCAAGGTCAATGCATCTTTATTTTATACCACGTTGGTGTCGATGGAACTACGAATTCAGCGACCTATAGCATCATGACCTTAAGTTGAGCTTATTATACATTAATTTCGTGAGAATCGCATTAATTTCAAGAAAATAAAATTGTATCAATACTTGCTTGATACAAGTAATAACTAACGAGTTATGTTAGATTGTAGTTCTTATTGACTCACTATGTACATGTATACATATAAAAGACTTGGGTGACTCGCTCATCAACGCACAGCCCAAACTGCTGTACCTAGGAACGGGAAATTTGAACAGTATACTTTTTTTATGACATAGACTAGGGATAAGAAAGGATTTTTGGAAATACCGACGCTAAAGGAGTAAAAAGTGAATCAAAATTTGTTTAAAACAATACCAATATCCTAACCGTATCTCTAAATCCACTAAAGCTGGAAATGTGAAATTAGGAGCATAGGTTCTTCACAAAAACCCACATATGGTGATTTTTTGAAATTCAATTCCAAAAGATATAAAACTAATATCAGAAGCTAACGCGGGCATAGCCGCGGGAAATGGCTGATCGAGGATATAAGAGCAGGATTTTTCATGGAATTCTGACAGCACGCGAGAAAACGAACATTTTTATAATATCGAATTGGTGGAATTCTTTCCGAACGAACGGCTTAGTGAATTGTGTACCCTTTGTGATGTGCACTATCGGATCAGCTTTCATAAATTATAATAATGATAAAATTGCTAAACCTAATATACAAGGTGTTCCAAAATAGCTTCGACTCCCGGAAATGAGGGATTCCTGGGATGATTTGAAATAACTGTTTCCTTAGCAAAAATGTTATCCGAGGCTTTGTTAACGAGATATTAACGAAAAACCCCGACCAATCAGAGCGCGCGTCTGCCGACCGAGCTTCCGCGGTAGCGTTGGCTACGCGCTGCGATTGGTAGCCAACGCTATCGAGGAAGCTCGGTCGGCAGACTCACGCTCTGATTGGTCGAGGTTTTTCGTTAATATCTTGTTAACAAAGCCTCGGATAACATTTTCGGTAAAGAAAAACTTGTTTCTAATCACTCCACGAGTCTCCCATTTTCGGGTCCTCTAACATTTTTGTTACACCCTGTATACCAGAAGTCATGTTACACCCTAGACGCCGTTTTCGATTGCAACAGACACTTGAGTATTAAAACTGCATAGATAATTGGTAAAGAGAAACATATATCAATTTTATTAAATTTTATATTTAATTTCACATGTTCAAAAATGAAAGCCAGCTTTGTTTTTTATTGTATTTTACAGACCTCTAGAAGCTATAAATGCATAAAATCCGCAGTCTACTCATAAGCATATTCATGATTTCAATAAATGTAAAATAACAAGTCTAAAAATCTGTCATTTTGACGGGTTTGATAACCCGAATCAACCAAAAGCACACCACATTATATGAATTCCTTGATTGCAAACAGATGCATGAATATTAAATATTAACCCAACGTGCAAATATTTTATATAAAATCTCATTTACAGAAAAAGGAAGTATTTTTGCCTTGCTCGAGTCCAATGATTTGCTGAATGCTGTAAAGGTGGAATTTCCTGTCAGCGTTAGACGCGTGCATTCGCATTTAAACGAAGTGCGACTCGTACCTGTTTCTCATTTCATTCCATTGTTTTCGATGTGTAACGACTACTTCAGTAGCAATTCAGACAGACACACGCGTCAATCCCACCTCTACAAGGTTCTGTAACACACATTGAGGGCCGCTAATCAAATTCGATCAAAAGAAACGATTTTAATTTCTGTATTTTCTTATAGTTTGAGGCCTTGAAAATGTGTGTTTAAAATATTATGGTGAAATTCATAAAATTCTCAAATCCACAAAATAATAAAAACTATATACATTTTTCTCAAAACGATATTTTTCAAGACAGGCGCACATTTTTCTCAGAAACTGCTGAGTGGGTCGACTTGGAATTTGTCACATGTGTAGAGTACCTGTGAAGTTATCGCTTGACATAAAAACTTTTTGGGTTTTCAAAATTACTTTTCTTCCGGAACACGAGAAATAAAAGTTTGTTTGTATAAATCAGATTTTCTCTTTTAATACCCCGTCATTTTGTCTATTTATTTTTTAACTTATTTATTCCAGGTCGAGCGATTGTCACATTCATGGAGAAAAGCAGGAATTCGTTTGTGTCTTTGTTTTTTTTTTGTTATTTCGTGACGTGACTGATACTTATAACTTCTAAACTTTTTAATGAAATGTCTCACAAAAACTTGTTTTGAAAAACTCGCTGGCAGCGAGATCGCCATATACAATACGCTAGTTTTAATTATTTACAATATGTTTGGACCTCAAATACAAAAAATTTGTACCGCCATCGGTGAGGCAGAAGCACCTGTCGAACCTGTAGCATCGAGTACCCCGTATCTATCCATCTACTCGATTTTGTCCCACTCTCTCCTACATACAATCGGATGTGTCGAATATCAATCTCATTAGAAGCAGTCTAAGATCGGGACATGCGGATGCACTCGTGGCATCCGGCGGACGAAACGAAAGCGTCGACGGCAGACGTGGCGGTGCGACCAGGTGGGACGGGACCCGGCGTTTGAGTTTTCGATCGACGGACAGGGCGAGATAATGCGATTAACGCCCTGCAAAATTGGACCTCTTTGAGCAACGTGTCGTTCGGTCAACGATGCAACGCAGTTACCGCGGAAAAGGGCGCTGCTCCGTGCAATAACCTGCACCTACTACGAACGTTCCCGCGCGCGTGTAATGCACATGTGGCCGAGCGTCTCTACCCGCCCTTCCTTCCCCCACCCCCCCCCTCCTATCTCACGGTCAAAGTGTGCAGATTTTTCGGGGAATTCGCAACGAGCAAATTTACCTTTACCGGCGCGAACCGTTGGAGCTGATTTGCTGTTTCCGTCTGGCCGACGATTAAAGGAAACCCTCGACGTGCCTATAATTTCGGTGGATTTATTTGGATAGACGCGTAGCCGAATCGCGATTATCGGGATGCCGTTCGACTTTTATTCCCCTTTCAGGCACGTCAAATATAAGAACCGCACGTGATCCCAGGGATCGTTAATTGAATGTACACCGATCGTGGAATACTTTTTTACTTGATACCGAACCGCGGAAATTTGTGAACGTTGCTGAATTGTTGGGCGAATTGACTAGCTGTATGTGGGCAGTTGAAAAAGATAATTGAGGATTTAAAGGGTAGGTTGGTGGGTTATTGGTAGACTGCGAGTTTTTGTGCGAAGGAACATTTTGTAAAGTTTCTTTCGGGTTAAGAATTTCCACACTACACCCTGTGCAGTATTGACTTGGCAAGCTGGCCAAAGTCCTAATATTGATACTAGATTAAAGAGAAAATAAGTGTGTTTTTTATAATATTATTCATGTGACGTGACATAATAGTCGTTTTTGTGACGTCATATTGTATACAAAAATATAGACACGTATATGATCAAATTGCCGCGGCGGATAGATCGGTTCTCCCCACGTAGGGGGATAGTACCTTATTGGGTTAAGAATAGAATAAAAAATTCGTTGCATTGAATATATGTTTTGTCTTTCGTTGTATTTTACAAAACCCTATAAGCTATAAATGCATAAAATCTGCTTTCTAGTGATTAGACTTAGAGGGTGCTGTTCATTAGTGTTTTGACATTTACGTATGTTTTAAGCGGAGTATACAAATTAATTGGTGTTACGAAATGTATGAAAATATAAATAAAAGATGAAGACTTACAGATGCTTTTGCATTATTTGTATATTTTGAATATCCACGACTTTTGCTTTCACTGACATATTTATCTTGCTTGGAATTGATTGTTGATCAATATAATATAATATTGTTAAACTATTCCTGGTAATATTTTCTTGATTTGGAAGTCTAATTGTTTCGATGGCAGTAAGAACAATTTTTGGTTTCATTAAGTAATTCTTAAAAATAGTATATCATGACTACATGCATACCTACATGTATTGCGTGTGTTATTATCATGTATCGCATAAGGCGATCCAAGGTAATTATAGTTTTTGCACAAAGGCGAGTAACCAAAGAACGGTTGTGTAATTACGATTTAAATGAATTACACTTAATAAATACAATTTCAAACAAATTCTAATCGTTAGTAAATCAAATGATTTGTCTAGTTTCATCGAAAGACAATAATTCTGTTTATTAAAATAATCGGAATAATTCCTAAATAATTAATACAGAAATAAATATAGAAGTCTGTGAAATAGAGTTAGAATTACCTAAATCCAATAAGAAAGAAAAGTCACCTTTCATTGGCTACAGTCATTCATAAAACATTCGTACGTATTCTATATATCAGTACACACTTCTACGATGATAATAATTAACATCATTTACAAGTTTGAACAGACAATTCATCGTGATTCAATTAGAAGAAAACAAGTTCGAAGGAAAACAGCCGTGCAGCGAAAACGGGAGACAGGAATTACGAAACGGAGTCCCGATTTCAACCGTTACTGCAACGTCTGGCAACGGCTATCGCTGTATAATCTCGTTTGGATTCGACGTTTACTATCGCGCCCGAGTAAATATCATTATTATGCCGATAGACGTAGAAGTAAATACCGAGTCAGAGTTCTCCTACTTTTTACACGAGTAAATGGGAAAGGTCCCGCGTCGTGACCGAACCCTTCGAAATTAACGGCGCGGTCATTATCTAATATTTGCCTCGGTTCTTCTACTTCATGTTTTCATCGCTGATTAGTGATACTGTTTGTGCGGAAACGTTTATTCTGCCGTAATTGGTGCCCCCCTTCAGGCAGCGCCGTGTCGGAGCTCGACGATGCTGTGAATGTCAATCCGATCGCGTTTTCCTTGCTCAATAGGCCAAATACCGGTCGGATGCTCGAAACGGTGATTCTGAGAATGTGGACCTAACCCGAGTCTGTTTCGAAAACGAAGGTATACCTACGCCAAGTCTGATTGTGAGAATTCGCGGTTTCGATAGGCTGTTCCAACGAACGAACTGTTGTATCTATGCGGATGAATGTTTCGGATGGGCATTCTTGTTTTAGGATGTATGGAAAGGACAAGTGTAACTGTAGAAGGCTCAAATTCCATTAGTAGCCATATACGGGGTGTCTTATAACCTGTCAGAAGGTGGCGAATCTACGTGAAAAAATAAAACGATGATAATAAATAAAATTTTGTCTTGGTTCGCCACATTTTTCAGATTTTTTGAGTTTATATTTAGAAAATGAGGAGTTTTGATGTAGATTACGTTTACAGAATGTATGTTTCCGTGAAGCGCACGAGTAACTAGAAAATTATATTGCTTTTATATACTGAAAATTAGTGCAATAACGAATTCAGTGATTCGTGAAACAGTTGTATTCAACATCACGTAAGGTAAGAAAGGAAAGAGATTATTCGAACATTTATTTAAATGTCACAGTAAATTTTGTCAGGCACTTATTATATATCAAAGAAATTTTGATTAATAATTGCTTGAACTCCCAGTACATGTATATGTTATATAAATATATACCAGTTTTCTTACCGTACTTTCGATTAATATGTATCCACATAAATTATTAACATAATACATCAGTGTACTATTCGAAGTGAATAATATATTATTTCTATTCCTTTGGGTCTGAAACATTTTTTTCTTACTAGCGGCATATAATAGAGTTTCCTTTAATAAGAAGAGGCCTAATATTATGAATACTAAATTGCAGAACGTGTACTTCGATTCCCGACAAGAATATTTCTCTCATGCCTTTAGACAGGATAGGATACGATGAAACTGCAGTTCTGAAAATGTAATTGCTCAGTATTCATAAATTTCTTAAAAAACTAGACAAAGTCAACAGACTGGTCAAGTTTGATCATTAGACCTTGATTTCCAAAAGATTAAAAAGCAATTAGTAATAACAGTTTCCTGCAATTCAACGGCCGAACGATAAGCACAATTCATCGCGAAGCATCGATACTACACTCTACTTTAATCCTGCAAATTATAAGAACGCGCGATCGACGGAGGATAGTAAAAACGGTTACAAACAAACGTAGTCGGTAGGATTAAAAGGAACGAAATGAAAGCGGAAGGGAAAGGACCGAAAAGAAACAAGAATGCAGGAGATGAAACGATATCGGCAACAAGAGACCGGTGGCGGTCAAGGAATGATAAAACAGCTAAAAAGGAACAAGTGTCCTCGGGCGAAGGTAGAAGAGGACGGGAAGGAAAAACGAGAAGAAAGGATGCTCATTCAGCCTGGGACAGGTTTCCCGTATATCGGTGTCAATCCAATCAATGGTTTATTAACCGATGCGGGAACGACGGAGATGGCGCCTGGCGGGGCGGGAGGAGGAGGACGCGATGAAGACAGCAACATCGTCAAAGAGGGACAAAGAGGGACGGCTGAGCGTTGTATCGCGGAGAATCGACAGACGAAGGGCAGTTGAAGGGGTCCATACCCGAGGGGGAAGGGGTCGAAGTGGTGGCTAGTCCGTTCGCGGTTTGTTTGGACGGAGAACCTTAACACGTGGTCCCGTGGTACACATGCATCGTGTGCTCGGCAGAGAGAATAAAAAAAACGAGCGAGAGGAGAGAGGGTCGGCGAAGTGACCGAGGTAGGGAGATGGCAGGATGATGGGGGGAGTTAGGGGTGCTTGGAAAAAGAATAACGCGCCGTGAGGGAGACGAAGGGCCGGCGAACAAGAGGGACAAAGGTGAGGAGAGGGTAGCCACGCGCGCCCTACCCCACGGCCGAACGGCTGTATTGTTTCTGTATCCCCTCGCGTCTAAGGGAAGAAGGCGGAAAAACTGCGAGGGAGCAAGAGTGGGAAAAAGAAAAGCTGCGAACGGTGAGTGGAGGGGAGGGAGGTCTATCGGTTATTGGAAATCTGTATTTTTGTAGGCCATACCTGTTCCGTGTTGACCCCCACCCACCGCCCACCCATCGCAGGGGTAAATCGCAGCAATGGGTCACCCCGATCGCGTCTCCATCGGACAATTCAGAGACGTGGTTATGGCGGGTGATGTTTTCAATCTGTGTCTCTCTATGACGCGAATGCGTCAGTACGCCGTACTGAGAATCACTCCCAGCGATTCCAATCTAACGTACAATGCCGCGTATTAAGGGTTCCGTTCGGCTGGTCCGCGATCGTCAGGTCTGTATGCGAAATTACGGTCCCAAGCCCGGTACGAGTACGAGTTTCACTCTTGTTTTTCTTCGGTGATTTTTCAAGCGAGATATCGATTGTTTCGTACCGATCGATTGTTCCCGAGCTCATGTGGACATTTGTTATAATGGGAAATATTTTTTGTAGCATTGTTACGAGGCTTTCCGAATAACTTAATCTATATGCATGTAATGAACACTAGAACTACCGAGGTGGAACGTGCATCTTCTTTTATCAGATTGGTAAAAGTGACAGTTTTCTTAAGATACACTTTTATGAGGTAATTAATATGCTTAATTATACAGGGTGAACCACGAATAGTGATCAGTAGAGATTATTCTGTTATTAGCAGTCCAATCGAAAATTTTTTTAACTGGTATAGCATGGTTTCAAGAGAGCTTTAACGTGATTATAGCAAATTTTATGTCAACTCTTTTTTTTCATGATTTTTTAAGGTTACCTTCAATTGTTACAAATACACCTGTAATTTTTTCACGCCTATCTGTCAGAGGATTTCAAGACGAATTCGATAAGTATCATAACATAACATGTGTTAGGCTTAAAAATATTATAAGTGTATTTGCAAAAAATTGAAGGTGACTGACAAATTACGAAAAAAAAGGAATTGACATAAAATTTACTATAATCATGTTAAAACTCTCTTGAAACCATGCTATATCTGATAAAAACATTTTTGATCGGATTGCTAATAACAGAGTAATCTCTACTGATCACGATTCGTGGTTCACCCTGTATACTGTAATAGAAATTATGAAAAACTTTGTAGGATACATTGTTGTAACATTAAATAATTTCTACAAGACTTCACGTAACCGTCATTTTGACTGCTTGGGTACGTTTAATGCTAATATGATCGTTGCATATGTACCTCATCACTTTTAATCTTTTCGCTACTATGAGAGTATACAGGGTGTTTCTGAAATCGTGGTACAACCGGAAAGGAAGTCATGCAAAGTGAGTCGAACATATAGAATTTAATTTTCTTTGTGCGATGCTTCGTTTCCAAGATCATCGAAATTGAGAATCTGCTAGATACGCGGTGCGATCGAATAGGACTAGTGTGTCTGTTCATTACATTCAGTTTCTACTTATTGACAGCACGAATCCACGCGGTTTAGATGAATCTTCAAATTTGATTTTCTTGAAAACGAAGCTCCATATCAACAAATTTAATTCTTCATTTTCGACTTACTTTTACATGAGGAATCAACTTCTTTCCAGTTGTACTCCGAATGTTCTTTAAATACTAAGGCGTATACACATATACAACCCCCATGTATTGAGATGGACTGCATTTGTTTAAAAATTTATCAATCATTTTAAATTTAAAAGTACATTGATATTTATTAAATGTTTGCTGGCAAGCTCATGGCTTGGAGTCTCATTGAGCGATGGCACATGGACGATCAAGTCCTCCGTAACGAAAAAGTTAATTAGTTTTAGGCCACTTTTATTAGTTCATAGTAGCATAAGAGTTGTCCATCGAACGTTAATATCTCTTAAACAATATTTATTTCAGACTTTTAGCAATTTCGCAATGCTTTGTAACATTTAGTGCATATTCGGTTAGTGTCCTAATACTAGACCTGAGCAAATTTTACCACCCACAATCTTGTACTTTCAATTATCTTATGAAGTATTTTTCTCCGTTCTCTTTTACGTCCCATCGACCACTATATAGGTCACAACCGAAGAAGTTCAGTCTGTATTACGATGTTTCGAGGTAATAAGATTTTAGAGTAAAATGTTTGTGTCGTATAAATAATTCATTGTATTACTTGCGGGTCTTGTAAAATAAGATCTGTATCAGGGTTTATGTGATGCTTTCTCCGTGATTCGAATCTTCTCCACTCAAACAGAAGACGGTTGGTTGCTACATGTAGTTTGCATGAATGGATCAAAATGCTGCTTACTATAACTCCCTTCAATTCTAGTCTCGAATTATCTTCAATCTAAAGAAAAAATTGCAGCAATTCTACATATTTCGTAATGCACAGCAGACACAACGATCATTTTAACATATGCAAATAGTCATGAACCCTTTCGCGACTAGCGCCGGTTATATCCGGCTTCCACTAAATGCTTCACACTGGCTAGCGCCGGTTATATCCGGCATCCACTATATGCTTCACACTGGCTAGTGCTGGTTATATTTGGCATTCACTAAATGCTTCACATTGGCTAGTGCCGGCAGCGTTGCCGGGAAATATGTTACCGTGTGACGGTATTTATTTATTATATATCATATATCTATACAGGGTGTAACAAAAATGTTGTCCGACCCGGAAAGAGGGCACTCGGGGGGTGAATTGGAACAAGTTTTTCCTTAGCAACAATGTAATCTGAGGCTTCGGTACTGAGATATTAACGAAAAACCCCGACCAATCAGAGCGCGAGTTTGCCAGCCGATTTCCCGCGGTAACGCTACCTACCAGTCGCAGCGCGTACTGACATACTCGCGCTCTGATTGGTCGGGGTTTTTCGTTAATATCTCGGTAACTAAGCCTCAGATTACATTGTTGCTAAGGAAAAACTTGTCCCATTTCCCCCCCCCCCCCCCGACTGCCCCCTTTCCGGGTCGGACAACATTTGAATTACACCCTGTGTATCAACGAAATCCTATAAGATTTTACACGGACACATTGGAAGCTCCAAAAACGTGAGACACTCCTAATGTGCACGGTGTGCACTAATGGCACGACGACTCGCTCCTCGCTGTCGCGAAAGGGTTAATTTTGCAGTCACCAAACCTCGTACTCTCTATCTACCATCTTATGTAAAATATTTAATTCGTACAAAGAATCATTTCCATCTCAATTATTCCGTTTTAACATACAGCAAAATAAAATTCCATTTTTCAAATCAACCAATCCCAAATATCTTCTGTACATAGCACTTAACAATTAATACATCAATCTGCTTCCTTGTTCGTGTTGCTTTATCAAAATGATACCAGTCTTTTGCTTCATTTAGTACCTGCATTGTCTAATGTCTACAAACCGAACCCTAGTTTTATCAGCGAGCGCAATACCCACATGATTTCCTCTACACCGACAATTTCACAGGTGCACGGCCCTCGAAATGGGCCACGCCACGTTACCATAGGGGATACACAGAAAGCCAACGGGACGTACGGCCGTGCGTAATATCGGTCATTGACAGCGATAGTGTTCCGCAATGTTCCGGAGAATGTGCGTTCACGGTCACGCACATACCGGGTGGCTGTACTCGGCAATCCGCTAATGAAGACGGGCTGTGCAATTGGCCGAAATGAACAACGATGAATTGACTTTCGGACTGCTCGTAGAATGACTCGCGTTAATATTATAATACGTTGATGTTCCAGAGATTATTGTGGTATACATTATGTTTGATTATAGTGATGTTAACGGATAGATTGTATTTTAATGTATTAACCCCTTGAGTACCGATTTAATTTGAAGAAATCTTCCACTTCGTTCATACGTATTAGGCAGACCTAGGGCACTTCTGAAATGATATTACTTGAAATGTTATTTCAAATAACATGTTATTTTATTTCATAATTATTTGCATGCCTCTAATCACGTCTGAAATAACATTATTTGAAATACTATGTCAAATAATATGGTATTTTATTTTCTAATCATTTGAAATAATTATTAGAAATAATGGTGAAATTATATCATTTAACTAGGTCTGAATTTGGTTTACTGACATTTTTCTGGAGAGGCACACCGCTCTACTTTTACACCAGTGGAGCGATTACATATTTTCTTTCATGACCATATTAGGTGGGCCCAAGAAAATATCTCTCACGGATGATCTTTTTGAAGAGTGGGTTCTGCTTAAAGCAAATTGCTGCAAAGATTTCTTACAATAAAATCTTTTTGTTGGATATTATTTTAAGTATTATTTCTTTTGCCAAATTTGAAATACAAAAATAACAAAACAATTCAGTATTTGAAATTGCTATTATTTCAAATGAATCGATAATATTTTTATTTTCAAATAATAGTATTGAAAATAAAGTTGCGCAACAAATTATTTCAAATAGTTAGTTCTTATTTTCATTTCAAACAAAATTTACCGAGGCTGGTATTAGAACATTTATCGAATATGCCGTAAATTTTACAAGGCATTACGAAATTGCTAAAAGTCTGAAATACATATTGTTTAAAAGATATTAAAGTTTGATGGACAACGCTTATGCTACTATGAAGTAATAAAAGTGGACTAAAACATATCATTTTTATGAAACATTACATTTTCTTCATACAGACCAGGTGTCCTAATATTTATAAGCGGTAGTGAACATCGCGTTAAAAAATAAATCAACAGAATCGTTTCAAAATTCATTTAAATTCATAAATTGAGTGGAATAGTACTGAAAATGATTTTATGTCATTGTAATACCTGTATTACATATTGCAACAAATGAAAAATAATTTGAAGAAGTAGCAATAAGCTATTTACTAATATTGCTCAAGAACATGCTGTTTTTTGATCCACTCAAGCAAATACTGTGGCACCTAGCATTTTTTGTCGATTTTATTGCCAAATAACATCCTCATTTTAAATATAACGTGTACTGTGTCTGATATGGTTAATTTCGTTTGAAAATGCGTCAATAGCACATAAAATATTAGTGGAAGTGCGACGTAAGACAAAAAGTATTTCGTTTATGTATGTCAACTTATTATTTGGGCCATCCTGAAAATGGTGTGAGTCCAATGTAAAGAAAATTAGTAATATGATTGGTACGGTTACAAATAATTACGAATATTGTGTACGTAAGCGAACAAGAAAAGTTGACTAACACCACTTTCACAATAAATGGCTCATTTATCAGCGAGAAAATGGTAAATTGTATCAAGAAATCGCCAGGTTGTTAAGTTTCAGTAAAAGTATCGTAGTTCGCATCATACATAGATAAGATCGCGAGGAACGCATTAAATCATGTTTACCAAAAGAGACGTCCAAAATTACGTGATGCACGATGTCTGAGAAGATTAATTTGAAAAATAAAGCAAAGTTAAATTTTTAAATGACATTCTCGTTTGTAGCGACAAGTTGTATGAACAAAGTTGCAATAAGTTTTAGTTTGACAGTATTTTTTCATCAAATCTATAGATGGTGAAGATGAATGTTGATTAATCAACGTATAAATCTGGTTTTTAGAGTATTATGTGGTACTAAACGTTTAAAGCACGGAGTACTCCAAATGATGGTGACCCCTACACAAGAATATTCTACATGTACATACATACAATTATTTGTACAGCGCATACTTGAGGTTCTGCTTTGTCATTTTGTTACATATAGTTTTTATTTAGACGAGTTTTATTCGGCGGTAGCACTTCGCTGAACGCATATGTACGTCAATGACCTCCCATTAATAAATATTAGGACTCTTGCTTTGTTGGAGAAATGCTTTTTTTTTACACAAATTATCTACTTTGCACTAATTTCATTACCCCATATTAGCACAAATGTTATTTAGGGAACTTTACTATTTCTTGGATAATAGCAGCAATTTTATAATATTTCATCAAGTTAGCTACACATTTGATAAATATTCTAATATAATACTTACGAAAGAAAGTGTATATATACACACACCTGTACAAAGGAGAAAAGCAGAAAATACAATTGACAAATTCTAATTACAATCATAGTAATTGATAAGTTATTATAAGGTTTTAATACTTTAACTGCCGCGTATTTCAGGGTTAGATATTCTAAAGAATTGAAAACATTTTTATAATTCTGCAAACGTCTATCATTGAGTTTACACAAATAATACGTACAAAGTTTGCTTTGGATTAGCATAAAGTTATAACATTTGTACCTTCTGGGTCTACTACGTAAGTACATCCACCATTCACACCAATCACGAAATAAATCGAATTGTTCGAATTTCAGAGTACAAGCTTTGTGTGGATTTTATTGAACAAATATGGATATAACTAAAATAAGTTGGCGACATCCTCCTGTCAGTCATGAAATTAACACCAAGATCAAAAGGATCAGGCGTCATTGATTTAGAGTATCAACGTTCATTCAGAGCTGCTTTGCCATATAATCATGAAATTGCATACCAACCGTCACGATCCACCCAGTATACAGTCCGGTTCGCGTGTATGTGGCTGTTAACGTGGGACATGTATGTACAATAGCATTGGACCACCGATCGGGGGTGCTAAAGGGATAGAGGGACACGAAGGGGGTCAACGCGCGTTAATTGGTCCAGTGTCAAGGTCAAACCTCTCTGGCGTGTCATCGCATTATCATCGATTATTGGACATATCTCGTGGTCAATTCGAGACTCACAGAGCTGACAAATCGATGACAGAGGAATGATAAGACGGCTGTTTCGGTTGCGATGCCGGTTGACAGGATTCGGAAATTCCTTTCGAATCGCGATTTTTTGGTCCATACTTTGGGAATACAAGTGAGAAATTTCTGTCTGTAAAATTTGAAAAATTATTTAAAAATTATATTTATTGAAAGTCTTGCGTTGGAGACTAAATGGTGAGCTCTGTTCTTTCGAAAAAATCGTGGTATGCTGTGATAGGTAATATTTCATAAAAATGTCGACAATAAGTGAATAGTTTTATGTAGATGGTATTTTATTATTTAAATACTTCCAATATACATCGACATTTTTTAATATGGCCTAATCGTTTGAAGTACATTCAATAATTGAGTCTGTGTTCACTTGACAGTTAGTCTAGTAATCACTTGGCTATATCATTCGACTAGTTAAAATACCATTTTTTTTTACTCTGTGTCGTTACTCGTGGAATTTTCCATATCACGTTACGTATTATGAAACTTATTCATTTACACTCTTATAACACATAAATGAGTGAAATATGTATGCATAATATAAGAACTCTTTCAACCAAAATTTATCGATGCTTTTAATTTATTTAAAAAATCATAAAAATTCTTAAGAGAATAAATAAAATTATCATTAACACCTGTATGTGTTAATAAATAAAAAAATATTGCATAATGATCTGCAGTCTAATAATCATTCACAAAACCTTTCATTGAAATCGATAGAACGTAGATGATTAATTACTCAGTTAAAAGAGAATAAATTATGTGATGGCTGTCTTAAATTACGTTCGATTAAAAGTTCCAATACCTGTAGTTTATAGGAAACGGAACAGTAGTCGCCCACCTGCACGATACATCGAGATACACGTGGACGATCACATCTTCATTGCAACAAAGGTCGCGGATTACGCGGTGGATATCGGAGGGATAGAAAAAACGACGAAAAGGAAGAAGTACTGCGCCGGCGGACAGGGTAATAAATCGGTCAGGCCAGCCATTCGACTGCGGGCGGTTTCTTTTTTGCTTCTGTTCGATTTTTTTTCCCGCAGTCAGCTGTTGCATCGATCGAAAAACAAACGGGACGCCGCATTCCACCTGTCTATGAACTGTATATCCATACTTCGATGAAGCGGCGTCTGTTTATATTCCCTTCCCGTGTACACTGACACTTTGTACAGATTTAATCCCCAATAAATATTACGAGTGTACTCAAACATTTTTTAATTAACTCTTATCATGTATATTTACTATTTAGAACTAGTTTAAGTGGATATATTTCGTATGAAACGGAATTAGGTAATTGAAATTGTTAACCAAAATTAAAATCTATTTAATTGTTTTGTTCACTTATTAATATTGTTTCTAATGAATAGGCAGCGGATATTAGAACAAATTCACAGTAGTTCCTAAAAATGAAGGTTAGGCAGTAATTTACTTCTTGTACTATGAGTTTTATTATGATCATAATAACATATTAGGTGTACCAATAAGTAATCCACTATTTCTTTTCAATTTCAAAACTGGTAATATGGTTTAAATTTAAAACATTTTCTTGTCCGTTTCTTTTTTAAATACAATATTACGATGACTGTTGAAGCACAAGGACAAATATCACTGAAACGGCATTCGCTCTGAATTTCGAAAAAATAAATACTTGAATGAACAGAAGATGATGGATTACTTATTGGTACACCTAATATAAGGTTATTAGACTTTTCTAAATCTGAGCAGTGATTCATCAAGATGGAATAAGTTGAAAGTCTAAAACAAAATTGCAAATCGAACTATGAACACTGGTGGATTCTGTCATTCTGTCTACGAAAATACAGTGAAATCTCGATTATCGGGTCATCGTTTATTCGAATATCGCCGAATCCAACATTCCATTATCCGATCTTCTATACATGGTAGAGACATGTTTCAAATGGATTTTTGTTAACACCATACCAGCCCCCTTATGCCGGAACCATGAATTGGAATACAAAATTGAATGTGAAATATATTGAGATAATTGTGGAGAGTAAAGGTTTTAAAATTTTCTTGCAGGAATTGGTTTTTAGACCAGATGAAAATGTAAATGTAAAATAATTTTTGGTTATCCGCTGCTTGTTTGGTTCCCCGTTTAGAATCATAAATCACATTTGTGAGTCTGGTATAACAATGATAGCGTATAATCACCATTGCTATGCAAAGTACACATTTGTCGTTTTAGTGTGCTTTTAGTATCAAAAAAAGGCATTCAACACACACATTTACTCAGAACATGAAAATTTCACAATCATGGATGTGGCATATGAGGGATGGTATGCACATGTGAATATTGTATAATACATAGTGCTTTTCTGTTTTTACCGATTTGCATAATCGAGGTCTTACTGTAACCCATTATAGAGAGAGACATTCAATATTTTTCAAAATATTCGTAATTGAAGTTTCAATACTGCACTGAAGTATAGTTGAGTTCAAGCAGAAAGCAAGTATAAATGAACACACGTCTGATAAATCTTCAAAAGTACACCACATACAAATCATGTGGTCTGTGGGCCACTTTGGATCTAAATGGACCACTGCATGTAGAACAATTCAAACGTTCACATAAAATTTGTCCAACTCGACACATCATAGGTCACGTACTCTGTGGGTCCATTTACGCGTAAATGACCTACGCGTAAAATTATAATCGACACAGTCGCATCAAACCGCACCACCGCCAGAAAAGCGTAACAGGTCAAAAATTTTCAATTTTTATTTTATCGCGTAAAATATCAATAGATCCAGCATCCAGAAAAATTTAATAAGTTACAGTCCAATACATCAAGCGAGGTGGCACTAGTGCCATTTTGTTTAACGTTCCGTGACCTTCGTTATTTTTATTGCTTCCCTCCTCCCCCTCCACCCGGTCTTTTATGTTCAGACCTATCTTCTTACATCTGATAGGCTTCCAAAGAATCATTGTAATACCTGTATTACATATTGTAAAAAATAAGAAATAATTTGACGAAATAATAATAAGTAATTTACAAATATTCTGAATCTTTTTCGATACACTCGGGTTAATGCTGTGGCACCTAGCGTTTTTGTCTATTATATTGTTAATTGACATCGTCATTGTTGGAATATCTGGTGTCAAAAATAAGCCGAGGTTAAAGGATACAAACAGTGTCATTTAGTTAACGGTCTGCAGGTCAGAGATCGAAGGCCTTCAGCCTTCCTTCGGAAAAGGGCCTGAGCAATAAAACGACGGTCGCATCTATTTTTAGTTTTCCTCAAGTGGACCCAACAGAGGTCCTTTTTCGCGCGACTTTCTTTTCGCTCTTTACTTTCGTGTTGGCTTCCAAACCATACAGTCGTGCTCCGTAGTTTTCCATATAATAAAGAAACTGTGTTCATACTCTATCGTGTATTTCATTATAAACTAATGCACATTTCCTATAGTCATTGTAAATATAATGTGTACTGTATTTGATATGGTTAGTCTCGTTTGAAAATGCGTCGATAGCACATAAAATATTAGTGGAAATGGGAAGTAAGACAAAAAGTATTTCGTTTATGTATGTCAACTTATTATTGGGCCATCCTGAAAATGGAATCAGTAATATGATTGGTATGGTCACAAATAAATTTGAATAATTTGTACATAAGTGAACAAGAACATTTGACTAACACCACTTTCAGAATAAACGGCTCATTTATGAGCGTGAAAAAGGTAAATTGTATCGGGACATCGCCGGATTGTTAAGTTTCAGTAAAAGTACCGTAGTCGACAGCATACATAGGTAAGATCGCGAGGAACGCATTGAGTCATCTTCACCAAAAAAGACGTCTAAATTACGTGATGCTCGAGGACTGAGAAGATTAATTTGAAAAATAAAACAAGTGTTAAATTCTTAAATGACATTCTCGTTTCTAGCGACAAGTTGTATGAACAAAGTTGCAATAAGTTTTAGTTTGACAGTATTTTTTCATCAAATCTATAGATGGTGAAGATGAATGTTGATTAACAAACGTATAAATCTGGTTTTTGGAGTATTATATGGTATTTAACGGTTAAAGCGCGGAATACTCCAAATGATGACGACCCCTACAGAAGAATAGTTTACAATATTACAATTTATAGGCTTCCAAAAAATCTAAACACATTCAAGGGTACTTCTCAGGCTCTCTACTACATGACCCAACAGTGTTTAACACCAAACCAGTCACGACCGTTCAAATGACCGATCTTGTCGTTCTAATTCCTACCTCTCCGAAGGGTATTGTAGATTCAGGGTCAAAGCTGAATGTTAAAAGGTATTTTTCAATGATAATCCCTCCGTTTCGGTAATACTTAAACACAAACTTCAGCCATAAAAGATCCAGGGAGTTCATGGAGGATTAATATCTAAGGTGCTACGTAACGAATCAGTTTCTTTTCGATGGCCTGAAAGATTACATCTCTCCGACTCATGACACTTTCTCAGGGTGGTCGCAAAAGAAAGCTGTACAATTTCTCGTGGGTCTTTACAAATGGACCTTCGACGCGTAAAAGAGTACCCAAAAGGGATCTGACGCGATCATCGTTCGGCTATGGAGTCCTTCGAAAACGAAAGTAAATGACGCGCCGGGCTTGGGATACGGCCGGCAAACGGACAATAACCAATCATGTGCAATTAACCCCTGACACTATGACACCTAAATACTACGAGGATACCTACATAGCGGTTATGTTCCCCCATTATGTGGCCGTATCGACATGTGTTCCGTGCCGTGCCACGCCGGCGTACGGTAGCCGGGCCACGCCGGGACGCGCCACGCTCCGCCGTAACCGGCACACGGGCCGCGCGCATTGTCTGATACCGTTCACGGGATACGACGCATAGACAGGCCCCTGCATATGTACACCAGACATATTGATACACAGTACGATACACACCGATTACATAATAGGCCTATGTCGCGCGGATCGGCTCCCCTCTCTGAGCCCGTTCTAGGCTAGAACCTGCCGGACCGGGCGGCTGTCCCTCGATCTGATGTAGTTTACCCGATCGAGATAACTCGGTTTAACATGCACGATTCCCGCGTTCATTGCCGATGGACACTGAACCGGCCCGTAAGGGACTGGTTCTTTTGAAAGACGCCGCGATCGAACGAGCCTTAGGGAGATTTCAGGTGCAGCGAAAGGATCAGGAGCTATCCCTTTTTCTTCTTTCTGGTTGACACGCTTGTGACTAGACGCGTCATTTTCACGTATTTCGAATGCGTTCTAAGCTCGAAATTCTCTGTGTGGTATACTTATCTCTACGGGTACGCGATAATTTGATGCTATCGTAAATTGAGTATTAAAAAAAATAAGTCGTTTGTTAGCTCGTGCAATGCTCTCACTTAACCGCCGAACCGTTACACGATCTTTAGATTTCGAAACCGTAAATAAAGCACACTTTGATTGTTTATAATGACTGTATTTACAAGTTACCAGTACAGAGTTCTGGTTTGAGTCTGATTTTTCTGTGACATCGCTTCCTCCAACTTCGCTGAAGGCGTTACCGAAACTCACTCCTTTATTGATGATGTCCTGAAGGGGAAGGCAAATTTCTCGGTTTTTCTAAGTGACGTTGAGGTGGAAAACCTCTCCTTCAGGGCGAAGCGGACGTAAGAAAAACATCGTGCAGGTGGTCACGATGCGAGTTGACCGCGACGAAGTTTCGAGTCTTTCAACGGTAGGGTTTATAGCTGTATTGTCTGCGAGACAGCGCGCCCCGGTAAGACTCGGCGCGGATGGGTCCCAAGTTACCGAGCGCATGTGGCGGACTGCAGACCAAATGTTCGTTTCTTTTGTCTATTACTCTCTTTGCGTCAACGAAATTGAAATTGCTTGAACGAAGGAAATAAAATAATAAAAAATAACGGTAATGTCGGATTCTAAAGCCGTCGTTTCGGGTCTACGACGGAACATCGTTTTTTAGAGAAACTGCGCGGTTTCGTTGACGCGTTTCCGTAGACAGGAGTATAAGAAATGTCCGTAAACCTAGTGTTAAGCAAATTTAGAATTTTGGCTATTAACTCTTTGGGTACATTTGACGAGTGAGACTCGTCATCTGTTTACTTGGGCGAAGTTACGGTGGACGAGTCTGACTCGTCATCTGAATTTAAGAAACAGGCGTTGATGTTTATGTTATAAACATAAAATAAGAAAAGAAACCACTTGGCAATGCAAACAATGCCAGGTACCTTTGCATTTACCGACATGTTTTGAAAAATATCACACGGTACAAAATTATTAGACTTTAAGTTGATTCTTGTTCTATATAAATATTTCTATTTTGTTTCATTTATATATTTATTTATATTTTGTAACTAAAATGCTGTTTCAAAAATATTTTTATATCACCAATATAAGTATATTCCAAATAAAATGTATTACTTTTACATGTTAATCCATATAGCGACAAATTAAATCCGTCCCATGGGCATAAAAATCTTCAAATAATTCAGTACTCAAAAGGTTAATGTATTGAGTTGGCCGAAAGGTTCGTGGGATTTGTAAGCCAGCTGACGTAGCCGAGTGGATGGAAACGGTTGTCTGCAATTGATTTCGATACTATGGAGAATTTGTCCTACTTCGTGGTTTGTCCAACGAAGATTATTGTCGATTAAACACTTCACCTTTTCTGAGTTAGATTGTTTATAATAAGAATCAAAATCAAGAGTAACTTTTTTAATTGGGAACCATTATGGGAATATATCATAGTCGTGAATCTCGTGTGACCGGCCGGAACGTGATGGAACTCTAAGCGAAAAATCCCTCGAACAAAATTTCGCGAACCACTTCTGGCACACGCATTCTTTGATGGCATTCTATTCGTACACTTTGCATAACTTTTCACAGGTTCGCGCCGTATTTTTTCTTTTTCCGAAATAAGAACAGCGAAATATACCGAAAATGCTCCTTTTAGATGTCCATATTCAAATTTGTGCTGAAATTATAAGGCATACCCAACCTTTGCACTTTTTGATTAAAATGTACGGTAAATGTTAGCTATCGAAGAACAGGGTGCTTTCAAGATTTAAACCAAAATTAGTTGTATTTCAGTCCGCCTGAAGACAACTGTCGTCAAAAACCTCATGAAGTTTTTGGCTAACCTAATACTATATTATATAAAGAACAAAATTGGACAGAATTTTATTTTTCGTATTAGCGGTACGAATATGTTAATACTAATGCTTGAATACTATTAAATTACATTAGAATGTTTTGTATTAGCGGCATGAATATGTTAATAATAATGCTTGTATAAAGTAACGTAGCCGAATATGAGACCCATTTTTTTAAGCACGTATAATTCTCGATTAAAAATACTTTTATTGAAATACGATACACGGTTTAAATGTAAGATGTGTACACTTTTACAACATATTAGTAATCATAACAAAACAGATAGAGTTCCACCATAATAAAATAAAAATGAAAAGTATGCAAAAACATGAATTCAAAAACTGGTCGCCTAATACATATGAGACCCAGGTTTCATTTTGTCAAAACTTATTTTTTCTGTCTTTGTTCACACGTTGGACATATAATATTAAGTGCGTCTGCACCGCAGTCTTCATGGGTCCACCGGTAACATTTGATACACTGAACCCATTGTTCACTATGTACATCTGAAAAATTAAGTCCTGTTCAAAATAAGCATTCTGCATCATAATTTTCTTCGTCATCACTTTCACTGTTCAGAACAATGTCTTCTTCACACTCATCCGTTGAACTATCACTTGTTACGCGTTTCCTTGTAGAGCATTTTTTGAAATCGTTTACGACGTTCAAGACTTCTCCGTAACGGAGATAGACTGGGGTCTCATATTAGGAAGGGTCTCACATTAGACTACTTTACCCTACTATTAAATTGCATTAAAATTTTTACATTTTTATATTTTGTAAGTCAGAAGAAGCTATAAATGCATAAACATCTCCTGTCTACTTATAAACTTTCCTTCAGTTGAGATTCAAACGATATTCGTCGTAAATAGCGAAAACCGAATAAATAGTGATTGCAAAAAGAATAACAGTAGAAATTTTTTTATGTAACTACAAATGTTAAGTTTCGTAATGACGAATTACCAATTCAGTTTGTCAATTGTTGCTTATAAAACCGATATTCCCAATTGTAGTTCCAGATCTACAGTATTGGACAAATATTTTCAGACAAAGACTTTTGCTGCATTACTTGAGTAGACTACATTTTGATATATTTTCTAAGTTACCTTGTTGAATAAATTGTATATTTTCATTGAATACCCCGTCTATTTCGTGATGCCCACACATCGAAAAGCTATGGATATTGACACTCCATTTAAGCTGTCTATGACTTTTATTTGGAAATCTTTGGCAAACTTTTGCCTCGTATCATCATAGAATGGGTAAACTATAGATATAATATGATGTTCTGCTGAAACTCGTGTTTCAGATTACAATTTACGCTTGTACATGAAACGTCCGAATACCTTCTGTCCAGCTGAATATAAGTAAAACTTATTTTATATTTTATAATATGTAGGTATTCACGTGTAACTTTTATGAAAGCGAACGTCGGACTAATAGTAAACACTCCGCAGGGTAGAACTTTTGTAACATCACCATAGCAACAAACAAACAGAAAAACGTGTGTGTCCGAATTACGTTTGTTCTGCACTGTGGATCTAACTGTTAGAGAAAAGGGTCATATATTTTAATCGGCCAAACCATTCTCTATAAAAATTCTATAAAGCCAGAGGAATGTTTTTAATGAAACTGTGACTTCTACATAAAGCTTGGTTTATCACAGAAGTTATTTAACATACTACACAATTATAAATTGATCGCGGTAGACATTGGTTTAGCTCTTTGAAATCTCGTGAACCTTCAGTAAACGTGTTTTATTCTGTATCTTACCCCCCAGGATTAACTTTTAGTTGTAAAACAGAAATTGTACAGAATATAAGTGTCAGTGAATGTGTTAATGCACTTTTTTAAATATGAATGCTAGTAGACTGTAGATGTTGTGTATTTATTATAGATTTAGTTGAGAGTGTGTCATTTAACTGATAACCCCTTAAAAATTCAAGACTTTAGCCCTTAGACTGCGAATCACTCAGAAACGGGACACTCAGTGTCTACGATGTTACGATGTCTTTTGTTACTAATTTAAACAGCATTCAATTGTTTGTGTAAATTTAAAAAAATGTAACAACTGTAGTTGTTACGGAAGAAGTGTATGATGGATGCAAAGCAACAGTAGATTCAAAAATGGTCATTTCCGAATTTCTTGTTACAACGTATGAAGAATGCCTAAAGAGGCTGTTCGCAATCAAAGAGTTCAGATACGTAGTTAGATTTTGTTTCTCTAACGTTCTCATTTCAATTTTTTCGAAAACTAAGTCTGAAATGAAAAAATATTATTTTATGTTTTCGACTTATTGTTTCTCGTAGATTCACCCCCTAACCGGTTATACTTCCACAGACATGATACCCTGTATATTGTATGTCAGTGATGGGCAACCACGCCCGCTCGGGCATGTTGCCCATCACTGTTGTATGTCAATAATACTGTATTACAGATGTTTAAACTTTTGGAGATACTAAAAAAGAAATCTATCCTTTTCATTTCATAGTTATTATAACCTTCTTACCATTTTCAAAATAAATCACAATTTTCTGATTCCTTGGTATACACAGATGTAATCTGCTCATAACTTTAATAATTTGTTCATTTTGATTATTTATTTAAAAAAAGGCTAGTTTCGAAGGAAAGTAATCAAAACAAGAAATGGCATTTCCTATCGAATGCGGCAGTAGTAGTGTTACGCTACGGCATTCATGGAACCTGAAACAAAATATTGGTACACATGGTATTGAAAACTACATAAGGTGTGGAATTATATTGGAAAAATTGCAGGATGAAAACGATCGTTCGTAACCGTGTAATACAATGAAGGATGTACATATATTCGATTTTCCAAATGTATTTGTTTCAATCACGTTCATCGATATGAATACACATTTATATTTTTCCTGGTTCTACGTACTTCTTGTTTATACAACGCTTCTACGCGTGGCTAATAGCTCGAAAGTTTACTATTTGAATATTTATCAGTTTAGGATTATAATAACAATAATTATTGGTTTACACAGTACTTTTTGTCCGATTAGCATGAAAGAAACGCGTATTTTAAAGTGCAAACGCAATGTTCAGTGAACTATAAAATAATTGCAGTTATTAATAAGTATCCGCTGCACTTTTAAGGTTCAATATAATCAATATTTAAAAATTGTATCGTTAGTTACACTTGACCTTATATATTGTCGATTTTTCATTTTCTGATCGTTTAAGGCTGCTATCTATAGTAGCGAATAAAATTACTACAACATTTTTTAATAAAAGTTTCTGAATACAAAAGTGTGTATAGAATTCTATAAAGTAATTAAATGGCATGATACTAATGTAACACTGTATAGAAATAATCAATTTTAATTTTTTATAAAAATATAATATTCAGCATTTATTACAATAGATGCGCACATTACATAAAATTATTTTAGTTAGGTACTTCTGCACTTCATTGTAAACATGATCATTATAAAAACACATTTAAATAATGTTTTGCAATAGACTCTTCCCTTTTATGCATTAATCAAAATTTGTTGTGCTTGCATACATATAATATAAAACAACATAACATAGACGTTAAAAACAATAATTTTAATAACAAGAATCGGAAGTATTTCCATTACTATGCGTAGACACTAAACAGAACATTCAGTTAGGAAGTCATGTTGACAATAATAACTGTAATCTGTATTTAATAAAAAATATAGGTTCCAAAGATACGGGACTCTGTTCCGGGGCATTGTTTAAAAAATGCAAAAATAATCTGATAAGAAAATAAGTTCACAGCTTAAACAGTAATTAACAATATAAAATATAAACAATTAAGGAATGGTACTTCTATTAGGTTCCAGGCTACTTTTTGACGATATCAATATGCCTTTTTATGAAAATCAAGGGTTCATACTGTTTCATTTATAATCGTAATGAATGCTACACATTGTTCACCATTGTTGATCAATGGAAAGTCATGAAAATAATTTTAATTTAAAACACATCGCATCACGATGAAAGAGAATTGTCGGTTATTAATGGTTACAGTTAATGTTTCTGGATAACATTTCCGACTAATGGCACGAAATTTGTATCCAGACAGTTTAGAGTGCCATCAAATACCTGTATAGGGTCAAAGGTGAGACCCTTAGGTCGAGACCTCGATCCCCTTGTAGCCTCCTGGAGTAACCTGCTGGTCCCCGTGTCATCGACGATCCCTTCTCAAACCAGTTCCGGTCTCTCTGTCAATTTTTCAAAACGACTACCTCGAACGATATCATGCAGTGGCTTGCAGTAACCGGTTCTTCGCTGGAGGTCTACGTGGACCATCACTGAGAGGCGATCTGTTTGCACGTTAGTCGAATCAACACGATCCACAGGGTCAGCTGGACGCGGTATAGCTTTATTCATTAGGTTAATATTCTCACGAAAGGGTAATACCTTAAGATAGCAGACAGCTCGAGATGAAAGGATTCTGCACATTACCTTGTCTGGGACATCATGAGACGTGAGGGTTCGATGGCCGTTTGGGTCAGACGAACGAACAGTGTGGGAAAGAAATGTTTTCCTCGGGAATTAATAATAGCTGATGCAGAAGAGACGATCGATGGCTGCATAGGAAACTATGGGATTCCGTTGGCTTATGGTGGAAGGAATTAAATGAATCGTTCCTTTATGTAGCGATTCGTAACTGAAGTTTGCAGAGCACGAAATATTCAAGAATATACGTATAGGTGTTTCGTGAGAATTTTGCAACCGTTCTCGTTATACTGTTCGATGTTACTGTCTGTTCTTTAGTTTAATGATAGCTAGTAGGTTAGTCACATTTAAGAGTTGGGGTGATAATGCAGGCTTCAGTGGTCAAAGGTACCAAATGTACCAATTTTACAACTTTTATCTATATTAGTATTGTTTATTTATATAGATTTATACTCAATCAAACATTCAATATATTCAATGGATAGTTTTAGAATATTTTATTTTTATTCAATAGTTACTTAAGAAGATACTTGTTTATTTCGATGTTTTCTTATATGAGAATGCAAAACAATTACTTGTGGAATAAATAATAAGATTCTCCATCACTAGTAAGGGTTAAATGGAAATCAATGTTTAGATTATTGAGAATTTCTCAGGCAAATCTAAGTTAATTTAGTAACTTACCAGGAGAGGGATGAGAACTTTTAATTATGTCACTCCATTCTTCAATGAATTGACACTTTTTTAGGGTGAAGTGCCGGTTGTTTAATTAAAGAAAGTAACTTTCTTCGAATTATCTTTAAATTGTAACAAACAGAGATTAAGTACGATAGTATTTCACTGTCTCTGTAACGATCTATGAAGGAAATTTTAACGTCCATTAATGACGAAATAAAAACATTTAATGGTTGGTCATTTTCCACACGCCTGAGTACGTAACGCCGGCGGAAAATTTGTTAATTACTATTTGGATAAGTATTTTCAACTAAATTCATTCCAACCATTTTCCGACACGACCCGCAAGGACTGATACGAGGGGGAACCTTGTGCAAGTTAAAAGCACGGCAGAGCGAACCGCAAATAGTTCGAGGCGCAAGCACGAAAAGTTCTCGCAGACGTATCATGAGACGTTCTGGAACGCGGCTTGATAACGTCGTTGCATGTTTAAACATGGAACAACTGTGGCGGGCTTCCTCAAGCACTTTCAGCAACCATCACGGCTCTCAAGGGAACGCAAAAATAATACAGTATATTGTTTCGCAAAAATAGCAATAAAAATTATATATAATAATTAAATACAAACAATATAAAGAAAAATGTTTTACAGAAGCAAGTCATTGCGGTTCCTCATTACGATGAAAATAATTCTGAAATGATAATACCCATTTAAAACATGTTAAATGTGTTATAATATTTTTTTATCGATACAGATTTACGTTCATTGGCTTCTCAGATTTTTAATTAATTGGTAATTTTTCAGTGAAAATAAATATTAAAAATCATCTGAGGTGCGTTTGTATCGGATTTGAAAATTTTTTTCGAACAAAAGAAAGATATTAATTCAAATTGCAAAAATAAAGAGCATGTAAAAACATGCAGAAATTAATGTTACGACTGATTTTTAATTAGTATATAATGGCAAGTATTTATGTGCAGATCTATTTAATTTTTTCGCGGTAACACTTCATCTCGCGTGAATATCTTGAATAAAATAAATTCATTCACACGATCTTCTCAGTATCTTTTCTGTAACCTCTATTACACTTTCTGTGATATTTGAGTGAATTTGTTTCTAAATATTACATTTGTACATGTAAATACAGAAATAATATTTTTGTGTGTATACTTCCATTTATCTATAGTCTTATAAAGTCTAGAAATAAGTTATTACATAAATTAAGTAAAATATTGTAGTTTGAAGAAGTTGAAAATGCATATATTTTTCCTTTTCAAATATTATAACTGTTTAATGCTAATAGTAAGAGACGAGGTATGTTATTTATAATGATATATATATATAATATTCTTCCGATACTGTAAGTACTCAATCTATGATTCAAATTTTTTATTATGTTTATTAATACGTCTATGTATATTGATTAACCAAATAAGTTTTCAAGTTTTCAATAAGAAATCAATTTTATTCATAAAGAATTTTATACTACACGAACACATAAACATTATGAAAAATTTATTTGTACATTTTAACATATAAACATGGTTCCTCAACTCCAAAACATAATTATCATTTCCTTTTCCGTAGAATATTTATGACTCAATTGTTAATATTGAAAGCATCGCTGAAAATGTTTGTTACTCTGTAACTAAATATTCCCAATGTTATAACCAAACTGTGTTTGCGTTTAACCAGTTCAGTATCACGTGAATAATTAGTTTTCGCTCCAATTTCTATAGTACCTACTAATTTAAAGGAAATTTTGCATTAATTAAAATAAAATTACAGCTTACAATTACATTTCAGCTGTACCAATAAGTAATCCACTATTCCTTGATAAAATTGTTACTCGTTTTACTAGAAATCAAGGATCTATACTATTTAATTTATATTCATAATCATTTGATTCGAGTGCTTGTAAAAAATACTGTAAGTGCCAAAACCGAAAGATTTTGTTCTTCACTTTAATCAAATAATGTTCTACGTGCAAATGGGAGTACCTACTGTGGCATAGAATTGTTTTTGGCACTAATAACATTTTCCACAAACACTCGTCGTTTGTTACACAACGCAACATCGAGAAGATACCTACTTCTGATTTAAAATATGTCGCATCACAATTACAACAAACATAAAAATAGTGGGTCATTTATTGGTACACCAGATAACATCTTCAACGACAGCGATTCCACCAAGCGGAGGTTTCGCAAACTTCTGCAGCCTCTTGCAGAATCCTGCTGACCGTTTCTGCAGCCACGGGGCACCATGGAGGGGGTCGAGCTAGAGCTCTGCTGGGGGTCCAACAATGGACGACTGCTCCACCATGAAAGGTGGTGGCCGGTTCACCATGCTTAGCCTCCCTTTCCACCTCGACCTCATTCCGGTTCTTTTCGCTAGCTCTATGCAAATCGTTTTTCAAGCTGGGATAGTGATCCAGGACCGAGGTCCGCCTGGTCGATCAGTCGGAAATCGGTCGTGACCAGCGTCACACACGCTTCCAGAGACACGATCGTCGCGACGATCCTGTGGATCCTCGCATGAGAAGCCAACGATCTCGTAGTTCATAAGTCTCGGAGCGACGTGTACGGCGAAAAATGGCGGGAAAAATCGGGGGTGTGCGTAGGCGCAGGATCGATGAAGAGCACAAAATGGCGACGCCTGTGAAGGAGATGGAAAATATCGCGGAGAAGGGAGAGAACGTGGCGTGGGGGTGTTACGAAAGGGGATGAAGGAGCGCGAACGAAGGGAGCAGAGAGGGTCGGGTAAAAGGCGGAGGAAGGTGAGTATTGGAGATAAAAAAAAAAAATAAGGGAACGAGGGAAAGAAGTGAAGCCACCGTTGGAATCGAACGCGCTTTCTAGGTCAAGGATGTCGAGAGTGAAAATCAAAGGGTACCCGCCGTGGATATTCCGGTCCTTGGCGGTCGCGGTTTTCTCTTTCTTTTTTTTTGCTCTCTCTTTATCCGAGAAATGAAATATTGCATGTATTCCAGGTAATACATCCACGACGGGCTATCGTATTGTAATCGTTCAATTTATCGATACTGACAAGGAGACGCGCTTTGATTGGAGAAATAAGCTTAAACCGGCGTTCGATATACAAGGCGTGGTTCGTTTCATCCTGTGGTGAAATTTTTCTCGAAAATATTAGAGTTTATTGTGGACGTTTAAATGGTCTGCCATGAGGTTGTACTTGAAAACTATAAAGTATCAAAATTTAATAAGGTATTGAATTATTAATTTTGAAAAGGATGATAGTAAAGATTTATAAAAATTACTTGTAAATTTCTTCAATCAGTCTGGAAACAGAATTATCAGTAAAAGAATCATAATTTCTATTTACAAAAAGATATTTATATGAATCAGCTCGATCAGCTGTACATCTTTCGATTTCTATTCGTTTTAAATATTTACTTCTTTCATTGTAGAGAATTCAACTTTTCTTTTGTTATGTATATTCAAAATTGTAGTAACTTTAGAGAAAAGATAATTTTGTTGCAACTAAATACCTGGGGTCTGCCCGGTTCAATTATCTCTTCAATAATCTGTTAAACAATAAAGCTAATAGTCGACGCATCAACTTCCAGACATTTCGACATTCATTACACTTAAGATAAATAACCGATATTCTTGTTTTATCAATAGGAAAACCAATTTACTAGTATTATCTTATAAACTTTCAAATTGATTACAGTGTTTGCCAATTTCATAGTAGGCAAACAATTTCCCAAAATTTACACTTATAACATCTGTTAAATAAAGATAAATTCTTATTACAATTTTCTTTTTTAGGCAACATTTACGATTTAAAGAAAAAAACGGTAGATCCTAAAAATTGGAAAATGTAACAATTTGTTTATCCAAATTTTAAGAAAAAGCAGCGAAATGTTTATTCAATTACTCAAAATATATTGAGTAGACAAGTCTTAATCTTCGTGGATACGATCACAGTCTCGTACCACAGTAAACACCAAAAATAAAAAAAACCATTGGAAAATTAACCATACATTATTATGAAATAAATATCAAATATATCCACCTAATTCTTGAAAGCTATTTCCAAGACAGGATTTTGAGGAACACGAGTTTTACCTTTTGAGTTTAAGTCCGTACGTCGTACGGATCAGCGAAAATGACCTCGAGTGTTTAACTGTCATTGGGGCAATGTAGAAAGTGCCAACGTGTTTAGTACGTATGTTGTACAGGGAACCCGAGTTGCTTACAATAAACAGTTTATTTTGTAAGATGTTCAAATAGAATGATACATGGCAACATAAAGAATAAATACATCGAAGGTCTGGAAACGTACTCAGTATGTCATTTACCGTCAAACGGATCAAAAGTGTAAATAGTTTCTTTTCTATAGACTATTTTACATATAATGTTTATAAATAGAGTTTATCCTTTGTTACCACGATAAATAGTCCATTGTCTATTGTTCAATACGACGATTGTTTTAAAATAAATCATACAAGGAGCAATTATTAAAAATTAGTTACGAAAAACTTAAAATATACGTGTAAAACATGTATTTGCATATTATTTATAACATTTACAGACAATTTAAGTCATAAAAAACATGAACACTTGTTTTATCATATTTTGTAATTTTAGTGAGCACACAATGGGTTTGAGTTCCAAGTATGCACCATTTTCCTGAAATTTTTGAATAGCCGCTGTTTCATCGAATACGAACATAAACTTTACGAACACACCTTCGAAAGGCTAAATCTTAAAACAGTCCGGTAACAATATTTATTACATACAGCGTAATTATTTGCAATTTTTCTATATGTGTAATACAGTTTCATGTTTGATAGATCCTCTTTAGCCCCCTCAATTCATGAGTGTTACCACTTCTACCATAAACACTCTCTATTACAACGCATAAATGTTTGGGTCCACGGCTGTAGAACGGCTAAATCTTAAAACAGTCTATTAAGAATATCTATTACATGCTGCATAGTTACCATGTTTAGAATCTTCATATAACACAGTTTCCTATTTGATAGATACTCTTTAGCCCCCCAAACTGATCACTGTAACCTATTTACCTCTTCTACCATAAACACTCTCTACAGTAAATTCTCGATGAGTGTTCAAAAGCTTCTTGACATTGACGCAACGCTGAGTTCTTAATGAGGTTTAGCACAGTGATAGAGCTTGGAATTCAAAAGGCAATGATATTTCTTTCCGCAGCATATGGCCATTAGTTTAGGAAATATTTATTGTTCAGTGCCGAGGAGTCTTCGAACACTCATCGAGGCTTCACTGTGTTACGATACCTACATAAAAGTTTCGGTCCAATGGGTAATCAAATTGCGGTGAAAGGGCAGACGTCTCGAACGCGTAGCCCAGCGATTTGTAAATCGTTAGCGGATTATTCCCCGTTTGGCTTCGACCGCTCCTTTTTTCCCTGGAAGCAATTCTGCGCGCGAGTTTTCCTTGACTCGACCGGATATCGGCCCACCTTGTGTCCCGACGTGAGATTCATTAACTTACACGGGCGCGGCAGCAGTGGCGGCGGTCCCCGTTCAGACTGGCTCCGAACTTCACGGAAAAGTGTAATCGACAAAGTTTATCGAATGGCAGGAGGGTACGAAAAGGGTCGTGTGGACGAGGGACGAGTGTACGTGCCCGACGATTTTCCCTCGTTTCTCTGGAGAGTACCTACGGCCCCCCGGCCGTGGTTGGCTACTGCTGCTCGTTTCCACGACAGCTCGTAAAATAGGAACGGTACGCCCACGAGACTAGGCGAGAACCATAGACACCGAAGGCTCGGTTAATTAGACGCTGAATCGATACTACCGGCCCTCGAGATATTTATTAAAAGGCGACGACGCGGGGCTGTCCCTGATGTTAAGAACGATGATTACGGGACAGCTGAGCCTGTCATAGAGGAGAGTTTGTCGCTGAGTTTGGAATTTATTGCGCGAGAAGGCGTAGGATGGCATAGAAGTATGTAGGTATTTTATGGGATGGATGACTTTATAATTACGAAAGAAAAAAAAACCAGTTACTTTATAATTAATTTATTATTTATTTACTGCTGATGTTACGAAGCTGTGCCGAAAATATTGTACACGGGTCTAAAGAGTATTTTATGGGATGGATGACTACATAATTATGAAAGAAAAAAATTATTTTACAATTAATTCATTAGCAATTTATTTTATTTTTACGAAGCTATTCCAAAAATATTGTAGACTGGTCTAATCGGTATTTTATGGGATGGATGACTGTAATTATGAAAGAAGGAAACAGATAGTTTATAGTTAATTAATCTTTAATTTACTGGTAATCTGATGAAGCTGTTTCAAAAATGTTGTAGAAGGTTTGAACAGTTTGGGAATGTTTGACAGATCATGTATTTCAATATAAATATCAACAATAAATTATTAGGTGTCCAATGAGTAATTAAATACTCTTTCCTTGATAATATTCGTCATTTATTGTCAACATTACTATTTTCATGAAACACTATGTACGAGAGAAATATTACAATGAACTTACTCTGTATAACATCTTATTAAGAAAGTAGTGAATTGCTCATTATTATATGTAGTAACAACGATGTTAAATATATAGTATAACTATGTTATACATATTTTCCTTTAGATTATTTTTAATATCGGAATAAACCGATATTTAATGTTCTGAATGTTGGAAAAAGAGATGCAAAAACCATTGATACAAATTGTAAAGAAAAAGAAGGTAAAATGTACATTGTACATTACCCACATAATATACAGTATTTGACAACTGTAGGAATTATTCTATGGGATTGAACGAATAGTTCGTGCGTCTTTGGTGAGATGTCTCTGTACCACAAAAATTTTACGAAGATGGCATTAAAAAACACGTAGAATGGTGGGAAAGAATAATAAAGACTAATAGAAATTATATCATTGAATAAATAAACCACTTTCTATAAAAACAGTACAGTGGAATTTATTTAGAATAAAAATGCACGAACTTTCCGCTCAACCCAATATGTATTAGCAAAAATATCGATAATGATGAAAAACTGACCGAAATTAGATGTTCCAATCATAGAAAGACGGTTTAAAACATTCATGCGACTAAAAATGCTACGGGTCTGAAACGACCTAGGCGCCATCATCTCTGCGATCGCCAGAATCCTCAACATTACGAAAATGAATATCCGTACTCGAAACTAACCATTACACGCATATCATTTAATTCTCTGTACGTAGACATAAATAAATAAAAACTCTTCCGTATATTATTCCTAATGCATACCTAATGGAAAAACACAGATCTCAGGACACGATCTAAATCGAAGGATGATTGTTCCTCGAACGGTCTCGAATTGAATTACGCTCACGGCCGAAACACTCGAAAGAGTCGTTTTTAATAACTCGGACGAGGCCGCCACTGTGCCAGGCCGTCGGTCAATTACGCTACCTATCTTATTTATACTTTTCCTGGGAGTGTTTCCCAGGCGTTCCCGCGAGAATATTTCGGGGCGAGATAACAGGACGACATTTCGTGACAACTCGTAAAACAGCAGCAGCAGCAGTACGCCCGGGAGACTACAAGCCTAGTCTCGAGGACCGAGTTAATTAGATATTGAATTAATGCTCCTAGGAAGCAGGGAACGCGTTCAGATCGTCGAACAAGCAAGTCTGCCGGCTTACGAAAAATAGCCTTCCCAATCCTCTTTGTTCCTTTCTCCCCAGCCGCCCTCAACCGGTTTTCCATCTTCTTTCGCTCGCCCTACGCTCGACGTCGAGATCGGCCTCATCTTCGCAGGATTTTAATTACCGGGGTGTGGTATCCTTACTCTTAATTAATTATCGCCTGGCCGCGGCGCCTCTAAATAATTTTAATTAAAATCGTCGAACAGGCGCCCCGAATCGATTACGAAATTTAATTACCCGCTTGATATAAAGGGGCTCGATACCTTCGCGGTCACCCGATAAGAACGATAGATATGATGTGGATGTACTGACCGAAAGATCCGTGAGATCTCTGGCGAGCCTAGTTTGCCCGAACTAAATTCTGTATTTTGGAAATCTTTGTGTTGATTGTACACTTATATCCAGCGAGACAGGACATTTTTGTATTGAGAAGGTCATCCAAATACAGACTACAAAATATGGGCTGGGTGAAGGTATACGGGGTTAGGTGCTTCATCATACCGGGAATAGTGTGAAACTACGACTCAAAAATAAAAAAAGTTTATTTTAATTCCATATCATTGAAGAGTTAAATCTTAAAAATGTTGAACATGTGTGGCAATAAGACCTAAATTGAAAGTGCTAGTCCACATTTAGACCATCTCTTTTATTGTAACGGAATTGGAAAACAAGTCGTACCCTTGTTACAATAACGATGCAACTCGAAAAACACATGTTTCAGTTATCACTATGAGAAAGTTGCAGAAACACTCTTCGAGCAAATATAAAAAGTGTGTTCCTTTAGGTTCAAAGTTGGTTGACAGGGGGCACTTATGTCACTAGTAATTTGTGACAATCCTTTGCATTTTTTCGAGAATCTAATGTTTTTCAGTTGTTTAATTTCTGTAGCATGGGTATGAAATGTGTTTTGTATTTATAGTATAGTTGAAATTGGAGTAATACGTACATACATGAGTCATAATTAGATTTCAAGTGTTTATGCAATTATAATATGAACAGCAGTTTCTAATCTAATTTTAATAAAGAATAATTTGTAATACGTTTTTATTGTTCGTGAGAATGTAAATTGTGAATTTGTGTAAATACTTGCTGTCTACATAGTTATTAACATTGACCTAATAATCGTTGGAAGTTCCTATTACTCATAAATCTTCGGAGACTCAAACATTCATGTATATTCATCTGTTCGATGATCTAACCAATGATCGTCCTAACTACTAAAAATAGTTATGAAGCAAATAATATTTATTCAGAATTGTATTAATTCAAGAAACATTTGTTTACCTATGAAATGTGTATTTATTACCGACGTTTCTTGTAAAAAAGGTTGAATTTCATATTTTTTAGACTGCGTATGTTCATTCAAATACACAGATCTTTCTTGTCCATTGTACAAGAATTGGAATTAAACAGAAATGTTATTCCGTTAAGACTACAATTCCCAAATAAATTTAAAATCTCATTAGATTTTATTAAAAATTTCAGTACACAGAGTTATAAACAATCGCGTATCCCATCAACGTATAAAATCCATTGTATTCTCATTATGAATGAAGCGTTTATTCTATTTCCAGTTTCCACGACGTTTCCATCCTGAAATATCCGTTTGGTATTACGTATACATCGAATTTTATTTTTAAATATGATATGGGGTCATTGTACCAACTACTATACTCTGAAAATTACACTTACACTTATTAAGACTAAGAATTATCAAAGCAGTCAAAATGACTGGCTAGTACACTCTTATAGCGATGACTAAAATATTATAACTAGACTGCGGATTTTTATGCAAAATGACATTTTTTAAAGTGCACCAACAGGTAAGGTAGGAATTTCTTCTTCTCTCGAATATCTTATTGGGTTCAGACTAAAGTAGAAAATACATTGCATCTGATGAAAGTTTTTTCTCTATTGTATTACACAAAGTCCTATTGGCTATAAATGCATAAAATACGCAGTCTAGTTATAACAGTGCATCTTCTTTGAATTTTTACAACTTTAATTGCAACACGAGAAAGAAGAACTTGAGTAATTGCAAATTCCGTATTGTATATTTTCAAAAATTTGTCATTTTTATCGATCCAATAGAAATCGATACCTATACGTCTATCGTCGGTAGTTCTACTGTTAAACTATGCATATACTGCATTAATAACATGTACCAATATGCAAAGTATACTTAAATAAATAACTTTAACAACGTCTATAAAAATTTTTATGTTATTTTTACGTGACGAAAACCACTAATAAGTGAAATAAACTCTATGAAGTCTGGTAGGATGAATATGTGCATAGACATCCGCAATCGAATTGTTAGATTAAACCGAAGACTGATCCGATAGTTTGATTCAAAAGATTTCGATCAGTCTAACTATTATATTCTCTAATCCGCAGTTCAATAACAATTCCTGGTCGTGTAGCATCTGTACGAGCTAGTAATCCTCCCTATCCGCTCACTAACTTCATTTCTCATTGAAAATTACGGCCACGTTGTTCCCCAGTTAGTACGCATATTTTGTTAATTCAACTAAAAACCCCTGATCTCATTAACCCGTCCCACGTTCCGCAGGCGCAGTTACCTTCAGAACAGTTCCAGCTTATACACTTTTTCCTCTTTTAATACCGAGTACCAATTAGGACAACGGCGGAGTAAGTTCCTGGTGCCCCTCTTGAGCCGCCATAAAGCTGGATAGTTGGCGGGTGGTGGGTATGGGTCCCACTCCCCATTTCTCCAGCCTGACTCCTCGTGAGGGGGGTCACTCCCCAGGGGGTGACGGTGGTGTTGGTCGAGCCAAAATGGTGGCCTCCGTAACGGGGCGAACCCCGTGTGCCGGGGTACTTCGTAATGGCGAAGTTTACTTTGCCATTTGTATCGAGGAGAACCTGGAGGGGAGGACGGACACGCGGCCGCGGAAGAAGGAACGAACGACCACGAGACAGGGGAGATGGGTGGTCTGGAAACGGGACGAGGGACGAAGGTGCGAGGAAAAGAGAAACTGGAGGAAAACAGTGAAAGAGAGAGACACTAAAGAGGGAAGAAAGGGTTGCAAGACAGGAGGATGGACGGAAGGAGACGGGGGGACGAATCCTCGAGCTCCAAAAGGGACGCCAAGGGGTTAAAGCCAGGCCAGGCTATAATCATTCGTGATATACGAAGCTAAAGTACCTCGACCGGAGGAAAGTTTCGGAGTACTGCAGGAGGCATCCGACGTCAATAAATTAGCTTACAATTTTTACATAATGCGACCAGCGGGAGGGGTGGGGGGTGGGTGAGGAGAAGGCAACTCTTCCACCACGAAGGAGCAGTCGCGAGGAGGGCTAGCGGTCGTCCTACGCGTACAGAGGTGTACCTAACTACCTCGAACTCGTCTGCCTCCTCGGGTCAAATTAATTCCGGTATTAAAATTTGGCTTGCAAATATTCCCGACCCGCGGCTACGCGTGTGCCGGGACACACGCACCGCCGAGCGTGTGCACTCTTCGTCGTTCGACAGGGTGTGCATTCATCTACGTTCCCAGTTTTCCCTGGTTCACGCACACCGCCGACCCGCTGTGTACCATCTAGGCACACGTATATCCGTGTACGCATGTAATTTACATCTGTTATTATGGAAGAGGCCCCGGCCCGTTCCGCTCGCTCGCTCGCACGCACGCGTTCCGATGCTTCTAGTGTCCTGTGGAAAGTGGTGAAAAACGCCCCCGGGTTTGGGAATTTCATTCGACAATGAACGACGTTCTTTCTCTCTCTCTCTCTCTCTCTCCCTCTTTTTCTCTCTCCTTCGCTCTGACTTCTTTTCTCGCCCTTCTCGCGGATAATTTCCTCTATATGGCGGTTTTGACGTTTCGTCGACCCTCTATCTGTTAATGGAGGCGGTAACTCGCGGCAGTTTCGTAATTCTTTATTTCTTAATTGTCTGCGGGGAACGGTGGATTGATTATAGTTTTGGTCCTGGTATCTTGTAGCTAGACTTGTGTATATTTATGAAAATTCAGAAGTTGAAGTTGCACAGATATTAATTTTCTGGATACCTTAATAGTTTTATTAATTGGAAATAGAAATGAAATTTGGGGTACAGTATATTATAATTTTTTTTACTGTGTTTTACTCGCAATCAATGACATGTGCTACTATTAATGTATAAAATCCGCAGTTTGTTTATGCATAGTTTTCTGAATCCATAATATCTTTCTTATTGTTTTCAAAAGAAATTGCTTCGTTATTTATTTGTTTATTTCGTTTCACTAAGAAGTGAAAGTTTTACATTGTGGGTTTTAGTAAAAGAATGTTGCTTCATATTTTGAATGATCGATTACTAGACGATTTCATTTCAAACGATTAATGTATAATACCCGAAGAAAACTTTCGTGTGAATTTATTTTTAACAAGTATCACATTTTGAAAAATTCTTAAAAATAAAACGCTATCTATTGTTACTTTGGCAAGCCTTATAAGTGTTATATTTATTATGAAACTAAGATTGTTCAAAAGTAGAGAAAAGCATATGTAAAATAATTCAATTCCGAAAATTAAATTATTATTTGACACTGTCCTTCTATATAATTTATATATTAAATTATAATCAATCAGAACAATTTATGCAAGATACCTACTTTTTAGTTATCGAAACATTTCTAAAAATCCTCCCGTTTCAGTGCTTTAATTACTTACCGTTTTCTTAATCTTGCATCAATAGTGTTTATATTAGTTTATAATCTTTCGGGGAACCTTGAAATATGCCCAAATTATATTACATATTAAGTATCCTACTTCTCAAATATCTCCGAAACGAAGATATTGTTATTGCAAAAACCTTTTAACATTCAGTTCAAAACGCTATTGTATCATATAGTAGTACCATATAGTTCCGATTTCTTGGAAGCCAATAAGATAAAAGAAATAGGTCTAGACATGACGGAAACACATACAACCCTACAAAAAATAGTGCACTACATACTGGTCAACCTAACGAAACAAAGAAATATTCCGTCACCAGAGTGTTCACTAACGTTTTCGGAACATTCTCGCCACCCTTTTCACAGAACGCATCAATACTCACAGAATCCTCAACCGACCCCGACTTTTCCAAATTAATTTATCCCTTGCTGTCGAACTGACACTGTGGTAAAAAAGTAACATAGTTAAGTTTACAAATTCTTTAAAATAAAAGTCACAGAGCCTCGGCTAAATTTACTTACACATGACAGAGTAACGTCATTTCTTGGGAGAAAAATGCATAAAATTGACACAGGGGATGGATGAGGGTTAACGAAACAGCGATTGATCAGATGTACATGAACGGTGTCCCTGTGCGTCCATATAATCGCAGTCTGCGAACACCCGTCACCATGGATATTCGCGGGTGAAATCTCACGGAAATTTTCATATTCATATATTCATTGTTTATTGACGGTTGTTGGGGGGAGGGGGGGGGGCTGTACAGGCGCGAGGTGTTGCTCAGTGACAGCCAACGTAAGAAGAACAAGGCGGCCACGCAAAAGATCCATATATTCTACTGCTTCCACGTGACGGTGTTACGTAGCTACCAGCACGCTCGACCTGTGATTGCTTGATCGCCCGGAAAAGCCGATGCGCGATCGCAGTTTACGTGCAAGTTTACACCGATTGAAATCGTCCCCCCACTCCGCCACTGCAGCGACCGCCACGCCAGTCTGCATGTGTGTACTTTGTACGGAAGGGTGGAAATTGGGGCTGCGTGTCTTATTTCGGTGAATGGTGATCGATTGATTCGTTCGAAATTGTTATACACCTATTCGGCACGAGAGCAAAGCCACCGGCGCGGCGGGGTTTTCATTAATCGTTTCCCCAGCCCGCGGTTTTTGACTCTCAATCGCGGTGGATATGGCCGAAATTGCAGTCAATTTTAGGCGTAATCGCTCGTCGTTCCGTTGCCGCTCTTTTGATTCGCTTTCTATTGCCCGGAAGTTTGGAAGGAATGAGTGAGGATAGGACTGTACGATACAGTCGGCTAGAGAAAGCTTACAGACTAGATGTCACAATTACTGCCATCTTAAGATCGTAACACTTCGCGGGTTGTTTGGAACATAATATTATTTAACATCACTATCTTGAAAAGAATAGTTTATACACTAAGTATAAAGAATTCAATAATAATTTATGATAATCTATGAGCAATCCCAATATCCCCGTAACTGTCACCTAAAAATGAAAGTAAATGTCGAAATTTCAACAATTCAGTTTGTACAATAGATATAGGTGGAATAGTAAAATTACGGTTCTTTCGTTAGTGTGACTTCGCCATCACTTCCTATCCATGATTTGTCAATATTATATTTTAAATACGAGGTACATGCAAGTACATGTATTTCTTTGTGTTTATGTAAATTTTTTGTATATAATTCTTTATACGCTACGTTTTTATTAAGTAAAATAAGTAAAGTGGCAGTATTAGGGACACAGGTAGTAATTGCGACATTTACCCTATGTATTTGAAAGATAGGATGCTCAAAGGTATCAGAATGTATATGAAAATTGTATGAATATTACATACACACATTAAATATGTATATACAAATTTTTAGAAAAGATATGTAAATGTATTATAAAAAACTTGTAAAAATAATGGACACACGGAAACTCCACGATTACTTTGTTATTGACAGCAATTATGCACGAATATACATGAACGTTTCATTGAGTCGAAAAGAACGTCGACCGTAGGTGATGAAAATTGACTAAAAGACGATTAAGTAATAATAGCACGACTGTCTGAATAGAACAACAATTACTGAGTTTAATTACGATACAGATTAAGTAATAGATTAGTGTGATAGACCGAAATAAATTTTAAGATATACAGGACCAGAAGGTATCTTTGATTCAATAAAATATTTATGACTGATACGATGTTTCTATAACCTGTTATTTCATTCGAAATAGACTGAATATTTCTTATCTGAGTAGACATATCCACTAGTTAAATTCGGAGATAAGGAATGAGTTCCTATTTAATTTTGATAAATTGCTTCCTAAATTATACTTATAAAAAAAACCTTTACTATTCTTATAGTCAAATAAAATGTCTTGAATTATCTTTATACAGGTCGTCTGTTGTGTTTTCAAATACTTTGTGAGTCTATAATTGATACATTGTACAAAATATTCGTCAGTAAAAAAATGAATAAAGAAGGATTGACTTTATTAATTGAAGTATTGGAGAATTCTTTTTCTATATTGTACTAACGAAAATGCTATGATAATCGATGCAACTGTAAAAAATAACAAAAAGAAAATAAACCTAAAAAATGATCATTTTTTTGTTCGCTACGATACGTCAATTCTACTCCAAATTCAGGATAAATTGATCATATTTCATTTGTGAAATCAGCGAGAATAGAAGCCGGTTATTCCCGCGTTCATTTGATTAGACATGGTAATCGATGAGAAAAATATCCGGGTGGTCTGAAATTATTCAAAAAAAAAAAACGTGTCGCCCGTGCGTGAAGCCCAGTGTTGCTTTGCTGTACATTTTCATACAGGAATTTTCATGCCGCTTAATGTAAGCCGGCCCAGGGTTTTATAGCAAGCGTGATCTGCGGATTCTTTCATCGGTCAGGTATTTATTATTATTGTGCCCTGTACATAACCATTTCGCTTTTTCCGTTTCCCTGGTTGAAAATGGGTATCCATCTTGAAATCCTTTTCGGAATTAGTCGTCGCTCCTGCGAGCGAGATCAAACGGTGTCCCACCTGCCACTTCCCCTCCCACCCCACGCCCCGTTCGCTATCTCAAATGCCCCTTTTGTTCTTGTGTCCTTACTGGTTCCCGACTCGTGTCGGTCCTGTACAATTTTTCCGTAATTTCTGCCGTTTCTCCTCGTTCTTATCATCTCTACTTAATGCTTGTTTGCCGCGGAGACAGCTTTCCAATGGCGACCGTTTCTGAAGTCGTCCCAGTCGCCGTCCGCGGGGCACATGTGTGACAGCACTTTGTTTCGCGGGACTACGAGAAATTCTGAGATCCATTATGTTCTCCAAGTCCTTTGACTCTTTACCTGTGATAAGCGCGTCAGTCTCTCTCTCGCTCTCTCTCTGTCTTTCTCCCGGCTTCGGTCTCTTTTTTCACGGGAAATTTCTTTCTGCGGCCACTTAGCACATGAAACGATTACCCTCTCGAGAGTTTTTACGATTCAATTCCCGCAACGTTATCGCTGCGCCACTTTTATATGTATGTATATCCACGAATTTCTGGTTGGCCTCATCCATGTTCTGAACGCCAGTGGATCTCGATAATCTCCGCCCTCCGGTTGAACATTTATGCCAACTTGTGAGCTATTCGCATGCGGCATTAGGCGATTGATAATTATGTACATCGATTGTTCCTGTTGTCGCCGGTGGAAATGTTATTGGTAGTTTTACGGTTCGAAGGACTTTCATTAGTGGAGGACCATGCGGTCATGATAATTTGAAAATTGGATCTGGGTGGGGACAAAGGGGTTATGATTAATTGCGACATTCGTATCTTGTATGTACAGAGTGTTAATAAAAATGTGGGGCACCTTCACAGGGTGGATTTTATATGCAAATCTAAGACAACAATCAAGAATGACGAAATTGCGTTCGAGCGTTTATTATTAATAAGCGAATTATTAATTGCTGAAAATACGGACTAAGTATGCGTAAAATACGTCTGATACGGCGGGTTATTTTACTTAAGAGGCTTCAATTGTTTCACGTGTGATGCATTTGACTATTATAAGTAGTATAATCCATCGCGTCAGACGTATGTATTTCACGCATATTTTGCTCACATTTTTACCAATTAAATAAGTCGGAAACGAAGCATCGAATGCACTTTCATCATTCTTGATTGTCGTCTTAGTTTAGCATGTAAAATCCACCCTGTGAAAATGTCCTCGGTTTTGATTAACACTCTGTACGTGAATTTGTAACTGAAAATGAAACAAAACAATGTAAATCTGCGATTAAATAAAGACTTGAAGAAATTATTAATTGCTCGTAGACATCTTAAAGGATTATTGAGAGTGATAGGAACTCAAGGTTACTAAATAAAGCCTAACAAAATAAAATACGTAGACACATAAAAAAGAAAAATGTGTACATATGTACCGGATTATATTATTTATAAAAATCTACTTGGCACGATAAACATGAAATAAATTGTAGTGCATTAATACATTAAAAAGACTAAAAACAGTTCTGCAATGTCTTTCTTTCAATTTTTCAAATAATTAATTAAGCAATCATTGACAGCGTTCCTTATACTTGTTAGAAAAAGTTACTATATTATTAACAAATAATTTCGTTTTATTTCGGACCATTAATTGCGGAGAATTACATTCGGTTCCATCGTGTTATTTGATAAAGAATGTTTTCAGGGTATAGTGGTATCGATTACTTGACGCACGTCTTACATTAAGTTTCCAACTCGTTATTTAACAGTAGTACTGCCAGCGCTGAATGTGTAGTGAACTAAATTGTATAACACATTAAAATGTACAATATAACATACCTAAAAAAGTATAATGTAAAATGTATAATAAAGTGGAAGAAAATATACTAAAAATTGCGAAATATCTGGGAAAATGCACTGCTGTAACATTTTAATCGTTGTTATAAGAGTTACTAACATAACCAGTCATTTCGACTGCTTTGGTAGTTCTAGTGTAAACGAACGATTAGTAAGGAAATCGATGAAATGACGCAGGACGCGAAACTCATAAAATTTTTCCGCGCAATTGCGTAATGCCGCAAATTTTTCTCGCCTCACTTAATCGTAAGACAAATCTGGCAGCGTGGGGACAAACGCAAAAGGGCCGTTTATAAGCGTCGACTTACGGAGCCCGGGGAACACAGGCGCACGCGCACATATACGAGCCCTTACAAACACGGGATTTCCCCTTGGCCATTTTTAACGAACTTTTTCCGAAACTTCAATCTATATAACTCATTCTCACGCAGACGGCACATTCTATTTTCCACGGTAGTTAAGCTTTTACATCGTCTGCACCTCTTCATCGCCCACTGGCCACCCTGCATAAGTAATTTTCTACCCCTGCATAGGTAATATTCATGACGACCCCGTAGTTGTCGGCATTGTTCAAGCTAATGTCTAGCATCTGAATAAACGTGTTTATCCCTCAGGGGAATTGCAGAAAATACACGGTCACAACGCAACGGAACTGTACTATAGAAATGTTGCTTTTCAGTCTCATCAATTGATACAAGGCGCCTGGTCACGACTACATATTCCATTTCCGCTCGAAATCAGCTAAATAGATTATATTAATTTTATGATTCGATCCTTTAGAATGGGAAATTATAATAAACTAATTTGATCGTGATTTTACATGAGAAATGAAAAACAAAATGTCTGCGTAAAAGACTTTGGTAATATGAAACTTTACTGTCAGAAATAGCACGTTAGAAATATTATTGTGAATGTCGAATATTGTAAACGAAAAATATTAACTTTTTATGGATTTCAATTAAATATACGTGACCCCTGTCAGTTTTAACTTTGAAAGATTTATGAAAGTAATAAAAAAAAACAAGGACAGCTACTTTAATTAATTTTTTGAAGGTTCTTGTAAACCTTAATATCGTGGGATAATTTTACAAAATTGAAATGAATTGCTTATTTAAAAGAGGACTTGTTGAATGAACGATAAAGAAATAATATACTGGCAGTGATTTGCAAGAAAGGAGTAAAATAAGAATATATGCTTTTGTTCTGAAGACCCTTTTGTCAAAATGTCATTTATTATATTAGAAAACAACTTAAAATATAATTTACGTTTTTCGATAATTTTCAGTTTTCTCAAATTAACAACGTATCGAATAATATTAATTTGCAGTAAAGTAAAATCCTGTTATTATTTGCTGCAACAGAGTAGATACATACCAGACAACATTTTCATCACCTCAACGTGGTGGAAAAATGTAAAGTATTACAAACAAAAATTCCAATCAGGTGAAGCTAAATAATTAGTATACTATTATGGGACATTATTTTTGCTTTGGTTTGTTAAACTTTCTATCCCTATTTACACGAAAGGAATATATTTAAATACATGAAAATATTGTATTAAATTGGTTATAAATGGCAATCATAAACTTGCTTTACTGAACTATAAAAGAATAATTCCACTTCATATATGACAAACAGTTCTCGTGGCAATAAAATTCTAAAAAATTTCTACAATCGAATAAGAAAGTTTTCTTACTTTTCCTTAGATTTAATTGTATAAATATATTTATTAATAGTAGGGTAACATTAGCAAAACACATGCAATTAATGTTCCACCCTCGCAATTCGTAAGGTGTACAAAATTCTTAAGCGAATATATCATATTATTGAACACATAATTGCAATAAATTCACGGACATGTATTAGGTTGCTGCACATAAAATTATTATCATCACTTGATATTATATTGAATATCATATGTACGAATTTTATTATTTTAAATAGACTCTATTAAATCTATCAAGTGTATTTATTATTCATTATTACATGAACAGTCGTTACACTGATTTCGAATACAACTTTTTAAGGACACTTTCAGCTGCCGTCTATTCGCAGGACCTTTTCATGACTAAACGGCATTTTTTATTAAAAGCCTTAATGTATCTTTACCAAAATTATTTATAAATTTACCTTAAAATTTCCATCTTTTAATACATGTGAAGAAAAGGACTCGTATTTAATTGCGATTAGTTCCCTATATAAATTAACATTAATATTTAAAATAATCAATATTATTACCTATTAGTTAGACAATAGCTTGAAACGAGTAGAGTCCACTGTGTAATTGTGTAATAACAAAAGAACCTATGTCAGTAAGTGTCGTTCGTAGTAGAAACATCAAACATACACTCAAACATTAGGACACTCAACGAAAAGGAAGTATATGTAATAAGGTATTGCAAAATTGTTAAAAGTCCAAATTTAAAATTTTGTGGTGGCGTTGTAAATCTTGATATTTATTTGAGTATAGAGTAACAAAAGTGTAAACCAGTGTCGTGATACTTATGGAGAACAGTGTACCTATTAATAAAGTCGACCATTTCATGCGCAACGACCTACTAAATCCAAGCAGCTCGAATAGAAGAAGTTACCATTCAGCCCAGCAGAGTTATGTCAGAAGCTACAGCCCGTATTCCTCAGAGTCAGTAACTTCCGCCGAGCACAAAAGGGGAAGCTTCGTGGATCGTTTTGCTAACGCAGCCGGTTTAATCGCAATCATATTCGCGACTGTGCGCGCAGTCCAGCGATCAGAACAAACCATCAGAAGCGGGAAACGCGCGCCCCTCTTCCGCATCCTTTCCGATCGGTCGAGCTTGCACCTACGAAATAAAATCGAAAGGACGAAGCCACGGTCCGGCGGAGTCAATCAAAAGGAGGGAGAAGAAAGCTGCCGCGCGTCCGGTCACCCTCTTACGAAGCCAAAGAGGGTGGGCAGGGGTGGAAACGAATTTGCTCGGGAAACGAGTCGGAGCCTCCTCTCGTTTCCAATTGATCCAGGTTGTGATCAAAACTCCGGCATACCGAATTTGATCTGCTGAAAGCTTCTTGTAATTGGACGTAATGCCCTCGTTCGACTCGCCCTGGCGAGCCCCGTGGAAGGAGACCGGTGAAAACCAGGGCCGCTGGAGTTTGTCGAGGGTGGGAAATCCCGAGCTGTAGAAAATGCTCGAAGGAAAGGGGTGAAGATGGACGTACCAGGGGGGTGTCTGGTCGTCGGGGGACGACGAGAAAATAAGAGAGAGGGCTGGACGAGCCGTCCGAGACGGCTGTTGCGAATTCGATTGTCCTCCGGCCGACTACCCCCCTCCTACCCGTTTTACCTCCTCTTCTTGAAACCATCTCTCGGACCCTATTTTCCGCGTGGTGCGAAGCAACCCTCCACAGGCACTGCTGGTCTTCCGAGGAAGGAATCCTACTCCTCCTCTTCATCCTCTTCCTTCTCTCCAGCCCCCGTTACTGGTGAAACACCGCGCGAAACCTCTCCAAATAAAGTCCCCCCCTAACGCGTTAGGGGGGACGGCGTCAATTTTTCGCTCGTTGCACCTGCGGCTGTAGGGGGCCGACCCATACCAATCATCGATCCTGGGAGTGCCGTTTCGATGGTCGATCGACGATCAGAAATGCTTAAGGGTGATGCTTTGTTGTACGTGGTAAAGGCGATAGGTGACACAGCGCGCGCGCAAGCCACGACCGCCCCGATTGAGGAACAATTCCGTGACGCGGATCTCCCGTTATCCGAATGGAATGATCGGCCTGGAATTTTGGGTTGCGTTCAGTATTGGGTCAAACTGCGAATCGTTGTTGGTAAACATACGGGGGTAATAATTCGATTTCTCGAGGTGTCTTCGTGTTTGGGGATGGTGACACTGGAACTACCACGGATGAACGTACGGTGACTAACATGCTTGTTTACATACTTCCGAAATAAGAATTAGGTGTACAAAAATATTGTATTCAATTTTTATTTAGGTGTCGTCGGTGCTTTTACTATATTTTGATCATACTTGAGTGATAAGTTTTTCGTACTTTTAAAATAAAATTGGCGATTTGCTGCGTAATTTGGTCAAATGAGGGTAACAACCTTTTGTGAACAAATGTTTGAGTCATTGTATATCTATTTCTATGGAATCGGAATAACGATAGCTTTTTGAAAATGTATGGATTTATAAATTGACTAATTTGTTCGTTTACATCTTGCAATGAAAGTTAGGAAAAATTGCAGAAAACGTATTGTCGCAGCATTTGAATAATTCTTGGATGATTTGACAAGTTATGTAGTTATTTCGACCCAATTGGTACTTTTTCTGTGTAAGATCGATGTATATTTAGCTTGTTATGTTTCTTGGGCTATGAATAATGTTGAAATAAAATAATAATTGTTGAAAGGGAAATTTGTGTGCGTGGTAAAATTACATAGCAATGAAATATAAATTTTTGAGTATATTTGTTTGAGGTACTATTATGTATAGGAATGGCAACATAATGTTAAAATTAAAATGAATCGAATAGTTTTGCATGTTTAATGTGTTATATTTTTAGCCTCGTTATATTACACATAGGTACATTAATATTTATAACTTTCGTATATAATTAGGTATGTCTGTACGTGTTTGTGTATTCGTTATAAACAAGGCTGACTTCTTTCAGGCGAAGGAATGGTTCTTCGACCAAATGCAGAAAACTCACGTTAAAGTAGCGGTAGGAACGTCTCAGCTCACACACATAACGCACAAATTTCTGATCCAATTGGTGGATCAACAAAACTGCCACGAGATCCTGCGTGTCCATTGGCTCACGTTAAAGTAGCGTTTCCAGGAAAAATCCGCTCGAAAGCTTCGCACCGCTACTTTAACGTGAGTCTATTGTGAAAAAGAAATATTTTGTTAAATCATACAGACTGTTATGGCTTTATTACTTCCAAAATTTCCGAGTGCAATATTATTTTTCGAAGGTTCAATTTCCACAAAAGACAGTGTTGATGACGTTATGTCTTGTCCAGCAGCGAATGAGTAATATACATATGTGTAAGATATTTATGAAATACCTATGAATACATTATACGATGCCTCAGTATTAAAGTAATCTTTCAAAATTGATAACTGAAGTAAACAGATAAGGCCAAACACTGTATTACATTTTCCGCAAACAATGAATATATTGCACTATAATTCTGAAAAAAAGAGTATAGAATATTACTCACACCACGGAACATTGATCTATATTATAATAATACCAATGAATTCTTCAAAAGTACATTAAAAATTGAGTCGTATAATCACAAAGTAGCTATGTCTCAAACCGCGACATGAAACTTTTATAACCACACCGATACAGACATATTAAGTACACCAATAAATAATCCACTATTTTTCTTAATGAATTACTAACATGATTTGAATAAAAAAACCTTTTCGACCTCTCATCTTTGTTGAAAACAGGAGAAACTACTGGTGACTGCGAACAGATATGATTGTAAGAGAATAAGTTTTTGATTTTCTAAAAAGTAAATATTAAACTTAATATAACTTAGTGATTTATTTATTGCTGCAAAAAAATTCGATATCAAAGTTATTTGTCGGAGTCTTAATCGTAATAATCTTACATCGGTTACGATTGACCGAAAATGCAGATCGAAGCATCGGCCCGCCGACACCGGTGGCTGGGAGTACATGAAAAATGGTACACGATATACGGAACAAAACGGCGACACGAAAAGCAAAAACACGCCACGTGTTGCATTCGAAATAAATAGCCAGCCGCGTAATAATGTAAACAGTATAACAATCATCGGCATTACGTAATTATATCGGGGGTGGGGGGAGGGGGGGGGGAGGCAGCGGTATTACCGATAAAGCGGCAATACCGTAATTTGTCGGGTGTCAAAGTTTTCGAGGAAAATATCGAAAAATTTCCACGCGCCTCGCGTGTATATCGCGCCTCTCCCTCTCTCTGCCGCAACCGCGTCGCTTCTGTGGTTTGCTGGATATTATCAGATGGAGTATTGCCAACAGGTGATTCCAAAAATAACAATAATTTAATTTCCCGAATATATGGGTCAGGAGGACTTTCGATTTCACGTTAATTAAGTATCGCGTGTGTGTATTACGCTCAACGCGGTGAACGTTTTGTGTAGTATCGCGTTACGATATTATAAATCGTCGTAGGCTTCGAATTACATTATCATCGGGCAGGTTCAAAGAAAGATTTTACGCACACCCATACGTCACGGATGTTATGGTCAGGATTCTGCTGACGATTCTTTGATACGATTCTCCGCTGTTTATTGTCATATTTTCCGTAACCGGATAGTACCGTTTCGGAGGTCGAATGATCGTCTAATATCCCAGAATTGCCAATCCGCCTGACGCCAATATGTAAATTTCAACCGTGCACACAGAGCCCAAGGAGACAAACCGTCAATAATACCAATCGACGGTGAAACAATTAAACAATATCGCCCCTGGGATCTGCACGGCGGTAATTCCGAATCATTGGCGGAGGCATCGTATTAGGATTCCGTTTAATCGGGAGAAAAAAGTACCAACGGCCTTCGTATTTAACCCCATGCATCCGACCGGGATCCTCTTCCGGAAGACAATCATCCCTTGGAAAAAGCCCGAGAGGCTCGTAGGACAGCCGGAGATCTCCCAAACACGAATGTATTTTTTAGTAAAACGTTAGTGCCTAATGTTCGTCCACATTTTGCGCTTAATACAAGATCACGGGGGCGGGGGGGGGGGCGAATCAAGGGAATAAGAGCCGTCGAGAGAGAGAGAGAGAATGAAAGTCACAGATGCGTGTATGTGTGCCACACAGAGCAGACGTGTAGGGGGTCGACGGTGGTCGGTCTGCGAAGGGTGGAGGAAACGCGAGCGAGAGAAAGAGCAAGTACGAGAAGTAGTACGAGAGGACGGGAAGGTTTGTGGGGTCGGTGGCAGAAATCCCCTTCGCGCTATATCCTGGTAGGGCTGTTTTTCGCGGCTCGCAAAATGGCCGCCACCCCCACCAGCCGGCTAACCGTTACGGCTCGAGGGTGTATGTAGAGGGCTCGAATTTTCTCCGTCCTGCTCTCTTTCTACCCCTCCCCCCCGACACCCCGGTTCGTTCGTTCGTTCGCCGTTCATTCGTCATTCGTTAGTACACCCCCTCTCCTGTCGACCAGGCGGCTCCGGCGGCCTCTTTCAACCCTCTCTCCCGTCTGTCGCCCCGCGGCAACATCGTGCCCCTCTACTTTTCGTTTTCCACCACCATTCTTGCGAATCTCCCCTCCCCAGGTGAGAGCTTACTCAGCGCCACTGGCGGGAATCGGAACTAGCCTCTCTCGCCGGTTCTTCTCTTTTCCACCGCCGTTTCGCCTCTTTCTCTCTGTCGCTAACACGGTATCCTCTTCTTTCACCGCGTTGGTCGTCCCCTTTTTCTGTCTCCTTTTTATAACGTGCTCGGTTTTCCACCTCTTCATCCCCGCCACCTTCGACACCCACCTCATCATCCCCGCCACCTTCGACAACCCACCTCTTCCTCCGCGGCGACCAGACGACTCCTACTTCTCTTCTCCACCCCGTTCCCTTTGTACCCCGCGTTTCTGTCTCTTTTTCCGTTCCCCTCAACCCCGTCCCCCACCACCCCCCTCCTCCACCGGACCCATCATCAACCATGCCACGTATACCACACCAGTACACGGTGTCCGGCGAGGTCGCGCAGGAATATTGTTACGTAGAACGCGAATGAAATTTATAACTAATTACGGGAAAAGTTTAGATGACCGTCGGGCCGTTCGGCGGCCGGAAAGGGAGTGGATCCGATGGGTGGATGGGAATACACACAGAAGCTAGGTGAGACGACGAGGAGACAAGGGTGGGGGGTGGAGCGGGCGGGAGGAACGGTTTCGGTCGGACAGTTGGGATTTGTGCCGGTATAGAAACCAAATTACATTAATTAGGGTATTAAGCGTCCTCGGTCGCGCGGGCAGAAAAAAAGCCCTAGCTAGAGGGTTGCGGGGTGGGACTTCGGTGAACGCGGCTTAAGACGGATTCCACGGTTTTCGTGTGACAGAGAATTTAAAAGCGCGTGGCGCGGTCCTGCTAATTAGTCTGTAACCTGGTATCTGGAATTTCGTAGTCGAAGAACGCGGGGATATAATAAACGAGCCTGTTGTATCGTAGATCACACATCGATCCGGGAGGATATGTTTGATTCTCGATTTTGGAAGGTTAATGCCCTCTTACGTATCATGGTTTATATGCAATTCAATAATCGATATAAGAAATGTTTTAATATGAAAGCACTCCGTTCGAATAATTTCAAAGATTCCAAGTTTTCGGGGAATTAATGTTTTTAAACGTGTCGAGAAATGGTTGAGTGTTTGCATTAACGATGTAGAATGTAACCGTTATTGAAGCAGAATCAAAAGCCTCAGTTGTTGCGAATTATTAACTTTCCGTCTAAGGCTTTCAAGCAATTCTTTCATTGAACATTATAAATTAATTAGATGGTTTACTCAATTGTTTTTAAGTCCAAGGCCTCCGATTGACCGGCCTGTGTCGCATATTACCTCAGTAACTACCTCCTGTCGGATTTTTCGTCGAAACGCTTCGATGCGGAGCACGACTTCATGATTCAATCATGAAAGTCATGGCGCACCAGGCATCCGCCCACACGTCCACCCCACCTGGTAAAAATTATTTGGAACGTTTTCGAACGCTCTCTCGGCCGTTGTACGGTTTCCAGAATTTCCAATTTGTGTAACACGCATATTACTTGTATTTCATTGTACCTTGCGCTGGTTCATAGAGCCGGCTCTCTCTTTCATGTACATGCCACGGAAATTACTGGAACATACTCGATTAGAACCGCTACCTTAACGAGATTTGCGAGCATAAATTGACGGGAGAAAGTTCCACGTGCTGCGAATTACTCCCTGCTGTTGATCGAATTGCGTAAGGCCGTTTTTAGCCCTTCGATCAGCTGCATCCTCTTCAATACGACATGTGACCTAACCCAGACCTAACCCAACTATGGTACACAATCGATGCGTGACGCGTTTTTCAGACTTGAAACGCAGCTCCCAATTTCGGAATTCTGAATTTGCTGGTCGATATTCGTGTCCTGGAAGCGCCCCGCAGTGTCGTTCTCACACGAGCTGAGTAATTATTGACAGATAAAAATATTTCGTTTCACGTAACATTGTAGTCCCAAAATACATGTATGTATGTACGTGATACATATATTGATCGCTGTCATTCAAAGTTTTTTTTTCTTTTTCGTCCAATTTGCGTACAACTTTGACAGTAAAAAGTGAATGTGTTCTTGCATATCATGGGATGAACGGAATTCAATGATTGAAAAATGTTTCAATATTAAGGCATCGTTACTCCATTCCAATAATTCGAAGATTTCATTAAGTTTTCAGAGGATTAATTTTTTTAAATAAGTCGTGTAATATCCCGGTGTTTGCATTATCGAGGTAAAACTACACGGTACAATTAAAAATGATGAAAGATTCTTGAATTATTAATTTGTGAATGGTGATGATCTTCTTGTACTTCAGCAGTTTGACCAGAAGTAATCTAAAGGAATATTAACTTAAAATTAAATATGTGTTTCCTCTTAAGCCATTAACTGAAGCATTTCGTTAAAAATGTAGAAAGATACATGATCAATTCATATACTTAAACGTAAGTATAATCACTAGATTGCAGATGTTTATATATTCATAACACCTCTTAGCTTGGAAAATGTAGTAAAATAAAGATTACAATAAAGTTTAATACTATTACTACTATCGCATACTGCGTATGTTTATGCATTTATAGCCTCCTTGACCTGCAAAATGTAGGAAAATAAAAATCCCAGTAAAATTTAATATCATCTAAGCATTATTATTAATATATTAAAACTCATAGTTTAATATGATTTGTATTTGGTGGGATTTTGGGTGGGTGGTTGACACTGGGCGGTGAGTGGTGGGATTTTTTGCACATGGTGTTTGTACCCACCCAGGCACATTCATATCATGTGCAAAAATCCTTACGGTGACCGGATTAAACAGAATCTGAATTACTGTTTCTCTTGAACTGTCTCTAACCAACTGCGATCAGTATAATGCTTCAGAGTTGGTTAGACAGTCAAGAAAAAAATATCATTCAGAGTTAGTAAGAGACAGTTCAAGAAAAACAGTTATTCAGAGTTGGTTAGAGACAATTAGAAAAAAAATGATACCATTGTTCTCTTAATACCTTTTTAATGAACATTTGATAACTGAAACTTCCTGAAGGTAACTCAGGAGGATCACCTTGATAACATATGCCAAGCACAGGGACATTAAAAGCGGGTCTCGAACAGCATAGTATCGAATATATTTTTGTGAATATCTGGAAAACTAAAGCTGAGTGGCGGTAATATGTATAGCAAAAAGTTGTTCAAAATGACAACCAAGGCAACATATTTCAAGGTCACTGAAATCGGTGAGGAAGTCAAACTTCTAAATAATTACCCTTCTGCTATATCTTTATTTTTACATATTAGCATTTGAAATTGTGAATTTCCATAAACTATTGTAGTCTAATAATTCCGTTGTAAAAAAGTAACAACCGTAGTTTTTTAATAAACGCATGAGAAGGTGAAGACTATTGATTTGTTTCGACCTTCAAAGACAACTGAAAACAGTACTCTTTACAAATAATTCCAATAAATCGATACTATAGATCACGTACGTAATATAATAGAGTACCAGTGTATATACGTACAATAAAAATATCATTTCTAAAACGCCCAGATGTCTGCACTATTTACTTGAATTATATTTTTTATTATATTTATTATTAACAAAACAACACCCATTCATCAATTCTAATTTCTCGAGTCTTTTCCAAGTTCACGTGGCATCGAAGAACCTTCATTGGATTCCTCAAAACACCAACCCAGATAGCACCGTACATCCTAAGGATGTCCGTTTCATGTCCAGTTTATATCCGAATGTCCTATGTCCATTTTGGACATCCCTATGACGTTCGTAAGACTTAAATTTCGGATGTTCTAGAAACGTCCCTCCTAAAAGTCCTACGGATGTTCTCAAGACTTAGATTTTGGATGGTTTTGTTTAGTATTTTTGCCAATGTCATTCCCTGCAAGGTGATGGAACCCCATGAACAAGGTGTCAGTCTTTAAAGAATCAATAGAGAAGTGTAACGACACTAGTGGTTTTGTGCGAAAACCTCAAGAAAGTTGAAAAAAACATGTTTTTTCTTAAACTGTCTCTAACCAACACAAAATCAGAGTTATGCTATGAAAATAGAAATAAACACAATTTACTTGGAGATCATAATCCCCAGGCCTATATTTTCATTGTAATTCCTTATAGGAAATTTAACCTTTTATTTATTAATATGAACTAACTAGATCTAGTTTCTACTAAGTGCGGAAATCGCAGGAAAGTTAATCTTTTATTTGTTAAACACAAACCAACCTAACCTAATTCCTGTCACCTTGCACAGAACAACACCTAACCGCAATTTTAAATATTTGGGAAATGTTTCTTATACGTCTTTTGAGACATTACCATACCGTTTCTAAAATCTCTTTAAACGTTCCCAAAACCTATAGGGAATGTTACTCTTACACATTCGGGAAACGTTCTGAGAATGTTGACACAGGCCGTTCGACTTTGCAAATAGGACCTTCCTAGGACATTTAAAGATCTTAACCAGGACCTAACGGGGACGTATGGACCTTTTCGGGACATCCTCCGAATCTACAGAACGTCCGGAACGTGCGTCCATCGGACGTACATAGGACGTTTTTGTACTATTTGGGAAGAAGGTTATAAGAAAACACAATTCTAATGTAAACATAAATGGAGAACACTTTCAAGAACGAGGTCCAACCGCATGAAAAATCCACTCCTCCGTTCAAAACGAACCTACCACTCCATCGATCGTTCGATCTTTCGTCCATCGGAAACCCCGGGGGGGGGGGGGTTAAAATTCTAACGCAATTTCGCAACGCGGCGCGTCCACGGAGTGTTTTACGCGCGTAACCGCAAGCGGGGATAATCGGCGTGACCCGGCCAATTCGGTATTCTGAAATTTTTCAATTTACGTGGCCACGCTGACGCTCGCTCGTTCGTTGGCGTGCGCGCGCGCACGCCCTGGCGACTTCCTGTCCGCGTTTAATTACGAATCTCCCGGACGGACACGGTCCCACCGAGCCGGTTCTCTCGCGCGCGCGATAGTGCCCCGAGAATCATAGGGTTGTCCGCCTTCGAAGTTTCGGACCGCCCGAAATTACCGGAGAACGTCCCCGCGGCCGCTCGGGCGGAAACGCGCCGGGCGCGTTAACGAGATTCGCGAACGCAATTTAGCGCGGCTAAGTGCGGCGCACGTATTACGAATGCTCGCGTGAACCGCGCGCGAATGCTTGCACGCGCTCGACGCAACGAAGAGAGATAGATAGGTAGATATATAGAGGGAGTAACTCCATCAAGAACGTCCTGCGGCGATTTTACGCGACGTGGCCGGGGTCAGATAGAAAAATCAATACGGGTCAGGCGGACGGCGGACGTCCAGTTTCGAAAATCGAAGGAAAACAGATGCGCGCAGTAATTAATTTTTACTCGCAATTTCTGTCGCGCGTCTGTGACGCCCGCCGCGCGGCCATCCCTCCCGCGATGGATCGGCCGTGGACGCAGGTGTAATTTTGGAACGGACTCGCGAAAGTTTTGTCTGCTTCTTCGGGGATGGGGGGGATGAAAAATGGTTCTCGCACGCTACGGCGAATATTCTTTGTCGTGTGTGGATTGTGAATCTTTTTTTTTTTGGATCGTTCGTTTCAGAAAATATAGAACACCGTTCTGACTTTAACCCTCTAACGGTATTTGACGAGTATACTCGTCGCGTGAAGAAGGAAAGTAGGTACATTTTGCTATAAAAATTGATATTTTAGTAAAAATTGAGAAATATATTTCTTTCATTTGAATATACGAATCGAAAGGTGTAAGGTTTCCATGTATATGAATTTTTCTTATTTTTTTTAATTATGAACTTTCAAATCTTCTATAGCCACGTGTGACTTTGAAGTCACATGTCGATATATCAATAGTTTTTTCGTCTAATTTAATTTTTTGCCATTATGTGGTGTACATACATATCGGATTCTGTAACATCTCTTTGGTAACCGATTAGATTCTCTGTAGCGATTACCAACTCTTGAGATGTCGGAGTAATAATGAAATCTTCGAATATTGTACATTCATTGTTAATTTATATCTAGATGTTGATATTTATTGGTTTCACGATATTTACATTTATTTGTAGTCACGAAAAAAATTCGGGCCTTGCAGGATAAAGTCTGTTTTAATAATATTTGTTACATTAATGAATTTTGGAACAATAAAATTACAGGATTTTTTAAATAAACTGACACGTAGTGTTTGTAATTTTGTTATAATGAAATTCAAATTTACAGTTGATGCGTTTACACTGCGGTTGACGAGTATACTCGTCATCGCGTGATTTTGATCGCTTGATATACATTTCCAAAACAAAATTCACTGCTAGAGGGTTGAGAATCCACTAGATTTTTTATATCTTCGAATGTACAGATTTCGATGTTCATCGAAATGTGTAGAAGACTATTCGTTAACACTAAGGTTGATCTGCACTTTTGGTTTGTTAAAGATTGCAATGTAAGACAGACTCGCTTTTTAATGTATGAACGTGTTTGTGATTCATACAGTTGTATTACACTTTATTACTGACGTTATTAAGTTCCGAATTTTCTGAAAATGAAGAGCTAATACTGGTACAACCGAATCGGTCGTAATGACGCATTTCAAAATTCTTATTTTACAATTACTGAAATTAAAACGTGCTTTTATTGGAGTTTATGTTGTCTTTTAATTTATTATACATTTTACATTATACTACATTCTGTTATATTGTATTGTATATTATAGTTATCAATATATTATACAGTTTATCTTACCGTACATTCAATGCTAGTAATTTCAGTGTTAAAAATAAAACCACGGAAAAGGAAAATGTATGAGAAATAGCGGATGATTTCTTAAATTGTGGTTACCGTTTGCCTAACGTAAAGTATCTCCAAACATTATTGTACGCGAAAAGTGTTAAAAAAATAGCTTGTAAAGATTGCAAACACGAAGAATTTACACAATTCGCCCGAAAACAAGATCCCAGGTGGAATAAACTTTACTTCGAAAGGTTGAAAACCCAGCGGTGGACGGGAATTTATTACAACATTTCGAAAAAAAAAACATCGAAATCTCAAGTGGGGAACAACAGGGAACCAACAAAAATGGCAGAAACTGTCATGACTCCGTATCCACGGTGGCTACTGGACCCGGTTATGCAATCCGTTAGATGCACCCCCGCGTGCATTTGCTCGTTCCAGCGGCGAGCGATCGAACTTTCACCGTGGAAAGTTCGACGTGCTCCCGCCAAACCTATCAGTCAGTGTACCGTAACGTGTTTTCTCCTGACGCATCGCACGTGCCAATAAATGGGAACAGAGCAATACTTCCAGCCAGCGTTTTAAATCTCTCTAAATTTCGAACGATGAGGATGGAAAGATAGCCACTTGCGCTACCAGTTCCGCTCACTTATTCGCAAATAACAGTAAACGGATGAGCGATTTGTTTTCGACTGGAAAGAGCAACGTAAAACGAATCCAAGGAAGTTTTGTAATTAATTTCGTGTCCTAAGGTGTTAATACTCAAAATCTCTATTGCAATGTCTTGAAAACTCAAAAAAATCAGAAGTTATGTTAACAACTTACTCTGTGAGTAAGTTGCTAGGACCGTAAACAAAAAATATGAGACGTGTCCGAAATCTCATGATCGTAGAATTATGAAATTTTTCGTTTTATTCGAATGTAACTCATTCCCATGGGTATAACAGTAAGTTCCCACTGGAACAGAGATTTCTCAGCAGTTCTGTAATTATGCGAGACTAACACGCGAATCCTGTCGAGCTTGTTTATTTCGAAACATTTTTTTTCTTCACGTCCGTTCAGGAATTAAAGATGTACGTCTGTCCAGTAACCTATAACTTCCGCGGGAAATAGATCGATCCGTATAGCCGTGCTATAACGTAGTTCTCTGTGACGCATCGCACGTGCCAATAAATCTGCGCGTAGCGAGATACCTCCTGGAACACCCTATAAATTTCTCTGATCCTTGCTCGATGAGAGGGACGAGAGCTCGTCGCTACTGTCCCGCGATGGATTCACTTTTTTTCTCCACCCCCAGTCTCCTCTCTCTATTAATGCATTAAAATATATCGTCGTTATCTTGGGCGATTGATAAAATGAAATAATCGCCCAGCCGACCAGGTTTGTACGGGGGCTGCTTTTTTAATTGTTGCCCACCGACTTTCTGACGGCGATAGAATGGGACGCCGATTTTCCATTAAAATCCCGTCACCCGGAGGAATTAACGATGTCAGGAAATTTAATAGAAACCTGCGAAAATCTGCGGCGACGCCATTACTACGTTCCCCCTTCCGTCTTACGTTGGCTCTCGGCGACTGAAATGCTCCATTGATCCGTGCGTAAGTAATACGAAAACGTCGTGTTCAACGTTCTTTTGTCCTTAAACGTTGGACAGTTTCCCACCAAAATGGTTCTTGTGAGCTGTATTGGCTCCGTGACGAATTAAGTTCTGCCAATAAGCAGAACTAGAATATAACTTCGAAAGCTCCAGAGATACATATTCATCTCCGATGCCCTCTCTTGTAACGCTAACGGGAAACATATGTCTTTCTACCGATCGATTCTCCCGTTTCCGTTTCCCGCGCGGCAAATTTTCGGATGCTGGGTACTTCCTGCCGCCGTTTTCCCCGTTAAACGATTTTTTCAGACTGAAAAATTACACCCCCGTCGCGCGGCGCGTTCTCAACCCCTCTCCTCCGTTCTTACGTTCGCCGATTCTCTTTTGTTACTCCGGAAGACCGATCGCGTCTCCAACCCCGGTTAATTTTTATTTTCCCACAAGCGCCGTTTTAAAAATTACCTACCACTCGTCTCTTTCTTCTCCCACTACGCGGTACGCAGGAGAGGTGGCAGAAGAAACGTAGAAGGGATGTGCCCCTATCGGTGAAGGGCGGGGGGGTTGAGTTGATCTGCCCCCACTACGCGACCGTGGTTCTGACAAAAAAAAAGTATAAGCGAGACGACGTAGTGGGGGATGCACGATTGACGGAGACGATCAAGAGGGAAGCTTTGGGTAGAGAAGGAAGAGACGAAATGGTAGGAGAATAACTTCACCCCTCCCGACCAAGGACACACCATGTATATGCACAGTTTTATTTCTTTTCCTTGTTCCTCTTTTCGTTACCGTTCCTCCTGTTTGCTTTTTTTTATCGTTGTACCCTCCGCTACCAGAAGAACGTGATGTATTGCCCGGCGTGTTCCCCGTCGTCATGTTTGGATTCGTTTTTCCCGCCAAATTCCCTGCCTACAAGCTGCTGCCACCTCTGTGCCTGAAATTCAGCCTTCTGTGTCCTCCTCGTGCCGGGAGGGGTTTCTTTTTTTTTCTCTTGTCCACCACCTCCACCGCCGTCACAGTTCACGGTCGTAGGGGCTTTCTTAGTTGATTAATTATCGCCTCGAGTCGGGTGTCGGGATCTAGAGGTCCATCTTTTTCCCTTTCTACTTTTGCAGATTTTTTTCCAGTCCCATCCCCGGACCATCCACCTCTCGCCCCTATTTGCTCTGGTAATCTCTCCCTCGGTCGTCGTGGTCGAAACGCGCCCGATAGGAGGACATTACGTGGGAATTATGAAAAGGCATCCGGCCGTGAACGATTTCCTGAATAAAATGACGCCGTTCCGTGAACGACTCAAAGATAAATCGAGCGGGACCGGAAAGCTTTCGATTATCGCAAGGTCTTGCCGACGAGGGGCCGCGGAGAATTATCGTCACGAACGTTTTCGACTCTTGGATGAAAATATTGGTGTACATGTTTCGCACTGAGATATCGAAGACAAATTATCGTCTGGCAACTTCGATGAACAGTTCACTTTTAACATTCGTATTAATCAATTTTACCAACTGCTTTCGTGCCATTGTTACATGTTATGCTGCTAATATTAGAACAAGGCAGTAACTAGAACTTCATACTTTTCTTCCATCGACCGAGATCTGGAAATAATTCATCGGGAGGTAATTTACTGGTTTAACCACTTTACTTTTGCCAGCCTAAGGATTCTTCAACCAAGCGTCTACAAAAGAAATCGCTTGAAAGATTTTATTTTTTATCGAGTTACTCTGGTTTGTTCAAATTATTTTAAATTGATTTTTTTAAGTAGTCCTAGAATCACTTTGAGAGAACAAAGTGCAGTTCGAGGGAAGTCGAATTTCATCAAGCAAATAATTTGGATGATGAGATAATTAAAATGGGTCCGGAGAAAGCCTGTCAGCCGTGACGGGTAGATAAGTCATGCACGAATCCCTAGAACAAAATTATTCTATGAATGCTGATCGCTACGTAACGCGTATTATGCAAAAGCGCGGCTGGAAGTGACAATTTTTATTTTTTTTTTTCAGTTTCGAGAGCGGCGAACCGCTCGTCCGTTACGCTCGAACGAGATATTTCCATTAGGCGACAAGAAGCCGCTCGCAAGCCTTTTTCTCTATTTATTCCACGGCTCGCGCCGAAAAGACGATAAACATCGCTGTTAACGGTTTATTTTTTCGAAAAAATAATTTTCCAACAGTCTATGACGCGGATTATTAGAAAAATCAATTCGAACCTAGTATTACCACTGTCCTTCAATTTAATTACTCAATGTCTCGATTTAGTTATTACAAATAGTGCTTCAAGATTATTGAATATTAATCCATACAATATTGATCTCTTAACATTTTCAGTTTTCATTATTAGCACTACTACATAAAATCGTTTCACCTTTAAGAATAACTCTACCGATATTATAATTCCATATGTATCGTTCAGCGAAGACTAGAAAAATAAAAATACCAAACAATTTCATAATTCAAAAATGATATTGAACAACCTCCACCCAAAACGTGACTCTTCGCAGAATTCTTCACAAAAGCTTCACGAATATTTGTGAACGGGCGTGCCAAACATCGCCAAAGCTTAAACACTTAAACCCCCCAGAAAGTTTTCTCATTTCGCTCGAAACATCATCGGTCGGTAAATCCCGAGGAGCACAGTGTGGCCCGTGCGTTCGTTAGTCGGGGGCAAATTTAGAAACGCGAAACAATACCGCTATCATGTAAACGTCCAGGGACGTGTACAAGTTTCACCGTGCCCCGTTCCTATCCCTCGTGAGAAATATTTCCAGGAAAAGTCGGAACGACGCGAGGGTGAACGTGACGGCGGCGGCGGCTCGGTTCGAGGGGTGGTTCGTCCAAGGTGAGGGGTGGGGGGCGGGGGAGGGGGCAGCGAGGAAATCGGGACGACAGTCGAAAAGGTGCCCCACCCCAGCGGTAACGGTCCAATCCGGAATCGGCGTACTTTTTGCCCACCTTTCCACCACCACCGGCGCCACCGACCACCACCGCTACTACCACCACCATCGGCAAGCGACATCCTCAGCACCGCGACGCCCTCGCCGCGACCCGCGCGCACTTCAACGTGTATTTTTCCCCTCTGAGGTCGGACAAGTGTAGCATTCCGGGCTTCCCCGCGACTCCTCGTCCATCCTCCGCAGCGCCATGAGCCACGAAGGGGGGTGGTAAAGGGGTCGTAGAAGGGGTACGGGTATGTGCGCAGTACGCAACTTTTCCGTGGCCGATGGCGCCGAGCTTGGGATCAATTTCAAAATAACCTGCCTTAGACTTTCAAGGCTCTCGTTGAATCGATTCGAATTCCGTGTCTACCCCTGGTGGTGGACGACCCTTCGCCGCTCCGTTGCCCTCTTACACCGTACGATGGCCCCTTCTTCGCGACCCTCATTTTTTTTTATACAGCGTACAGCTTCAGGGCGTCGAAAACCAAAATTTCGTTTCGTGCTCTCGCCCTCCTCGTGTTGTGCTACCTTTCTCTGCCGCCCCCCCCCCCAATAACCATTGGTTCGGTCGCGCGGCGTGGACGCTGATCGATATACAGATGAGAAGGATTCGATGTATGGACAGGACGAGTATGAATGATAGTGTCACGCGGTTGGGGGTGTCACATGGTCTTGGGCTTTAAACTGTGTCAGGGTATATCGGAGACGAAGAGTAATCCATTTCTAATCGATATTACACCGACGTATCATAGACCGGAAAACGTTTTATAGGCTTCGGGTGTAGTCAACATAGTACCTTAAGTAGTTGGTTATGGGTAATGATATACGCATGGATCGATAATTAATGATATTAGAACGATTAACGGGATACCATCGTTTGATTTAAATTATACTGGTAATAAAGACACAGACTTTTTTTCATGGAGGATTGATAAAGAATGGAATTGGTACAAAAAAAGGGCTACCGATTGAAATAACAGAAGATGTCGCGGTTGGGTCAGAGACGGCACTGGAACATTCCTCAAATATAAACACCGCTCGGTTCACCCTTTGGTAATGGAACAATAACATATAAGTAATCGATTGTCGGATAAATAACTCCGGGCTAGGTTGGTTTTTAACGTTTGCTATCGTTTCCCGCGAAATTCCGATTCAAACGTAATTGAAGATCCTGACGATTTAGTTATGTTTCTTGGATTTGGAATAAAAATTCGTAAGGATATTCGAGACTTTCAATATTACCTCTAAATAGTTTTGCTTCGTTGTCTTTATTGTTACGCTTTTGCAGTATGTAACTTTGTTAAGGTTCATCAATAAAAGATGAAATTCGGCGATCAAAGAGAGGATGGACACCGACGCGTTCAAAAGTTAACGCTAAATATTCAATATCCGTGTAATAGATATACGCGTTAAATATACAATAACCATAATAAATTCTTTATTTCTGAGAATTATGTTACACGTTCATGAAAATTTCACGCGTAAATCGTTACGTGTCCGGTGCTGTAATGTGTAAACGCGTTGATACGCCACGGTTGCAAAGCTCGTGTGTATTTCACGATAAAAGTTAATACACTCCCTCCCATTGTCCTATTCTAATCGCCAACTATTCTACATTATGAGGCCTGCCGTTTCATAATGAGAAATTTAGGTATTATAGTCGCGGCTGAACAATTTTAGATTGTCGACTAGCCTGATAACGCAGGATTCTGGTATTTATTTAAACTCTACTTTTTACCTTACTCAACGAATTGCTGCTTTGATCTGTTTGGTAGATCAGATAGACACCATTTTGTTTTAATAATGTGTAAATTGCAGTAGAGGTAAGATCTTCTTGGTAACATGATCGATATTCTTTGTGACACTCTGACTACTATTTCATTCATACGTTCAGAGAGTGACTCACTAATTTATTAACGGACAGCTGTTACATTTATTTAATTAAATTACCTACTAAACTGCGAATTTTATCTGTAACTTAAGAAAACTTAATCAGTAATGTGTGATAAAGGTGAAGGTAATGGTAAATAAATAGAAACTACAAATAAACTTTTACTCAATTGTTATTTCGGAAGTACCTGTATGAATGAATGTGCGAGTCGCTGTATTTGAGTGACTAAACTTCAGGCTCGGAATTAAAGATTTATCTTTCCAATAAGAACCTAAGTAGTACGCATACACGATTGTCTAAGACTCAATACAGTTAAACTTTTTAGAAAGTGTACTGAGCTTTTCATTTTCTGTCGAATTTTAGGGGGTAGTAACAAGATTACCAAATTTTTATTTGACTCTAATCTTTATAAATTAGCCCAAAAGAATCTGCGTTTGCATAAACATCCGTAGTCTAATGTTTCGAAGTTTAAGGATTTTAGAATATTAAAAGAATACTGATTATAATAAAACATGGCTTAATTATATTTCATTTCGTTGAATCCAGAATTTTATCCATACATTGTTCGCTGTCTGTATTTGACATACCAAATAAGTAAAGTTTCCGATTTAGACAACTAAAATTTTTTTTGGGGGTCAAATAAAATTCATTCTTTTTCCTCTTTCTGGGATTATTCTTTCATTATTGTACATAAGTCTATAATTTAATCAAGACGGTACTGAAATAAATAATTCAAATAAATATCCCTACGAAACTATTTTATCTACCAAACAAGTGCAGCTTCAGTTTTCAGTGAAATAAATCCGGTTTTTGGAATTATTCTTTCATTACTGTGCATTAGACTATAGTCTAAATAAGGATGTACTAGGAGAAATATCTCGAATAAATCGTCCTACAAAATTACAATGTTTCATAGATGAATCAACATCAGCGCTTGCGATGTAATAAGGCGAGACAGACTATAAAGGCTGAAACGGGTCCGAATGCCAAGAATGTCAGACGGAGCTTGAAATCGTTAACAACGTAATACGAAATTTCGCGTGCAAAATTCGGACTGCAGACGGCCGTGAATCGGAGGGGTGGTCCTTTTCATCAAAGACGAGGACACGAGAACGAGCATTCGTAGGACGGTATACTTTGCCTCCATTTACATCAGTTTCTTGATGCCTCGAGCGAGTTGCTGCCGTAGCAGCGGCACCATCGGCCGCCACCAACGGCCAGACCACCCTTTTCCATCCTTCCTCTGTCCCCCTGCACTCCCCACCCCCTGCACCGTCCACGTCGCAACTTTCCTCTCTCCCCTCTCGCCCTCCCAAGCTCTTCCTCTATCGCGGTGCTCTCTGCGTGCTCTCGCGAAAATCCTCGCGATAAATTATGCCGTGCGGGTGGGAAATAAATGACCCACCCCCTTCGGCCCTTCTCTTGCTCGTCCGGCCCCCCGTTCCGTCCCGAACTTCAATCCCCAGCGTACACGGTGCCCACCGACACCCTCGCTGCTGCTGCCGCCGAGTCATCCTGTTCCATTCCTCCTCTTTTACCCACTGCTAGAACTCCACCACCTCCTGCGGTCCAACGACCAGGCGGCGGTGCTGCGAGGAAAGCCGGCTTTAAAATTATAATGGCACGCGCAATTTTGATAACCGTCGCCCGAACCACCACCACCACCACCACCACCACCACCATCACCACCATTACTACCACCCTCGCCGATGACACGGTCGTGAATATACCAGGCTCTCTCTCTTTCTCTCCGATGCCTGCACCACCACACACCTGCGAAACTTGAATCTGCGAAACCATCGCGACTACGACCTCTCTAACCCACCCCTTTTCTTCGTCTTTCCCGTGGACCCTTTGATATTTCAGCGCACGTAGATTGGCCTCGTACGCGCGCGGCTTATTTGTACAAGTAGCCAGGGCGCAAGGATCGACTTTTTCGGCGGATAGAGCATCCTCTTTCGGTGGCTAATATTCAGTTTTTGTTGATACGACCGAAGGCGTGTCCTTTTACCAGGTTTACCGGGGGATCGACAGGCGATTGAACGCGATTGGCAGTACTTGATGCTCGGCGATTGGAATAAATCGGGGGTTGTTGAATGTAATGTTTGCATGGTTAGCGAAGGACACGCGGGATGGACAATTAATCGCGTGATTTTTGGAGTGTTGGGGATATTAACCCTTAGAAACCACACCCCACCTCAGCATACGTAAACACCACATTAGTGCGAATTGGGATTTTGATTCTTTGATGATTAACAACTTGGAAGGAATAAATGAAAATTCAATTCATCATAACATATGTTTTGGGGTAAAATTTCCTTAGAAATTCAATGGTAATGATTGCCAAAATGAGAAATAATTTTTTAACACTGAAAATTTGTTATAAAGAAAGAGTAAATTTTAAAATGAACAGACGAAACAGTGGTTTCCTGGTGCAAATTCGCTCTAGTGTCGTGTCCGAGGGTTAAAATTAATTTGTTTGTAACTACTTTTAACGATGATTAATTATTACATGTACCGTGTCGATCGGTGTTCTGTAAAGAAGTATATTCTGTAAAATATAATACAAAGTTTGAAAAATTAATTCGTATCGATACGATAATTTTGTTGGTACATATGTTTAACGATGGGTGGATACAAAAACGAAAAACATTTGAATCTTTCGAAAAACGGTATAAATTTATGTTATTTGAACAGTTCGATCAGATCTGTCCAAACTTTTTAATCCCATTAAAAATGCACGTAATCCTGAAATACTATATTATATGCAAATGATTCTCAGACATACTATTTTTAAAGATGCGACTGAAACGTTTCAAAATTGACAAACATTCACGGGTAGAAACTGTCATTTCGTATAATAAAGTTTGCACAACATTTTTATATACTACAGAAATATTTTATTGTACAGATTGTTCATTGTAACGGTTGCTACGATTTTTCGGACACGTCCTATAATCTGACACAAAAATGTTACGAACAAATAATTGAACAGTATTCAGTTTACAACGAATTGCAGTATTTAATTTTTTTCTTGAAGGAAACGTTTTTTGGCATATTCCTAATATTGCATTTTGTTGCAAATTGAATGCTGACTAACTTTTTTTCATAATACCCATTTTTTGTCAGATTATTGAAAGTATGCAAAATCGTAGCAACCGTTATGACGAGTAACCCTGTATATATATCCATATCTGATAAAATCGTAATACGGTTTAATAAATTCTCATTAAAGAAATTTTATATGTAATGAGTTATCTATTTTACGTAATTTGTCGTGAAACCATTGTGTAACTGCTTACAAAAAACAGAACCAAATTAACTTTTACATGGCTTTGCTTTCAGTATAAATACAAATTATTAATAATTATTTCTAAAATTTAGCTTTGGAAAATGATAGAATAACGGAAATGTTGAATCACTGGATTCTTTATAAATTCTACTTTCCTCTATACTCATCGTGTGAAAAACGGAGCGCCAATTATAAAAATCATAATTCTATATAAGAACGAGTGGTCCTTCGTCATTATAAAATAACAAAAAGTAGGAAACATTCCTGTATGTAATTTTTACATAAATTTTATATCATCACAAATATATAATAGTGTTTAACAGTATAGAATATTAACCAGCTCTTTAAATTCATTTAAAAGACCTGTTGTTAAAAAAACCAATTATCACAATTATGTACATACATATTTAAACAGTAGGTCTTCATGCGCCCTACAGGGACGCGGAAAAACTCCCATTTCAAATGCCGCTTTACGAACTTCCGAATGTTTCTGAAAACCCGTCTCTACGAAACACCCGTACGCAGTTTCAGCCCCCTTCCACCCCCCCCCCTAAAAGCCTTCATTTGCGGCCATTATGAAAATGTCCGTCCAAATATTTCAGAAGCCCCGTTGCTCGTTCCGAGGTCGGGGGCTTCTTTTAAATAAGGTACCTAGCAACGTGCCTATTTAAAGCGACACCGTGTCTACGACATATTAACGGGCGCGCCCCCTATCGTACCGCCCGTGTTGGACAAGCCGCCCCGATGCCCGCAAGACCAAACAATGACGGCGACGTCGGCCAAGAGAATGGCTCCGCTTTTGTACCCCGGAAATTGTTTCAGCTTTTGTTATTTTGCGGCTTCTAAATCTCAGACATCAGCGACCGCTCCCAGAACGGTGACGTTCACGCACACATATACAGGAACACAACTCTGCCGCATGCACATGAAAATTCAAGGCTCTAATGTCCACGGGGCCCATCGTAATACACGTTCCCGCTTTGAAACGCGAGAGATTGCGAAGCAGAATCGTGGCTCCTTCCAGAGGTCATTGCCACCCGGTCGTAGGCGTATAATTCACCGTTCGACAACTTTGACCGCGTGTTTTTCTCCCCTGCCTGCCTTTCGGTCGTATTGTCCGGAAGAGAACACGTATGTACTTGGAAGTCTCTGATTTAATTTCGTCGCGAATTTGATAGAAAACGGACAGGAATTTTTAATTTCCCGTCGCTTTTTAATTAAACTTCGAAATGAAGTTCTTTGTCCCGCATTTGCATATTTTGACCGTCTATATGAATTTCACAGTTAAATGATCCTCTGCACCGAGCGATAATGAAGACACGCGGCCGGAAATCCCGTTGGTCCGTCGTCTCCTTTCTATTGCGAATCGATAAGCGCGCCCCAGCGCAGGACGTGTCGGAACGATTATAAAATTTTTTGCTCCTCTCCATCGATCCACGACGATTAAACGCATAATTTGTTTCTTGTTTGGGAGCGTGTCGAAACGGTTCCGATGTCTACTGTGCCGTCGTCTCTTTCCTAGAATTTATTACCCTGACCAACTACAAAAAACGAATCTGTTTTCGAAATGCATGGCTAATGAAATTCCTTGCGCGCGTACGAAAAGAGCGAGCGTCTTATACGCAAGTTCAAATTCTCTATTTTTCTTACCTGTAGCTGAAGTCTCTGGAGTACGTGGCGCGTGCGATTAAATCGAGAGAAGCCAAAGATACGCGTAGCGCGCGATCAATATTTTCCTTTGAAAATTCAGCGCCGCCCAACCTATTCGTCCCGCCATTTTTCCATACTTAATGAACGCATGCAAGTTCTCGTTACCGTGCTAATGCAATTAAAACGCTTACGTTGAATTATAAATATTTGCATGAATAAGTAAGTACCGAACAAAACGAGATTATTGCCCGGTTATCGTCACTCTTACGTATAACTACACCGTAACCCCACCCTCATCCCGATAATCGTTGCCGCCGCGATCAAAGTTATTAACATTTACCGTCGAGGATGTTAAAAACAGCAACCCTCATCCTGATATCGATCGCTGTCAGCCAAACCGTGTGTATATGCAAATTTTTCTATTTGTTTGCGATTTCCTTGCGCCATACGTTGCGAATAATTTATTTCAATTTGCCGAACTTCAGTCCGTGTGTTAAATGCTTAGTCGAAATTCAACAATTCCTTTTTGTACGGATATTCACGTATCTACTATTATTTAAGGTTCGCCGACCTCAACGAAACCGAAGGTAAACTTGAAATTTTCGGTCGTGAAAGGTTCGTCGATAAATCGATCGAATTCGGATACACATCGAGACCGAGGCAAATCAACACTCTCACTGAACCAAAATTGCATTCGTACAGAATCTTTACTTAATCGGTCGACATCTTTAGAGGTGAAACCTTCGTCTCTTCTAAATCCGGATCGTTAAAAATATCGGCTTTTACAAAACAAACATACATCAACAACGATCATTGTCGGCAACAGACCGTGCTGCTCATGTCGATAAACATACTAGGAATCGAACTTCAATTTCCCACGTTCTTAGAAGACCACGCGACACCCGTATCGATTTACCGCTGAAAACATCTTGAAAAACCGTAACCATCGTCGGGGGTCGTGGTCGAGCGATTCCCGCCGACAAATAATCGCACAAAGTCGCAGCAACTAATATAATATCAGGCGGTACTTTCTTTTTTCATTAGTAACTAGCGAACTGTTTAACGTTCCACGGTAGATATTTATAAAGCGGCCGTTGTCGCCACAGTAGTGCGCGCGGACTTTTGGGGTGGTCGGTGCCCACCTATCGACCCTCTCGGCTCCTGGCTCCTGCCGCCGCCGCGCACGGCGGCCCTCTCTCTTTTCCGCCCTCGTTTTCTCTCTGTCTCTTTCTCTCCCTCTCTCTTTTTACTAGCTAGTTTTCTCTCTCTCTACTGGCCAGTTTTCTCTCCGCACTCTCCTCCGTCCACGTTCGCCTGGTCAGCTACCGACCGACCTTCGTGCGCGCACACGAGGGAAAAAAAAGCACGCAGCCGCCGGAGGGTGGAAGCGAGACACCGAGAGAGACGCTCACACTCGTCGAGAGTGGGCGCGCGCGGGAAAGGATGGAACGCTTGATGGGTGGGAGGGAGGGTGGGCGCGCGAGAGGCCGAGCACGGCCGAGAGAGCGCAAAAGCCTCACGGATACATCGCCGACAGAGCGCGCCCGTGCGCACGTACACACACACATACAAACATACGTACACTATCGTGGATCCTAATTTTAGCAGGCATTCGGCGCAGCTGTGCCACCCACATGTATCGCGCGGGCTCGAAACTCCGAAATTTCGTGCAAATAGCACGAGAAGGAAGCCGTCCCTGATTAAACCGGTTATTTCCTAGGGAAAAAAGAACGGGGGGAGGGGGGGGGGCGTGACGAAGTTTACAGGAAATCGGGTTATTAGTCTCCGGATCGCGGGAGGCTATCGGGACGATCGACATATCCCACCACCGCACACACGTTCCCTCGATTTTCTTCGGTATTTTCTTCTCTTCGAGTTTCTTTTTGACCGTTGGATTATTTTAATTAGCAGACGATACGTGGAACGGATGTGCACTTTGCTCCCGTCGTTCGTCGAGGTTTCTGCTCGAATCGATCGGTTGAGGGCACGAACGTACAGTGGTACGATATAAAATTTTAGCAGCTCATACGCTTATTTAGCCGAAGGAATAAAAAATTAAGTGAACACATTCTTTTCAACATTAGGGATTCTCTTCGATGACGTTACGATGCATTAACGGTTTGTTCTCAACAACTTCTTGAAAGTCTGTATTATTAGGGAAATTTTTGTCTATTTTTGTCTGAGACCGACGATACGACAAGGCTTTTGGAGAACAGTAATGCATGCAACAAATTTTCCATAGTTAATAATAAATTGATTTCAGTTTTTTGGAAGATAAAAATAATTTCTTGTCGGCCATTTGGGCTGCTACATTTTGATTCTGGACCCCTGTGGCATGGTGCGCTCTGAAATTCCGTTGGGGATAGCCCGGGCATTATACCGGGTTCGTACGGAATGTTTGCTGGTCGTTGTCTTTTTTTTTCACGCGGGAACGTCTTCCGCCGTTGGTGATGCCCATGGTGGGGTTACCAACCTCTTCCGCAACCGCGAGTTTAGAGAACACGACTCGATCCCGTAGTTAGATCCCCGTTACGTTTCAATTCAATTAGTCGGTCCTGACAGATTTGCATACGAAATTAGAAACCGGTTGATACGTTGATTACTGCCGGCGATAACGCGATTCTAACGGGAGGCGTGTTGGAATTGTCATTAATTCGATTACCCGCTGCCAGGCTGATTATTTATGTTTCGTCAGGATTCTTCCAGTTGGCGCGGGAACGAGGCGCGCACACCCCCGTCCCCGTTTTTGTATTATTCATTCATGACCGCCCGGCTTTGATGCAGAACGGATCAATCAGAATGATATAATTCTGCGTATACATCAATTAGCAATAATTGTAATTATCACTAATGTTTGTAGGTGGCCAGCGTTGGCCGCGTATGTGCTGATAGATGTATTTTTGGGAATTATGTATCCGCGTAACGGGGTTACATCCAGTATCGATGGAAATGTCCGTTTTATGTTCGACTATGTCTGTGTGTGATTTGAACGTGTCTATTCATCGAGGAATATTTGTACGTCAAGGAGCGTAATCTTCAACGGTCTTAAAACTCGCTAGTAGTGTCAGTACGTGTAGCAAGGGAAGTGGACAATGGAACTAATTATTTGAAACAAATACGAGATAATTTTAGATACGATGGTATCATTAATCAAACGTCAACCAATTACGATGACATTTGTAAACAAAAATGAAATTAGAAACATTTTTTTAAAAAATCGCCATTTTCGTAACATCTTCTAAACGAAAATATGTTGCATTATTGATTCGTATATTTATTATAAATAAGACGAAAATGAAAGTACCAGACACGTAAGGATATCAACAAACTTTCAATCTTTATTAATTTCTAATATGTTCGGTAAATGCTTGTTAGATTATGGATGAGCATAATTTCACGCGTTTAAAACATATGCAGAACATGAATTTTCCAATTAATTATTTATTATGTAGCAACTCGGTTGACTGTTAATTTACAAATTTTAGTAATAATATTGACCTCATTGGATGATATAGAATCGCCACAACAAAATAAAAATAAAGAAGAAAATACTGAAAAAACGAGAAGAAAAAAAAATTTATAAACGAAATGTACAATGGATAAAATTCATTATCAGGCAATCCAGTATTAAATCTAATTCTAAGTTTGGCATATACCGTACGTATGCATACGATTATAATTGTTCACCCAGCAAAATTTCAATCGCGTTACATATACACAAAACTGATTATATGTGAAACTGTATACGTATCCTCATTACTGTTGAAATCATACTGTAGACCATAATTTAGTAATCTTACAACTTTACTGTACGAATCTATTAAATTTAATATGTCTAATACACGGATTAATATTTTCCTCATAATGAATTCAAGGTAAAAAATTTCAAACATTCCAGCAGTAAGACGGATTCCTTGTCATCCTATCACGGTTTCGAAATCACAGAAATTCGGCTCATACATCGAAACGATGGAGAATTAGAGAGCCTAGTGTATTCCTAATACGTGATCAGCGTTACAATTAGGGTTGGATCACCTGTCACTGTCGGAAGAATGTATGTATTTGCGACTGGACGAACTGCAACCTACTTACACATAGCGTGTCTCCGAAATGGTGGTATAACCGGAAAGCATGTGATTGTACATGCAAAAATAAGTAAAAAATAAAGAATATTTTTTCGTATAATGGTTCGGTTTCGACATAATTCAATTTGAAAATTTGCTGGGTACATATGTAATTGAGTAGGACTATTAATATACATATAGAGTCCGGCCGAATAATCTGAAAAAATCGCGAGCCACGGGGTGCCTTATGAAAAAAACAAGGAAACAATATAGAATACAACTTTGTCATTCACGGCTTACTTTTTAAAAAAAATGGAATTTGAAAATAAATCTGAAACGCGTGTATTCATGGTAGTAAGTAGAAGCAGCATGCAATGGTCAGACGTAGTAGCCAGCATTCAATTGCACACATATTCAGCAGACATTTAGAGTCGATTTTCTCGAAAATTACCCGGAGAATGAACAAATTCTATTCTATACATTTTCCTATGTTTTTCATAAGGAATTAGAGTTTTGAAAATGAATATTTTGGAAACAAAGCATCGTACGAAAACATGTTATTCTACATTTTCGATTTATTTTTGCATGTAAAATCACATTCTTTCAGGTTGTATTACCATTTTGGAAATATCCTGTATATGTGCTGTTGATTTTATTGTTTTATTAGATGTATAACGTCTGACGATCATCTACCACTGAGAGATAATTCCATCTTTGCTTCCACACAAGGACTGCGCAAATTCCACAATGATGTAATAATAAAATGGCAGTCGACATGGCATTTTAAGTTACTTCCGCAAATTTCTATGTCGTTTCCCATTCTACGCGACGCTGTGCCCGCTATTGTACATTTCAATTGTTTGCCTTTTAAATGCTGTAACGCACCACGCGGCACGGTCCATTTGCGGAAACGCGACGGCTACCGGAAATTGGGGCGCGGGTATTAATCAACCCCATCGCGAGTATTAAGGTGGGAAAGTTCTTTCGACGTGATAAATTCAATGGAATTATTTAGAATTTTATCAATAAAGTAACCGAAACCTTACAGAACCCAGACACATAAGATGGCACAATTATTAAAATTAAACGTAAATTTTATTAATAATCTTATAAATTATAAATTAAGAATTTAAAAGTAAAACATTAGAATTTTAGTGATGAATGTACCATAATTTTAGTAATGGATTTACTATGAGTGTATAGTGTAATTAAATATATCGTACACATCTGTAACATATACAATACATATATGTATGGCATCTGTGATTTATTGCTTTAATTTTCCTTTTTTATTTTAAATAAGAGTTAATAATGCGTTTCAAGTAGCCTAATATAAATTTCATCAAAGTATGAAACTTTTATTTTTTATCTAAATAGTTAGTACATATTTATTTTGAATGAACAAGGTTCAATGACATTATGCTCTTTTCATTCATTCCTGATAGAATTACTTTATAATTAGTATGAATTAATTATCAATATATTTTTGTGGACACAAGACACACCTATTTCGATGAATAATTTCATGTTGTGGAGATCTTGTTTCACCTCGGTTTCGAAATTCATTAATTTTCATGAGTAGGGTCATCACCGTAACAAAATTACGTTAGAACATACATACGAAAATAATTACTTACATGATACAAAATAATCAGAGTAATTACGTACCGCTTACAGAAGGCTAGTAATTATATATTTAAAATTTCAATTAATCATAAGACATTGATTCCTGTTCTTTAATATAGGGGATAAAAATATTCGAATAAAATTCTCGCTGTTTCTTCAACGTGTTTAAAATTAAGACAGTCTTCCAATTCATAAACACCGTGTATTGACACTGGTATGGGAATCATAAATGGGCCAAATTATGCAGAAACCTATCAACCTTCGAATTGACGAAAAATTAGTTAAACGCAGTAGGTACGGTACTCACAATTTTATGATCTTTATTTTGTAAAACATTACCAACCCAAGAAAATAAAAAATAAAATAAAAATTAATTATAGAAAATTTAAAAATATTGATTATACTACTCACTATGAAATAAGCCATTAAAAACATTGTACAACAAAAGCAATTTTTTAAAATTAATTTCTTCCAACTACATTTACTTCATTTTAGATCATTTAGGGTTAGTAGCTTTTTGCATAACTTGGCCCAATTGTTACAATGAGTCCACAAAGAGATCCCTGAAATATCCGAAGCATCCACCATTATTATGATTTTCAACCCCAAATTAAAAAGTTGAAAAAACAAAAATAAAATAATGAGCGAATAAAGTCGTTACCCCACGTTTCACAGACGCGTTCAACCTCCGGTATATGCTCACGAGTTCGTAGAATTCTCAATGTGTGTCTCTCTTCTCAATCCTTATAGCCGAATATACACTTGCGTGGCACCGGTCACGTGTAAGTTTTCTCACGTGGTAGTCGGTCAGGGCCGCCGCCGATCAGAAGTGCACGGTTGACAAAAAAAAGGGGTGGTGGGGCGGAGAGAGGGGATAGTCGTCGATGGAAGAACGAAAGAGCGATATCTGCCGACCGATCGGTCGCCGGTAGGTACTGATCGGTGGCTGTAGGCGGCATAGAAAAAGGGGTGTCGATGCCGGGAGGAGGGACAGCTCAATGATACAGAGGGATGAGAGTACAGTTTACCTATAACCCATAAATCGACCCCACTTTTCTATTAAGAGACGCACGATTGACTTGCGTTGTTCAGTTTCCTTCTCCCCGATACCATCGCCGCGTCGTTCCTCCCTTTCGAGGTGTTTTTTTTTTCTTCTTTTTCCAGCAACTCTCTCCACACCCCTACATGGACGATCGCGGGACCAACGCACACACCCCACTCTCCTCTACTTTCCTTCTCCGAATCCGCTCGCCTTTTTCCCACCCTTCTCGTCCCAAGCTCTCCCCCACCATCTCGTCCGTATCCTGCGCAAAAGCTTCGTTTGATCCCTACCAACCTGTTCGTCGTAGAGAGAACTCTTTTTTTCCCTCTCCCCCTAGCCCCTCCTTCAACGAGATTCTCCTCTCTTGCCGGAGAACAGCACCGAAAACACGTCCGCGGCGCGCATCGTATCGACACTCGGTAGAGTGGGGAGGGGGGAGGGGGGCAGGAGGGGGCGAATACTTGGCCATCTGTTTTCGAGAAGTCGAACGTATACCTACGAAAAATACCGTCGTTCCCAGCGTTACCATTGACTCCGATGCAACCGATTGCAGCTGGTCGGCGATCGATCACGCGGGCCTCCGTGGAGTTGAACGCTTTCGTCGCGGGCACGCGCGCGCGCGCGCCACTCCTGAGTCAACGAAGTCGCGGGACACGTCGCGGATGCTGCCCGATCTGTACATATATATGTATATAGTATATATATATATATCGTCCATCGACGAAGTTTTAAGAGGCTGGATTAAACAATTTTCGGAATATCGAGGAAAGCTTCGTTCGGCAGCACACGCCTCACTGCAATTATTCGCAACAGAGTATTTTCGGGCTTAATCGCCGTATCGTCGGATCCCTCGAGGAGTTTCCCGGTGTATTGTACGGCTTGCTCATTATTCTCCCACGGAATTTCGATTGGAAGACCTTAATGCCCGGAAATTTCCTTCGTCCGCGTGTTACTCGAGCGTGTGTACCGAGCATCACGATCGGGACCCAGGAAATTTTTGAGCGAGTAATTATGAAACACGGTAAATTGGAGGTCGAGTCCGGGCGTTACGGAACTCTTTTCCTTCATCAAAAGTACCGGTTTTCTATTAAATTTTACGCAAACTAGTGCAATTAACGGCTTCCGAACTAAACGACGCCAATACAAACTTCTCTGTAACAGGGGTTGGTACGCCGTGAACCGTGTACACCGGCCGTGTTTTATCGATATTAATACATTTTCAAATAATTCCGGTGACAGAGAAGGGAGAGACGGCGGCGTGAACGTTGTCGAATGACACCGAAGGAGAACCAGAGCCATCGGACCCGCGTTTCCCATTCGAGTATTCCCCGTTTATTAGAAGTAACCCGAGCTCGTAATTTTTGGGATTCTGTTACACATTTACAAAACGTCAGCTTATACCGGAACCGTATAATTTCTTGACATTTCGGGCAAAGCACGGCGGCGGCCGCGTTTTGTCCGTGCATTGAACGCGCACTAATGGAAATTCAGCGATAATTACGCGGGCTGCGGCATAATTATTGAGGCTCACAAACCGGCCCTTTAAATTTCGTTAAATTTTACACGCGCCCGTGCGTGTTACAAGTTATAGACGCTCTTGATAAATCTCGTTAATTTCACTCGTCGCTGATAAACATAATTAAAGCGCGATCTTCACCATCACAGCCATCGATGGACGCTCCTCGCCTCTCGCTGCCGGTGTTACCGATTATTTGTAGCATAATTTATTTCCATAAAGGAAACTATAATCCTTTGTCAGGTGTTGCAACAGCTTTCATACACGGCATGTTCGATTTTAAAAGATTTATAGGTTGTTATCTTATTGTTCGCGACATTAGTGACGTTTTGGAATAATAGTTGGAGGATGTTTAAAAGGAGATTGGAAGTATTTTGCTGGCAGTTACTTATTGTCTTATAGGGAACCGTGTTCTTTACCTCATACCATAGCGATCCTTGTTGATCAAGGTCAATCAAGGTGCAATAAAGACTTTGAATACTACGCACAGTTATTCTGTATTACTGGCTTGCCGTGCAATTTTTATTATGAAAAATATTTTATATGTGTATTATAATAGATGATGATGGAGATCTGATAAACATTTAATTTCTGTTCGCATAGAAGTTCTAATAATATAATGGGAGTCAGTGACTAAAAGTAAATATATTAGATAGAGAATTAACATGTTTGTAAAAACAATATAGACATGTGACTGTTTTAAAACACGTAGTATAACAACATATGAATTTTCTTTTATTTACGTATCTCACCATATCTCTTTCACACTGTATGTTACCATAACTGTACAAGAAAATGATATTCAAGGTAAGGTGTGAATATACAGTGGACTCTAACTATATTGCCATGGTCGGGGCTGCAGGGGAGTAAAATGGCAATGAGTTCAGAGCTCCCTCCATGCTAACTTTTATCGTCATAGCCTCGGCCTCAGCGCCTGCGCAAAAGCTGGATCGTGCTTATGTGCTGGCGTACACAATGTGGTGGGAGAGCGAATTTGTGTGCCTGAAAGTACATGTGAAGGGGTAGTGTCTCGCGTGGCAATATGTCTAGTGGCAATATAGTTAGAGTCCACAGTACTAAGATGACAATAAAATCAGTTTTGAGTAATGAGTTGCCATAAAGTCACCATTTACAATTAACAATAACGAACAAAAGTCGTTAACTCATATATGTAATTTTACAGTTTTCTTTGTTTTAACAAGAAATATGGGATCACTTGAATAGAATAAAACTTCTTTCTTAATTCCATCGATTTTTTCTCAATTTCTGATAACATCCATCTGTGTTTACTACAATGGAACACCGTGCATATGGATTATTGAAAAAATAAAAATCTTCATCTAAAATTCTTTGCTCAGACTTGAGAAAAATAGTTGTGCATCCGTGAACCGATATCTCGAATAGAAAATGATTAAGATATGCGAAAACAAGTAACCGAATTAAAATTAACAATTTACATTACGCCCACCCATGGACACGCGGCCGCACGGCATATTAACGTATTCCATGCGCATTAAATTATTGTTTTACACGGTAGGTTTATATTCTGATTACCTTATAATTACGAGACATTTCGCGGAATGACTGTGCTCCGGATTTGCATTTATCAGCGAGAATGTTTCGCGGCAGGTCTGGCCTGCACTTTTTTTCCTTTCCTTCGCGAATGTTTTCCTGGAAGAATGTTAATTACCTCGAAGATTTGTTAGCCGAATGAGTTTTTTTTCAGAACGTTATTTACATTCATCTGTATTTATTTATTCTTTGCTACTCTATAATTTTAACGGGTAAAGATCACACACGGTCGTTTTAATTCGTATTATACAATTGTTTAATTACACCCGAATCTACTGAACAGAAAATTGTAGTATTTATAAAAATTATCATGTTTCTTTATTTTGTAATTATGATTATGTTTGTAAATGTAAAATGACAAAATCAGCTCGGTCAGTAACAGTCCCTAATATCGCAATTGTTTCAAGTTTGTCGCATTCAGTGTTTCAATATCCAGATATTAATGAAACTTGCAGCACAGGAAATGGAGGTTCTGATTTAGGCTGGCCGTTCGGAATAAAATCCACGTGGCGAGCAAACGTAGCTCGAAACAGCTTTATGACAAAATTCGCAGACAAATTTCAGCTGACGGTGTATCGGGGTACCGCGTCGATGGCCGTTCACGATATTCCCGCGAATTTGATGTTAATCATTCGTTCATTTACATGTATTCCAGAAATGTATAACTATGAAGAACGAACTACTCGATTTCATTATCGTTGCGTTTGATGGAACTACGTTAATTCTTACTCGGTCGTTTACATTCGAATATCTACGAAAAATTCATACTTACTATTAATAGACAAAAATTAATTTATCAGCATTGTTTACAAATTTTACGAAGTAATCATTGAATAAGAAAATTGTTAATAAATAACCTCTTGGAACCGTCTACTATTTTACGATTAATTAGTGTCGATTTTGAATTATCAGGACAAGCAATCAATTCAAAACTCATATTCGAACTAAAAATATGTTTGCTGACTATTGGTTATCATAACATATCTAATTATTCTAATAAACATTAATTTCCTATAATTAATAATATCACCTTCTAATACTTCCGACATTAGATTTTTGAAAATTGCCGATTCTGATCTTGAAATTCAATTTATGCCTTGATCAAATGAATCTTTACGTCAACGTATTCATAACGTGTATCAGAATAAACATTTCTGGGCACAGTTCAGCTTGATCACGAAACTTTTCTTCCGCAATGTCGCCGCCAACGTATTCAGGCTGCAGGTAGCATAAATTTGAAATTACGTTCGGTAATATTACCAACCATCATGGAGTGTCGAGTGTGGATTACGAAGCAAAATCTAATCCACCGGTACCGACTCTTAAATCCTGTAAATCTATCGTTTATAACATCAATGAGCTTTACTAATCGTTCAGCATAATCAGCTGTTAAATCGAGCCCACGCTATCCCCTCGCTCAGAATGTTATTTTATATCGCGTCGGGTTCATCGATTCCAACAGCGATTCGTATCCAGCATTGCAGTCGTGGTTCACGGAATAACTTCAGGTCGGTGGAAAAGCGCTAACCCCGCGAAATTCGAACGTTGAAACCCTGCAAACAACAATAGAACGAAAATTTTCCATCTGAAAACCATTCTATTCGATAAGGACACGTCTAACCAGAAACTCTTTGACACCGAAATGTTAGAGGAGGTGTTGGTTTTTTTTTAAGATGTAACACTTCACAGTATCTAAAACATGTTTGCTTTATACTACGAAGTTAAATTAAGTCACACTATTCCCGCTATGGTGAAACACCTAACATAACCCTATACTTTCACCTAGCCCATATTAAGACCCTAGCATGTATTTGGTCTACCTCCTATACGAATTCAGCATCCGAGCTGGTAGATGTTTTTCTAAGGTAAATAGGACATTAGCAAGTTCGATCGATCGTTCCCGGATGATTAAATCATGTAACGAAGCCGCTTATACTCGACGTCGCTATCCTCGATTCTTCGCCGACGCGAGGTAAAACCGCGTGCGCGCGAGAGGAGCCCATAAATCGATCGGAAACATCAATACCATTCAGGCTCGACTCATTAACCATGGAGACCAATCGATTTCTGAACCAAGTCCGTATAAACACTCGATCAAAGACGGTACGTACACATTACACGGGCCAAGTACAATGCACACAGACAGCTGGCGTCGTAGCCACGAGCCTGTTTGAGGGGGACCTCTTAAAAACACCACCCCTGCGTGGTAGCTCTCGACGCGGGTGAGACAAGGAAGGGCTAGGTCGGCCAGTCGGCGGGCCTCGTCGTTATCGTGACCGCTCTCTTTCAAAGGGAAAATCGTCCACGGTGGAGGGGGAAGTGGTAGAAAAACTAGAAAAAAGTCTCAGGGCGGTAGAGGGGCCGGAAGGGGGATGAGGAGGACGGGTACAGGAGTAGGAGAAAAGACGGCGTAGGAACGGCGCAAGGGAGAAGGAAAAATATATACGGGGTAGCAGGGAAAAGGGTGTCGCCCCCGCGAGGAATTTCGGTATCGCGGCCATTGCAGCGGGAGGGCGTGGCCGCGCAGACGCTGCGAAAGAAAAATCGTCGCTCGCTGCCAGGAAAAGCAGCGCGCGCCGTGCCCCGGGAATAGCGCGCGACCGCGCGTTGCGCGAGACAAAAAAGAAGCCAGCATCAGCGAGAGGGGAGGTCGCCGGCAGTAAGAGGGCAGGAAGAGGAAGGCAAATGCGCACGAGCGGCCAAAGAGGGCGCCCTTTCGCTCCGATGGAGCGCGCACTTCTGTCCGCCGGAAATCGTCCTTCTTTCTCCCTTACCCTGATCCTCTATCTCTTTTACCCATTTGGTGTACACAGCTGCGTCCCTGTCCGTTCTGACCTTCTCTCTTCTCCAACCACCCTTCCACCCGGTTGTTCTGTCTCACCGTCGACCGGTCCACACTCAGGAACACATCGGAACAGCCGCTATTTGGCCTGCTCATTCTCCATCGGGCTCTCTTTCGCTCGCCTACGTCACATCCCCATCGCGTCACGGTTACCGACCGCCACCCTATCCCTCCCTCGCAACCCCTTCCGCGCACTGCTAGACGGTAGAATTCTCGAGTCTCTGTCTGTTCCGCGTTAGTCGTCGCTGGAGGAACGGAGGAGAAGAGGCAGGGAAGGAAGAAGAGGGTGAACACAGAGAACAGGATTTGCAGCCCGAGGGGATTCAGGGGGTTCGTGCGCGCGGAGGCAGCCGTGACGGGCGTGGGGACAGGGATGGGGGGGTCAGGCAACGCGCGTAGAGAAGTACAGAGTGAGCATCAAAATTATTTTCCAGCGGGCACCACCGCCGGCGCGGTACCACCCCGAAATTTCAGCCCTTTAATTTCAGATGGTATGATAATTCGCGGCGATATTTCACACGAGTCTGGAACCTGGCTCAACGTGGATTTTATTGCGGCCAGCCAGCGAGGGGCGGGGCCACGGACGAAAATTTCCACGGAATTGCGGAAGGGGGTTCTACGAGAAGGGACGGTCTACGGAGTTGTTAATTAATCTAGGCACCTAGATGCTCTCTGCCCGTTCCCGCGACTTGACCGTAGCACCGCGGATGAAATTTCCGTCTGGCACACGTGCACCGGTTGCGAAATCGATGCACAGATCTGAGGAGCGAGTTTTCGGAGATGAATTATTATGTATTATGCATGCTTTGTAATAGATAAGGGACCATTTAGTTTTTCCGCGTTTGTGGTAACTTGCTGCTAGACGCTGTTTGAAGGATATGAGAAAATTCTATGAAAAAGGAAATTTGCGGTACTCACATCGTTGATAGTTTCCAATTTTGTTTTTCCAGGTTGACCGGAAGCGTGTGGCTGATCATCGAAGGATCATGGACACCCTAGACCTAGACTTTGTGAAACATGAATTGAAGTTGGAGCTATGAGACAGAGAGTGGTATTACATATAAACGGCGCTCTTTATCCTTAATTAGAATAATAAAAATTAAAGTCTTTTAATTATCTTGTATTTAGAATAAATTATGTTGAGCCACTGCCGACTGTTGAATGCTGCTTTCAGAAAAGAATTTAATCCTGACTGCTCCTAAGGATATTTACATTATTTATAAAAAATATGTATCTTGCAACAAATAAAAAGGATAATTAATAATAAGAACCAGATGGTGACATGTAACCAAATTACTTCCTACTGTGAATTAATTTATCCAATCTATTCAAATTTATCAATGGCTGGATTCCTCGATCGCATGGGATCACCAGAAGGAGGATCGAAAATCAGCGTTCAATCAGTGGAAGTGTCTAGCCAGCTCCATATTCGGTCACCACACAGTCCGCCAGTTTGCCCTCGTAGCTATCCCCCAACAATTTTCCCTAAAATTCCCCAAATATCTAATCCCGGCCGTCTATATAACGTAGTGTTGTTTCACCCTCAAGGTTCGAAGCTTGAGTCGTGAAAGCTCGAGTCTTTAACGCTCGAGCCTTTAAGCTTGAAGGCTCGAGTCGTATAAATTGTATGTAGTGAAGTAATGTACAGACCTTGAATTTTCGAAGCCTTAAAACTTAACCTAAAAATTTTCAGTTTTTAACTCTAATATTACACGAATCTCAAGCTTTTAAAGATTCAAGGGGGAATAATCCAAAAACGTCCAGAAAAGCGTGGTTTTTATAAATTAGTTCTGCAACACCCAAACCTCATTAAACTATTATTAATAGGGTGATCAAATATATATTTTGGACAATACGTTAAATTTTCTTTTATTACAAAATACCTATGTATACTTGAGCAAGATATACGAGTCATAGGATGTTACGCGTCGAACAAAATAATTTCTCAATTTGTTCACGGTTCATTGATCAAAGTTGGGACATTTTTTTCGTTATTCACGTGATATTCGACTTAATATTCTGGTAGAATATTTTCGAAAAATTATACTTTGAAAGTATATATATAAAAAACTTAATTTTTGCCAATCGTCACTGTGTTATTCCACATTAAGTCTGAAGCTTTAAGGTTCAACCCTCTAGAACCCTTAAGTGTTAAATAATGGAATTTACACTAAATCTATAATATTATACTTTATACAGTTTTTAAAAAATACAGCGATGACTGCAAACACATGAGAGATTGATACCAAGAAAGGGAAATGAAAAATGAAACAAAATAACCATTGAATAGTAGACGAAATGAAACATTGCTAAAAATTTGTCTGTAATGTTCAAAATATAGTATTATCTGATCGACTGGAAACATACTCTTACGCCGTGGGAGTCATAGATGACCGGCAGCAAGATTAATGTACTACGCATGATAAGTTTGCACAATACATATAATCATATTGTGTAATATATTATTATATGATTCTAATGGGCAATAACTCTTTGGCCCTGAAGACAAAACCAGCACAAACACGCTAAGCAGTGAACGTGTTAAACATAAAAGCCTCGAGCTTCGAGGCTCGAGCCTCGACTACTCAAAGCCTTGAAACTCGAGCCTCGAGCCTCGACGACTCGAGCCTTGGAGCTCGAGCCTTGAGCCTCGAGCTTCATATGATTGTAGCCTTAAAGACTCAGTCTTTAAGGCTAAGCTTTGTAGCTTCAAAGACTCGAGCTTTATACAACACTACATTATAACGTGTCTCAGCTAGCTTGATCACCTCGAATAATGACTTAACGGCATACCTTATGAAAATTTGGTGACATAGAACTTCAATGGCACCAAGACGCACATCTTATAAGATACGTGCTTTTTTTGTGGGTGTTAACATTTCAGAGATTTCGAGATCACCTTGATTTGTTTCAACGGAATGACCTATTTTTGGTACCATAGATCGATAGAGTACCAAATTCTGAGTAAAAATGTGTTGACCATCATACATTGTCTTCAACCTAATAGTTAACGAGATATTAACGAAATAATTTCTAATACGTCCTTACTATCTGGAAGCTAAAGTAGGTGTCCGAACTGATGCCCCTTAACTTTAACACAACGCGTTTACGTGCCAATGTTTACGAACAAAAATATTCTCGACTTTTAACATATTACAGTCGCTTTCCTAACATTTAATTCAGTATTGTAGAAGATATCTTTGACGTGCATTTCCGAGTGCTGGGAAAGTAAAATTAAAAATGAAATATAGTAATATTGAGTGTATATGTAAATATGCTGGTAGTTTATGGTGATTGCGGTAAAAACGCAACAAGAGCGAAAAAAATGTGTGCTGAAAAGTATCCCCAACGTAATCCACCATGTCGATGTATCTTTGAGAGACTTCGTACATGTCTTCGAAAAACTGGTGGTTTCCATATTAATAAACGTAACGGCACCAAACCCGTTGTTAATGAAGATAATGCTACTGCTGTCGTAGCAATGGTAATACAAAATCCACGTGTCAGTACACGACAAATTGCACGAAGTTCGGGAATTAGTTCAGCTAGTGTACATCGAATTCTTCAAAATGAAAAATTTAATTAATATCTTGTGCAACTTCATCAGCAGTTACATAGAACAGACTTCGAGAACCGTATTTGATTTTGTCATAAACTGTTGCAACAAATATACAGAAGTGATTCTTTCTTCAGGATGTTAATTTAAAAACCTTCCAATATTGATCACAAACCAATCCTCACTGGATTAGAGAAGTTGATCACCATCCACAATGGAGTATCAATGTGTGGTGTGGTATAGTCAATGATAAAATAATTGGACCTTATTTCATTGATGGACATTTACCAGGACAAAAATACGCAAGACTTCTTATGGAGATATTACCAAGTCTGTTACAAGATATACCATTACCTATCCGCCTATCAGCGTGATTTCAACACGACGGTCGTCCTGCACATTATGCAAAAGCATCAGGACAAGCATTGCAGATACAATTTCCCAAACAATGGATCGGTCGCAGTGGACAGTGTCCGTGGCCACAGCGTTCACCGGATCTAATGCCACTAGACATTTTCTTGTGGGGAACTTTAGAAGATAAACTGTACTTTAACCTGTCAATGGCACAAGAAAATATGAGACAAAGAATTCAAGAAGCGTGTATGAAATGCTTACTTCGGAAACAATTAAAAATGCTGTTTCTTCATTAACCAACAGATTGCATCGCTGTATTGAAGTTGAAGGGCATCATTTCGAGTACCTACTTCAGCTTCCAGATAGTAAGTATGTACGTATTAAAAATTATTTCGTTAATATCTCGTTAACCTATAGGTTAATACGTTATAGGTTAGTACGTCTAATCCTATTAGGTTTAAGACGTATGAAGGTCAACACATTTTTACCCAGAATCTGATAGTCTATCGATATATGGTACAAAGAATAGGTCATTCCGTTAAGAAAAAATCAAGGTGACCTTGAAATTTCTGAAATGCCTCCACCCACAAAAAAATCATGTACCTTATAAGATATGCCCCTTGATGCCATTTAAGTTCCACGCCTCAAAACTTACATAAAGTGTACCGTCAAGTCATTACTCGAGGTGATCAAGTTAGCTGAGCCACCCTGTATACGCCCGGCCGGCAAATGGGCTAAATGTCCCCGCGTGTTTCAACATCCGCGAGGGTGTCTCGGGAGTTCGTCGTCGTAGATAGCGACGAGGGGTGGCACGGAGGGCATCCAGAACTTTATCCTCGACGGTGCAAAGCGGCGCAATTTCGTTTCACCGTTTGGAAGGGGGTTGACCATGGGGAACGAAGAGGGTTGGAAGGGAGAGTTGGGAGGTTGAACGAGCCAGGTAAAAGAATAAGAGGAATAGCAAGAGGGAGAGGGGGATAGCGGAGATTGTCGGGGAGAGGCGGCAATTTTTTAAAATTAAGGCTGTTAAACCTAATCTCCAGGTGTGCAGGCGCACGCGCGTAGAAGTCGTAAAAACTCCAACTACACACCGTGGCGAGCCCCTTATTCTCTCTGTCTCATTTCGGCTCCTTCCCTCGCTTCTATTCTCCGTCCTCGTATCGTTCAGGCTGGCTTCGCAGCGACGCCGGCTGCGCCGCCCTCGGCGCTCCCTGGTCGGTGGTTAAATTGCTGCACGAAACGTTCTTAATGTCCAACGGCGGCAGTGTGGGCCCTCCCTCTCTCTTTTCGCCGTATCAACTCCACCTGTCTTCTCTCTCCCTCTCTCTCTTTCTCTTTCTCGCCCCTTCATCGCTTCTTTACCTCTTGCGTTCTCCGAACCCTCTCTCACCACCATCCTCCTCCTTTCACCCCTCGTCGCTGTGTGTGTATATGTGTGTTTCCCTCCTGGCACAACCCTTTCTCGTCTGTCTTTTTTCCATTCCTTCGTTCATTTTCTGTTTACTTCTCTCCATCGTCCTCCTTCGTCGCCTGTCCCCCGGGTCGTTTTCCTCGGTTCCCCCTTTTGTCCCGTCCTTGTCGTCGCCTATCTATCCATCTCCACGTACCGCGGCGTGTTTTCGAAGGGTCGCGCGCGTTTTCTCTTTTGTTTTCCGCGGAGCTCTCTCGCCTCCACAGGCTCGAAACGACCGCGGTTGTTGGTCGTCGCGACGCCATCCAGTGCGGGCGCGCACGCGGATGCGTCGAATGCCGGATTACGAGCGGACTGCCGCGCGATAAACGCGCGAATTATGTCTAATATCGCCCGGTTATCTGGTCCCGCCGCTACGCAAGGCGTCCATATTCGCGGATAGTCGCCCCCACCCCCTCTTTTTTTTTTTTAGCAAACTGCCGCCACGGCGTTCACATCTTCCGGGACAACGATTCGAGAGACTCACCGAGGAATGCAAATGTCCGCGGTCGTTGACTTAATGGCCGCCGATACGACATGTAGCGTAATGTTGCGGAAAATGTATCGCGATTTAATGTTGCTCCGCGACTCGCTGGCGAGGCAATAACGCCGGCAAGCAGTTCAGCAAGTACAGGGCGTTCTCTGCTTTAGTCGAATGCGATCTTGCCGGAGAATTCTCTGTTAATATTTGTTTTTCAATTTTTGTCAACTATTAACTAACTGTTGTTAAGTAAGAAAATTAAATATGATAGGATTAATGTTTTAAGAGCAACTTTGAAGTGCTCATGGGTTTCTATTTTGCAGTTACCTTCTTTGAACTTCTGCTATCAATATCATAACGCAAATGATTATAGGATGTTGCAATAAACCCGTTGGATGCAGTAATGGTATGCGTCAATGTTTAACAAATTTTTGGTTCACATCATGGGAGGATTGCTCCAACCTTATTGTATCCTGTGCATAAATGCTGTATGCCTAGTCTCGCTAATGACTCAACAGGAGGTGTTGAGTATATCACCTCAGTATGAGTTTATATTGATCTATATCGACATAATAATCAGAAGATATTCAGTATAAGCATCGTATATTAATGCTCATATTTAGTATAATTATTATATCCGGGTATATTCATATGAGTATATTTATTCAGGAGAGGATTTGTAAGATATTGTCTAGACCTCTAAATATCCTAGACTCATAACAATTACTTCATCCATTGATAAAAAGGTGATTCTTCACTCAATCGTTACAATCAGTAGGTATGGCAAGTAACGAACAGACATATTGTCGAATCCTATTCAATAGTACGTGTACATAAAAATGTCAGAATTACTGTTCTTCAGAATCAGAGCTCTATTTGCAAAAACTTAAAATTCATAATAAATTTATAATAAATTAATATTTAAAATGATAATTGAGAAGTTGACATTTCCTCGGCTAATGAAGTACTAAAATTAGTCACGTTGGTTTTCAAACGTAGATCACAGTAGAAACTTAAATGTAGTTTGGTCAACCGGAACTGAGACCATAACGCACATGCGCAAGAAATAACGTGACCGACTGATACACAATGTTGTTGATAATGGTGGCTGACAAGAATGGTATCCAAAGCAAAATGCTACAAATTTGTAGTGCGTTAATATTTTCGGTCTTCTATCCTTGTCGATCCACCCATCTGGATTCTTGTTAACCCTTTCTGGTCGTAGGATTCCATTTGGAATTTTTAACTTTCTTAGCATTTATTACTCAAATTATGAGCCTGAAAATTCGATGTGGCATCCTGTGGAATAGGTTAGGTTTTTTCTGATAGATGGATACATTCTCGAAAATAATATTTGGGAATTGTTTAATGAATATTCGTTTTCGTTTACGATAATTTTTTTTGTTTATGTTTTTAATTTTCCTGTTTTACTGACTTCCAAGAGATAACTGTATTCACAAAATATTTTTATTGCTTGAAAGAAATAGTTGAGGTCGGAAAGCATTACTAGTCCTCGACTAGGTCAGTCCAATTATACATCTATACTACTGATTCCTCAGAAATTTTACTCTTATATCATAGTTAGAGCACATTTGAAACTGTAACTGTGTTTAATTGCAAGATCTACATTAATAAATTAAATTATCAACGTAAAGGTAATATCAAGGTAAAGGTATTAATGTCTTCGAAGTACTTACATAGTTATAATCATAATTACTTAATTACAATAATTACAATTAATTCATCATTAATGCAATTATAATTATAATTACTTTATAAATATATAATAGGTTATTTTTGTTATTAACCATCGCAAACCTTTACAAATAGTTATAGTACATATTTCCCACTTTCGTTGATCACAAGACCTGGTCCCATACTTTCGATCCATACCGTATTAGGTAACTTACGATTAGCAATAAAAAAATCACATCACCTTGCCACATCAGATTATGCACTTCGTTTTTAGGAAACGTGGCCTGGAATTGGATAATCAAAATGATCTCGCGATGCTAAATCGATTCCCATTGAACGTAAGAGCCCTCAAATCGGTCGGGCGGATCGGGCGGAAGTAGCGTTCCGGCACTAAAAGAATCGGAACGAAATACTGGCGATCTTATTACTTTAATGTACCGCTGATGGCATTCTGAAGCGGCGGTTGTTACGGCAATTATCAGTCGATTAGCAGGCAGTGGCGTAACAGCGCTCCGGGTTTCGTCGCGCGCAAACGTATTTCGACGCTTCTCCCCGGCGAGCGGCGCGGGTCAGCGTGAGGGAATAGCGAAAACCGCGAATAGCCGGGAAGCTCGGGTTGTTTCCGGTCGGCACGATGCGTGGTAATGCGAGTAGCGATTTTCAAAATGGAGGAGACCAGAGAAACGAGCGTTTCGGAAATGATAAATAGGAAACATTCGTTATTCACCGGCGCAGTTTGGCTGCCGCGACAAACGTCGCCTCTTTCAATATAAATCGTGGTATCGTTTTATCGTAGACACTTTGAAACGATTCTCACGGAATTCGCTGTTCTTCGCCAGAAACAAGCCCCTACATCTTTGAAATTGTCGACGTACAAACACGTTTCGCAATGTAATGATGATGCAGACGTATCTCGTTATTATTGCCATTGTTGTTTTGTTATACTAAGCAGACCATACACGATAAGATGGTGTCAGAGACTGTAGTATGAGACTTAGTACGCTGAAAAAGAAAGAAAACTGGATGTCATTTTTCCGTCCATTGAGCTTGGCTTGTTTGACTTCATACGAAGAGTTTATGGCAAAAGGGGTCATATGTCATTTCAAATAAAAATTAGCATTTTACCATCATGTGTTAAAGCTTAGGGAAAGCTATGAAACTGTAGTACAATGAGAGAAGGAAAGAAAAAGGCACAATGTAGAAAATGAGGGTCAAAGAATCCTGAATTTGAGGAAGAACGATTAATGTAACATTTCTCCTAATGGAAGAATGATTAATGTCCAACTCGATAGATCACAGTCTGAACTGTCAAAGCAAATTTTACATTAACCAAATTTATAAATAAACTTTTTAAGAACTTTTAATGGGCTTCAAAAGATTTAGAAACACGTTATAAAAAAGAAGATATTAAATTTTGTATCATATGTACTGGGGGGGGGGGAGGACACGCAGTTTGCTTCTCAAATATTGAAAATTTTATTTTCTATGACTATGATTGTTATTCTCCTAGACTTTTCATATGTCCTTCTTTCCTTTCTGTAAAGTTCTTGATTGCCATTACTCACAACGCGGTTAATTAATATCCTTTCTGCTCTTATATCCTACATTATTATTATTACCTTGACTTTTATAATTTCACTTCTGTTGTATTCTGTACATTGTATTATAATGAGTTGAGGGAAACAGTTATTATTTTTCCTTGAGACAATTACGCACTTCTTCGTTACAAAAATGTCAGACCGTATCTGACGAAAATTGAACGCATTTTCACACTTTTTAAAGAAATAGGACGCGCATTCGACATAAATTTTTTATCCGTGGATTTGTTTAAGAAAGTTCGTTTCCCTTTGATATTGGCTATGTGAAATATTCTACCTGATTTTGGCTTCTGAATAGTAGCACGTGCTGAAGGCAGTGTAAATTCTGTATCCTACGCGCCAATTATTTTAGCGGATTACAGTCAAACGGCAAGAATCTGTAGAATACAATGTACGACTGAAAGATAAATAGTAAAAGCTTTTGAACAACCGAGGAATCGGAATATATTAGCATCTGTTTATGGTATTCCGACTTACCAGAGAGAACACCGCAGCAATAGACGTGATATTTCCGTTCGTCATTGAAAATACGTCCAAATGTGAAGTATTATACATATGTTTATTCAGTAGCCTAATATTTGAGTATTTTTCAATGTTCACATTTATGGAAAGAATGAAATAAATTGGCTGGATTGAGACACTTTTGGTAGAAAATCAATTCTGTTTACGTTATAACAAAATCTTCCAAATTGTTTAATTAAAAATTAACGCCATTATATGTGAATTATTGTAATTTATAAGTTCGTATATCGTTTTTAAGACCGTTGTTTATATAGGAATACCTATGCACTTTTTATTTAGTCAATTACGAATATCCCTTTGCACAAGTTACAATATATCGGTATGTAAAAGAGTTTTGTATACCATTGATTTCGTGTATATTAACATATTACGCTTCGAATACATTAAAATGTACCTATAGATTGAACTGACAATAATTATGAAATTATCTACTGCAGTGGTTTCGATTTTCTACTAATGTCAATTACGACATTTTTATTACACTTCTCACTTATCAGTAGTTACCGATCGACACATTTTTCTCGCTCCTACAGCGTTAGGCGCATTAAATTGCCAGCCGGTACAGTCTTGAATTTCTAGCAGTTACAGATATCAGTTATTTACGAATCTCTATTAGTGCGCTCGGAGAAACCTCGTCTCGGCGTCCCTAAAGTTCGAGGAAACGTTATTGAAAGAGTAATACAAATACACGGGGTCCCCCTTTGAAGCAGAAATAGCGACCGTGGAACGATGGAATTATGCGGCAGGGTGACTGTGGATCCCGATGCGAACGAAGTAAAAGGAAAAAAATGTCGTCACGGCCAGGCTACCTGTAACAGGAATCCCAAGTAAATGCATTTGCAATTGAATGCGTTCGCCTCGAATTACGTAAATGAGTCAGAATTCGCGTACTTTTTCTGCCGTGCATTGACGTCATAATTGACGGTTGTTCGCAGTCGCACGTTGCGTGCGTCGCAATTGATCGTTTAGTTTTAAGAATATTTTTCCATCCTGCGAAACGTGTACCTGCATATACGCGTTCGGGATGAATAACTTTTATTTCGTTCAAGTGAGTGTTATATGTTTGCATTTTGTTACTTGTGCACACTAGGTTTAGGACAATATCCCTAAAGTGTACCTGTGTGTGTATATTGAAATATCACAATTTTTATAAAAACAATTTGTCTATATTATGTAAACATAAATTATTTGTATTTTTCTTTAGCAAGATTGGGGTAATACGATGTAAAACATAATTGTCATTAAGGTAGTAAAAGTTTGTGACTTCCACAAAAATTGATACTAAATTCGATAAAAACAGTAATTTTAACTACGTAATTATAATTACGTTTCATTGATCCCTTTATAATTCCAACTATTTATGAAATGCTAATAACGGTACATTTACATAATAGAAATAATATAGGAAAATAGTTATAGCGAGATTCCTTTTTCTTTTTGGCACTGAAAAAACTGCGTCTGTCTTTCTATGCAAATGCTCGAATTAATCACATCCACAGTTTCAGAATATTCATTAAGAGATAAATGTTTGCCAAGAAAGCCGCGATAGCGAACAGAGGAAGGTTAAAGAGAACAAACAACAAACCGCTTGATGAAATATAACGGATGCTTGACGCTTGATCTGTCCGTTAGCCACTTTCAGGAAGACAGTTTAAAAGCGTTTCGTTGCAAGATAACATAATATGCCAGGCAAGAACGTTTTTTTAAGGTGGAATGGGAAAATGGTAGGTTAATGGAATCTACCGTAGAACGACAGGCATAGTGTGAAATACCCTGCAAAAATTCGATGTTCCGAAAATGAAGAATGAGAAGTTATTTCATTAATATGGCCCTTTCGGTACTTCACATGCCAATCCAGATGTATATTAAATGTCCGGATTATGAGGGAAATGCATTCTACCGTACTTCAATTACTAAAATGTCCGACACATTGAACTTAAAATATATGAAGCACAGGACTCAGCTTCTTTGGTAGAAATGAAAGTATTCGAAGTGGCATTTTAATTAGTTTAACATTTTCCGCAAAGATATCGGAAGTTGATTTAACGATTCTAACGAAGTTCAATGCAAGAACTGCGCAGGATTGAAATCTATCATATTCCACAATTCTATCTTAAAAATGAGTTATTGCTACATTCGAAAAAAAAAACAAAAAAAAAATATCCTGAAAATTGATTCTCAAGGTAAAAAGTGGGTAAAAAAAGAAAATAAGAAGAAAAAAATCGTACATTTTTTCTTCACGCAGGAAAGTTGAAAAAGTCACGATCATCTTCCTGCTAGTATTGAAGTCTCCCAAGCGACCACCGTTTCACAGGGGGGTAGTTTCCGCGCGCGAGTCGAGCGCCCCGTCGCGGCTGCAATAATGTCGGTGATTTCTTCTCCGGCCGGCAAGGTAGGCAACATTGTCCCGCGCGTTGCCCTGCCAAAAGGGTACCAGTTACCGACACCGTGTACGGGGGTCGGCCATCTTGGAAAAAGGAAAGCGACGCGGCGACGTACGAAAAACAAAATGAAGGCGCTTGCGCCGCCGCGTCGGTATTGAGCGAGACCCCCGACGCCTTTTTGCATTTTCACCCTTTACTCCGCTACCGGACTAGCCACGGCTGCTGCCCACCCCCTCCTCCTCAGCCCAACCCCGTGAGCCACCCTGCCCTCCCCCAAACGCCCCTTGACATCCCATCTCGCCAGCAGCCTCGCTCGTTCTCGTGCTCATCGACCTTTCTCCTCCCGGACGACGGATCCTCCTCTTTCTCTTCCTACTCGCGCGCCGCTTCCTCCAGCGACTCCGGTGGTGTGTTTCTAACTACACCCCGCGCGGTCCGCGACGCGCTCAGCAACCCCTTCCTCTGGCCCGTGGCCGTTCGCTTTTTTGCATTTTAACACCGTTTTTAAATGGATGCAAAAATAAATAGCGCTCCTTGATTCGATTACGGCCCCACGGGTAATCGGTACCGGCGATTCCTCGCGGAACCAACACTAGCCCGCGCACTGATTGCCTCCATACTTTTCGCAGCGAATGCTATTTCCTTGTCTCGTGCCTTCGTTTTAATCATCGAATCTTCCGTTCTTCATGGACGAGCAGGGGGCTTCCCTGTTTGGACGCGATAAACGATTCTTCAAGGCCGATCTATGCATCGTGGGAGTCGCTTGTTAGGCGTTGTTGATTCTTCGGGCGACATGCTGGTGAAAATCAGGCACGGTTAAGTGGCGCCCTCTTTTCGTAAAGGATGCTGAAAGTATCGAGCGCCGGGGAGAATCTAATCGTGGGAACTCCTTCTGGTAATTGAATGGCATGTCGGAAAGAGATTTGATTTGGAGAGTAGGTTTAGAGGAATGGAAATTCGAAATGTCTAATTTACGACGGGGTTTTCACTGTGATATTTTAGGTGTGTTTTAAACGATACCTAAATGAATAGTTGGTGTTTAGGAATATTTATTTAATACCTAACACAGATATATTCTGATGATTAGATGATGAAATAAAAACAAATTTTTAGGTTTTGCATTCTCTGTATTCTCTTGGGTACTGATCATTTATTCATGATGGTACTATTTTAGGGATTTGTGGAATTTCGTGACAGGTATTAGCAGCGCTAGAATTACATTTGGAAAATTCTTCGCAATGTTTAAAAGTATACATTATATTGGAGACAGAAATATCGAGATACATAATAACAATTCATTGAATGACATACTTGACTTGAAGAAATTATGAAGAAACTACTCACTCTACTTTAGGTCTCTTAGTTATAATCATGAATCCGTTTCGCGGAATGAAATCAGGGTAGATCACTTTGTAACTTTTTACATAAAACAGCCTTTATCATCGTACGGACTAATTTAAAAATCTTCATTAATTAATTATTTTGCGTACATTTGCATAAATATTGTGTACGTATGTATTTGCTTTATAATTTTCGTGTTGGGTAATACTGAGTATTTATTTGATTATGATTTCTATTGATATTTGTAATATGGTTTTGAATATTTCTATACAATTATATAATTTCCTACATTTTTATTTACATATATATGCAGGGTGTCCCATTTAAACACTTACACGCAATTATCGCCCCAACTCTTCATTATTCCAGAAAATATCTCAAGCAGAACTTATTTTGTTACGAGGGAAGCATCATACGATGGTCAGAAATCTTATCTAAGTCGATTTGGCAAGGTTTCAAGGTAACCTTCGTTTTTTTTTTAGTGGACCTATATGCTTTCATTTAGGTAAACTTGCAGCCCATTCCGTGAGGAATTCATTGACCTAGTATAGTATGTTGGTGTTTCAAGGTCGTTCAAGGTCATTTATTATCGTGTAAAAATTACACAAATACTAGATAAGTAACGATGTTTACGATCGAATTGACGAAATACTCTGGTAAAGAAGCTTGGCGACTTTCAAGGTAAATTCAGGTAAATTCTGAACGGTCGTTCCAAAAAATCGAAATTTTGGAGGCATGCCCATTTTGATAAGATTTGTGACGGTCATAACATGCGTGTAAATGCTCAAGTGGGACAACCTGTATATCTTTACACACTCTTGATTATACTATATTCATGCCTTTTCACTCTGAAACCCGTGTGAAAAATATGAATATTAATAAACAAGTTGATATGCATTTCCGTCGTTTCACTATCATTATTCATAATTAATTATATACACTTTCGTTGTGGTCAATAGCTTCGAAGACTATAGGATAATCTCTGAAGTACTTAGACTTCCAGACACTATTTCATATAAATTAGAAAATTAAGAACTTTATTTCAATGCTTATTTGTAAAGTTAAGAACAAGATAAAACCATAACTAACTTTGTTTAAATCTGTTTGTTGCATTGTGTGTTTACACATAAGTACACGAATTCCGTAATTTAATATTGAAACGTTCAAAAATTCAAAATCTGTATTCTATTTAAACTTTCTAATTTCACTAATTCGTAAATGAACCATTACGAAATATTCTTAAAACTTCGTACAATACATAACATTCTTACTGTGTGCTTTTTGTTCGAGGAACTTCCTACGTTGCGAGAGAAAAATTTTTCTCAGGTATAAAACCACCGGCGGTTTTATCCCGCGTTCCAACAAACTTGAGAGATCCTCGGAGCGAGTCGTTGAAACTTTAAGAAGTGCTCGGCGAGGACGGTGGTCGCATCCCTCGAGAAGGGAAAAAAACAGAAGAGCGCGACTCGCATAAGGCAACCGGGGTAATATGTGCTTTATAATGCCTGGACGTGGGAAGGAGGGGGCGAAAGGATTAAAAAAGGCGGGCGAAATGTTTTCACAACCGCGGTAGTATCCGCGGGTGGCGGCGAGTCAGCGGTCTCTCTTAATAATCTCACATTCTTAAGCACGTCGACTTAATTTACATTTTAACCGCTTTGCAGGAAGAAAAAAGAATTCCGTCGTTCCCAGAGACGATGTGGGTCTCTCGCCCTGCGTCCTCGTCGACCACCCTTCGAATCCACCCTCCCCCTTACCAGCAGTCCTCCGGCGACGTTTCCACCGCGAATGGATTTTTATTCCTCGTGACACCGGTGAAAGTCACCGTTGAACCCGTGAATGCAAATCTCCGATGGGGACTGGCCGGTTCTTAGAACGCCCGAGGAGATAAAAAATATCGGTTTTAAACCGGATGGTGTCCACGCTGCTGCCCGGCGATCAAGTAGCCAATTATCGGTGACCCGGAATTGGATTACTCGATCAGTGTGAATAATGAGATACCCTTTCCTCTTCGATCTAGGAGGGAAGAGTGTATCCTTCACGTATGTTTAACCTGTTGAGATTACCTGAATTTTCCTATATTAATTTATGTTAGGATTTATTTGATGATTTATAACGATTCAAAAGATTTGTAACGCATTTTGTTAATTAAAATAAATGAAGAAAGACGGTTAGTGTGAAAATTTTGGAATAGTTACGTGGCAAATGAAACGTAAGATTTTATCAGACTCTGCAGTTTTCGAAAAAGAAATAATTTGTGACGTTAAGTATTAGCACTGTTTTTTTATCTGCAATTGAAATTGACTTACGGTAATTCTTATATAACGGAAGTTTGTATTTGAACAGTGATTTCATATCATTATCATCATATCATTAACGGTAGTGTATTATACTTGTGGTAACTTGTGTAATTCTGTTTTCTATGTAATTATTCATTATGCTTCTCTTAAAATCTTTGCGAAAGGAAAAAAATTTCGCAGATAATGGGAAATCTTGCAGAATCTCATTGCTTATACCTCAGGAATATTTATACTTCATTGGTATATATGGTATAATTTGATAATGGATATTTCTATCGTATATTTTAAATACTTGACTTCGTCTTAAAAATATTAAGAAATTCATTTGGAAAATTAAGCAATTTACTGAATTTTTCTGAAAGATCAGAATTAATGATTTCATCAAAATTACATAGTATGCACTGTATACTAGTACATTGAATATTTAATAAAAATCTGATTATGAATTTAACCCGTTAACTGCATTTGTCTACTAGAATAAGCTACTTTATCACTTTAGTGACAATATCTGCAATATTTCTTACCAATCAGCAGTACGAAACTTCTTTAAATGACATCCAAACATTAGAAAAACGTTGTTACTGTGACTACTAGTTCGTTATTTATCGTAAGCAAACATATTGTTTATAAAAAAATATATGTTAAAAAATATTTCAAGTAGTTTTAAAATGACTATTGGATCTTGATTTTATGAAAAATAGTTTTTTATACAAGACACCAAAAAGATGCACTGAGTAGGTTAAGGATTTCATTAAGTCAAACAATAAGGTACATTGTACATACTCACGTGTTTTCTAACTGCATAAAATAGGCAATGTAATAATACAATTGTTATTTTTGCCTTCTCCTGTCACCAAAGCAATCGTTTCGTAGACCGTGAACCACGTTTTTAAAATCGATACCGACTGTCAATGACATCGACCAATAAGAAAGGTGTTAAAGGGGAGCGCAGAAATGACTTATTTACAAAGACAAGGTAGAGAACAGGCTGCCAAAATTGCCAAGTCACGCGTCACGACAATTCTCTCGGTACCATCGTGTCATAAACGATCCGTAAAAATTCTGGGTTAATCCCGTAAGACAGCATCGCGACGATCATTTTTAATACTCTTTCACGAGTCGCTGCGCCCTCCTCGAATGCGCATTTATTAAGGGTTGTTACCCCTTCCAGTGCGATCCATACACGGTTATTCGGCTCGCATCTGCGTGTGTGTAACTTCCCCACCAACTTCGAGTAGCCCCACTCCAGTTCCTTCCCTGGCCCTTTCATAGAAAATAGTGGTGGGGTGGCACGATTAGATGCATAGGGGAAGGTTAGATGAAAGTTTAGATAAATGCAGGGTGCGTCAGCCCCGTGTCCGTTAGCTAGAACCTGCGTACGCACGAATGTGAACTGACCGCCTTACCCCCATCGCGTCGAAGGCTTCGGCAGAAGCTGCTGGGCTCCCCGTTTTGCGACTACCTTACAGATTCCATTTCCTTTTACGTTATAAGTTGAAATATACTACACCATTGTCATACTTTGAAATTGTTGAATTGAATTGCTTATTTTTTAGACTTTGTTATAGGAGTTACGTATAGGACGTTCTGTTATAATTAAAATTGTGGCACAGAAAGAAAATTTTGTGATATGCAAACTGCCAATATAATATTATAATTAAATAAATTAAATAAATCGTATCTTACTTTTGCAATATTCAGTTTTCTTTTATGTTTTTTATTGCATTTTTAGACGAATGAAATGAAATTGATTCAGTTTACATAAAATTTATTTTTGTTGACTGTTTTCATTTGTTTTTCAAGAAATTCTTAAACGGTCTTCGTAAAAAGGTAAGTATAGGAATATTAATACTGATGAAATAGATGCAAATGGAACACTACGATTAAATTTACATTCATAATATTCCGCGGACTGCAAGAATGTCGTTGGTTAAGAGCTGAATAATTTTTCGTTTTTTTTACCCGTTTACACATTATTAGTCATAATCTTTCCATCTGCAATACAGACAACTGAATAAGCAAATATGTCACAAACTTGTTTTACACTTCTTCACTAGATTATTTATTATGAATTACTGTTAGACGATTTCTTAACAGAATCAATATGGTAGAAAATGAGATTTTTCATTTAGATTTCTGTAGGAACGTACAACTGAGCAACACGTGTTTACGTAAACAAGGAATAAATCAAATATATCGAAAAGGAACATGACGACGCCAATAGATACATATTATGGCTACACTAAATGAACTCGTCACTGAATCAATTGATCGTTTATTTATATGTAGATATATTGTCATCGGTTTGTGAAGAAGATAAGTATTAATCGCTCACGCCTTTTGCTGTCTATTACAATCAATGAGGTAGGTATCAGAATTAATAGTTAACATTTAATCATGAATAATTGAACATCCACAGTCTGACATGACTGTATCGAAACTGTTCTGCTTGCAATATTGGAAATCTGTCGATAACAAACGAATCTTAAGCTGAAAACGGAATCAGTCGAAAAGATAACAGAACTTGTACAAAACAAATTTTCATTTATTGTATTGAAGTTCATATCTCTTGAAGTCTTCATACTATTTCAGATATATTTGAATAGTTCAGAAACATTAAACGCACTGTATTTTCATGCAATGACATTTGTATTAAGTGCTGTATTTAAGTATTATTTTAGAGATCTTAAAATATTTAGCGTCTAACAGTAAGAATCTACGTGTATTAGTAAACGTTCTTCTGGTGAAAAATTTGCTAAGCAAGAATGGTTTATCTAGTTCAAATCTTAGCTGCCCATATCCTTTTCCTTTTAGCATTTCATTTACGATTAGTCATGGGAAGTAGTTTTGCGATCACGTTTACCTGTACCTTTAAGGATAAGAATTTATTATGGTAAGTAGCATTTTGACTGGTCTACTTATTAATATAATAGAGTATCTATATACATATACTCCATGTACATATATATTTATTTACTTGGTATAGAGAAGTGACACATCGTAACAGGCTCATAAATCCTATGTTACATTCACAGAGTAGTGTTTTTATTCGTGAAACATTGCATTCTTTAACACTCTATAACAAGTCACAACGTAATGAAGCATCAATTCGGCAGAACTCTTAAAAGAATGAAAAAAAATAAATCTTGATAACATCTCTTGATCTATGGTTTTACGTCTATTTTTCGGAATTTGCTCATGGTACATTTAAGTTACTAACTTAGAAATTATTATTCAGCTAAAAAGTAAATAAAAAGTAGTATTTTTTCAATTTTATAGCCGGTTTCCTAAGGATACTAGTATTCCACACTGAACAATCGACTATGAGAGATGAAATCGACTATGGATATTGAAACTGCTAGATGATACTACAAATTTCTGCTGCCATATTATTACATACGTTATTACTGTACTTAAGTGATGCATTGCGTTACTCAGACCCCACTGTGCAATTCCATGGTTAATAAAAAAATCACAGAAATCTTGCTATCTGAGTATGATAGCTATACCAGAAAAAATGGAGGAAGTTTTAAACCAGCACTGTCTGTTATATTTCTCGTCGAAAGTTTAAAATAAATATTGTTTAGGTGATATTAACGCCCGATGGGCAAGGTTTATACTACTACGAAGTAATAAACATGGTCTCTCATATTTAATGTTTACGAAACCTCGCATTTCCTTCAGATAGACCAAGTGACCTGATACTCATGAACGGTAGAGTATGTATGCTTCCAAATTCAATTATTTATCACGCAGAATATATTACTTGTTCAGCAGCTAAAGTGGAAGAATGGACTAGAACTGTATGTTCAAACTATAGAGTTGGTCTCTATCAAATGTTTTCTACTTTACCATTTATAACAGTATCATTAATTAGGACCTTACTTTATCAACCATTTGATGTTGTTTACCAATTCGTAACACATTCCAATGAAATAAACTTATTTCAAAATTGTTACAATTTCTTTTGTCACCACTTTGAAACCTATTAGGACATATGATCCCATCGTAAAAGACCAATGGGACTATCTCATTTTTAAAACAAATTTAACCAATTGTTTTTTTTCTTCATATTCGAGCGTATTACAGCCCGTACTATTACATTATTGATACCATCATTAAAAAGAAACCGTCTCGAAAGGGTTAAACATTTATCCAAGCATCAGTTTAAAAATTGCCCCGAAATTTTAGGAGATGACCAAATACCGTCGTCTTCACTTCCGCCAGATCGAGTCCACGCAGTTCCCCAAACCAGTTCTTCTAGAAATCCATCTTACCCATAACCCCGAACCTCGGAAGATCCCAGGCTCGCGGGGGTTCCTCCCGCGACCACGGGCACAAAATTCCCCGGAAAAGGGAGATCTCGTTTCGACGCCGACTACGGTTGCACATCCCCGTAGCGACGGGTGCTCCGACGTTGCATCGTGCATTATTTAATGGACGGTTTTTCGCTTTGTTCGGTCGACTCATTAACCACGGGGGCTCCCGATTGTACTTTGCGCCGGTTCTCCGGTGCAACAGAGAACCGGCGCTCGTTGTACCGGGACGGGGGGAGGGATACAGTCGCGTCGTTGCATAATGAACAGGACGCCGCCTCCCCCTAGAGCTCCGTTCGTGCCTCTCGCCAAGCCCCTGTCTCTCCCCGTGGGCGCCTCTCGTCGTTGCCTCCACCTCCCGCCACCACCCCCCTTCCACCCATTCAACCGCGTGTAACCATGTCCATCCCCCTCATCAACCTATTATTTCTCCGTATTACGTTACGTCGCGTTGCGTTACGTGGACGCCACACACGCCGTGCCGCTGCTGTTCGAGCCTCTGGTCGCGGGGAACAGCAAAAATGATGATACGCGACGACCGCGCCACGAAAAAAGGCCGGCGTGTTTCGGCGACACGGAACGAGCAGCGGGATCGTGATACGGGGCACAGCGACCGTGGAAGAGAGGGGTAGAGAGGACAGCTGACCAGTCGGAGGTCTTCGTCAGCCGCGAACAGTGACGCGTCTTTATTCCTGACAACCGAGAATTTACGTCGTCGAGCGTCGTCTCAGCACGCAGGAACGCGCGCGGCGACTCTTTTGAATGTTTCGCTGGCGGAACGGCGTGCGTTGGGAACGGGAAAATAATTAGTAATAGAGTTTGCTTAACGCTGGTTGTACGTTTCGTAGAGGGGAGCGAATCGTGGGGTTGGAAATGGTTCATGAATGAAGGATGTCTTGAGATTTGGAGCGTTTGGAATAATTAACACTTGTCTGGCGAATGCCGGGTCTATTCGGACCAGTCGGGTGCTGGTTATTTCAATGTCGTCACTTGAGTGACACCGAATACAATAGTAGAGTCTCCCGTATTCGAACTCCCATTATCCAAATACCGTAAGTTGGGGCACCTTTGAACCAGTCATGGTAACCTTGTTCCAAGTCACAAAATGTTCATTTTCGATTTCGTAGTTCTGCAAATTGGTCAATTAAGTTGATTTTTACATGAGAAGGTATGTCACGTAAAAATACTGACAAGAGGGCTGCAAAATAAAAAATGTTCATTTTCTGATAGAGGGATGCAGTTACCTCTGACTGAGTCAGTTGTCAGAATTTACGGTATCCTATTATTCGAACGTTCAACTATCCGAACAGCGTGTCTTGTTCACTTTTAAAATAAATATTTAAGGAGAGGTTTTTATTCGTAACGGAGTATTGAAGGTCCGAATGACTGAACAAGAATTAAGTTCGTTCTGACATTACATAGGGCCTTATATACTATCGCTCTGTGGTAGGGAGTGGATGCCTATGGGCCCTAATACAAGGTGAGTAACTACGAGTTCATACTTTGGGAAGAATAAGGGTGACTACTTGTTTGTGCGTGGTAACGCGCAGCCAACGTTACCGCAGGAGCCCATCCGGCAAATTCGCGCTCTTATTAGTCGGGATTGTTCGTTAATATCTCGTTAAGAAAGCCTCGGAGAATTTTTTCGCTAAGGAAAAAGTTGTTTCAAAGCACCCCGAGAATGACCTCTTGCAAGGACTTACAACTATTTTGGGACATTCTATATAAATATAATGAGATCAAATTTTGATGTATGTTCCTTATTCGTGAAGACAGAGAAACAAAAACTCGCTATGGGTCCATTTCGACCATGTCTCTACCATAAAACAGTCCGATGTTCGGGGGTGAAGTAGAGGAGATTGAATTTTATTTTATGGGATCATACATGAATTTAGAAAAGTTACCGTTTTCAGTTACAGGATTCACTAGAATTCAGTAGGGTTTCATAAAGTATAAAGACGTTTTTAATTTTATTTGTAATTTGGTAGAATAGTAAATAAAGTAAACAAATCTTTCTCTGACTCCAGTTCTAGTAAATTAACCCATAAAAATGTATATTTGCATAAATATCCGCAATCTAGTTATGAGCCCAAAAGCTTTGCCTGCCTTTTGTCGGTATATTCTACTGATAAGGGTGATGGAAATAATGATCAAGTGTCTATATTGGATAGTATTTCTTTCGGTATTTAAACAAACAGTTCTACTGAACTACAAACCTACTGGTACACATTATTTAACATTATCTAAGTAAATAATAGTTAATTATTACTAATTACTATTACTAACTGGAATTGTATTTGCAATTTTTTGATATGTTTAACCCTACAGCACTTTTATGGCGTTATCAACAATTTCAGTTTGGAAAATAACAAAGCAACACGAATGACCTTCAGAAAAATGAAATTATAGGTATGTAAGTACAGGTACAGGGAACTTCGTACAAATGAAAACACGTGGCCATTGGTAAGTATACGAAGTATCGTTGTAATAAAAGAAAGTATATAAGCTCTGACGAGTTTACTTTGTATGCTGTTCTATTGAATACGATTTTCTGAACGTGGAAATGAAAAGTCTCGCGTTATGAAATAGTTGGGTATATGAATTTTTATCGATGTCTATCCTTTTTATTTTTATCCGTTTTATATTCAGAATAAACTATTCGACGTAGAAAATGGAGTTTCAATCTTGCTCCAGTGTGAAATACAAAGTTTTACTTTCAATTTAAATCCACGAATTCGATTGCATATGTGTCAATTAAAATTTTTATTGATAACGGTTTACTTTTGTTACTATACTATTTTATACATTTCAAACAAAACACATTTCATTAAGAATAAGTAAATTTCTATATTAAGTAATTGCATTATTTTATCTCTGCTTTGCTTCCTTTCTTTCTTTTTCAAAATTGAAAGTTCTATCTTCAATATGTATCGTTTATGCCCAAGAATAAAAATATTCGGGTAAATATTTAGAATAGGGGAGATAGCACTGATGAACTTGACCTTTTATACCTTTTTACCTTATCCTCCTTAGTGGCCTGCAAAAAGTTGTAGCCGTCGCTAGTTTTTTGTTAAAAAATGATAAACAAAAAAAGGCTGCGAAGTGCAACAATTGACCACATGTGTCAAGGTCAAGGTTATCAGAACTGCCTCTCCTATTTTAAATATTTACCAAAATATCTCTACACGTATGTTCCACAAAGTCAAATTCTTTAATTATAAGGCGTTTTTTCCACGAAACATTCACCAAACACAACCCTATAGTCGTGTATATGTTGGTTGACCTAATTTTTTCATACAGAGTACCCTTATTAAAAAAAGAATTAACAATTTACCTTCAACTAACTGTTCTTTGAATTTCCTTCCTCTATGATGAATACCAATGTCCACACACTTTCATAGATAACACACACACAAACCACCAGAAAACTAATTGAAATGTAAGTAGATAGAAACACACACAATGTCAAGATAAATAAAAACTTAATGTTAAAATTGAAATGAAAAATGTTCCAGTATTCCGAGAACGTAACGCCGTGTTTAACCGAAGTGAAAAGCACGGATGTTCGTAAGCAACTACCGTCTTGGAACCTTTAAAAGACTGAATACAGTTGACATTCTCGAAAAGGTGATGAAACCGTTACTTAATTACAGAGGACTACTTGAAGGTTGCGTTCCATGTGGTCTTCTGAAATTTCTTTGGTTATTTCTTAGAAATTCGGAAGGGAACTAGCAGGTCATAGACAGAACGCACAAGTTTCATTATGATACTTGGTTCTACACATTCGAATTTGCAAATTGGTCTTGCTGTTTCTACATGATGCGTTGTGACATTTTAGAAAATTTGAAAGTATTGCGTGTGACGTGATTGGACCAATTAATGTACTTAAATACCACTCATTTACACAGAACATCCGAGTGGATGTTCTAGCTACGTTATCGAATGAACAGCAATTCATAACTGAAAAATTAAGTCTTATCGGTATTGATATTATACAGACTGTGGATCTCATGCGTCTGAAACACTAAAATAAAAATTTCCAAAAAGGTTAACGCGCTCCACTGTTTTCTTTATTCAATAAAACCATTTATTAAACTAGTAACTTTTTATTTAAATTTTATTTTTATAAATTAATTTTTGAAAATGTGAATATGTATATAGACACACACAGTAGTAAAAATATGAGTATATTATTCGTGTTGCAATTATATACTTACTCTACATAGATATTAGTATTCTGTTTCTGCATACTTGTCAGTATTTACAAGGGCACATATGTGTAATGTACAAATACACACATTGAATTATAATAAGTAATATTGGAAATATAGCTCTTTTTCCTTACACATTCATACTGTAACTCCCCATTATATGCAAACATAAAATTTTCTCGTTACCTCTATTCACAGAATCGATTATCCAAAAAATGCCTTACCTAACTCTAATAGAATTCTTCATTTCAATGCTACAAATTTCAGAATACCCCATATATGTACAACTCTACTAAATATTACTGCTACGTACAGAGCCGCGGTAACGTTATCTGCAATGAAATTACTTCAAGCACTCGGTTTTGTCATGCACGGGGCCAGAAACAACGAGAAAAACATTAGGGGAAGAAGGAAAGCATGGGAAATAATTACGTCGAAACTTTCTTCATTCTCGCGTCTGGTTTACGTCAACGAAAATTTTCACGCTGCCAAAGGCCGTTCGTCTCTAATTTTTCTCTATGTTTTCGGATATTACGCGCAGAACTCTTTAATTACGAGATAGAGCGGCGCGAAGGGACAGGGTTAGAGAGGCTGGGCCGAGTAACTCCCGAGCTAGAACCTTCTTCATCCACCGCGGTGGCTGCCTCTTTTTTCCACCCCCTAACCTCCTCCCCTCTCTCCTCCCTCGCGCGCACCGCCACCGCATACCGTGTTTACCTCCCACTTTTCTTTCGTTTCATTCAAATGTCGGTCAGACGTTCGTGAATTAATGCAACGTTCCGCGTAACGCAACCACCAACTCCCTAATGATCCTAGACTTTTATCGCGAGCCGACCCGTTTCTGGCATTATTCGACTGTTTTTCCCCTATACATTTCTTTTTATATTGACGTAACAATACCGGACGTTGAAATAAAAGTTTCCATAAACATTTACTTCGCTTCAGTTTTTGAAGCTTTCTTTCGAGTAGATACATACGAGGTCTTACAATTAGTATACCTGTATGTTTGGATTTTCGTGTGGTTAACGAAGATAATGGAAGAAATATACAGGATATGGTATTATTCCTCGTGAGAGAATAAGTCGAATTTACCGTTTTTATGTAAACCTTGGCTTCCTGGAAAGTCGACTTTAAGAATTCATCTGATATATTACATACGTGGTCTATCAGAAAAGTGACGTGACTGATAGCGTAGGAGTTTGTATTGTCGAGCTATTTACAAATCAATGTTGTCGTTTTCCAGATAGCTTCCTTAGGAAGTCATAAACAGCTGGAGGCGTTATTCCCGTTTCTTGAATCAGTGCTGGAAGTGTTCAACTGGAATTGCTTTCCATTATTTTGTCACAAACTATTGTGTCTACAATTCCAAGATAACAATCCGTGATATGGATTTTGATTTTTGGGAACAGGGAGATGTCACATTGACTCAGATCGTGGGAGTAAGGGAGCTATGAAACTACACCAATACCTTTAATGGCAAAAAATTCGTTCATAGAGACCACTCAAGAAAATTCTGTATAAAAGATTTTTTCACCAAAAAGGGTATTCCTGTGGTATCATAGGTCCCATACACCCCTGATCGAAGCCTGTATGATTATTTTCTTCTGTCAAAAATAAAAAACCAACTACGAGGTTGTCATTCTGGAATTGTGGGCAACATTCGATAGGTTGTGACAGATTAATTGCAAGCAACTTCACTTGAAGTCTTCCAGCACTGTTTCAAGAAGTGGGAAAAACGACTTCAGCAGTTTTTCATTTCCCAAAGAAATTATCTTCAAAGGGATAATGTTGATTTGTAGATAACTTGATAATATGTGTTTATACATTATCAGGTCCGTCACTCTTCTGACAGACCTCGTACGTTTGACTGCCACTACTGCTAATTGTAAGAATAAGTAGGGACAATTGGAAAGGAACAGTCACGTTACAGCACACGAATTCTTAAACTCCATTTATCGAAAATGGAGCATGGAAAAAAATATTAATTTTTGTATTTTCCGCTGAAGAATCAAACGCATCCTGCATATCTATCAGAATTTAGAAGTAGTATGTATAATACGCGTTACAATAATGAATGTGCAATAATAGTTTTATTTATTACATTTTAATGTAAGGCCATCAAATGTTAGATTGAGTGATAAATAACACCCATTTTTCTTCTTGAAATTCAATGCGATCAATGTATTATAATTCACGTATGTCGGTTCTTTTATATTTTAGTGTTTGTTATTCAGTTCAAATATGTTTATTGTTACTGTTATTTACTTATTATTTTCTTTTCTTTATTTCTGTTGTAGAAATGATTTATATCTCTATTAAAGAAAATTCATTTGGTGTACTAATAAGTAAATCCTCATATTTTTTAATCATGAGGCAATATATTTTCAATTACTCAGTGAATAAGAGCTTAGTGACTTTTGTATTTTCTGATACAGTATATAACCAAAATTAATAAACAGTCAACATTTGTATGAAACGACGATTTTAACGAAGAAAACATTTAATTTAAATAACAGTATACACATCTATTTATTAGTCGAGAAATACTCGAGCAAATTAAATAATCGAATATTTACAAATCAGTACTATACTGTTCAAAACGCATAAAATCTATATGATTAATGTATGTCAGAAAATTAAGTAAACATATCTCTATTTAATTATTTAACACCAAAAATACTGACCATTCTGCAAGAACATTTATATTAAATGATTATGTCTTTACTTATTTCTGTTCCACTCTGTACATTACACAGCGAAGCGTTAAAAAACTGTAACAGACGCAAAATCGTATCCTATCCAAAGAATTCCAAAAAAACGAACCTTCCCCAAAACCGTTTCGGCCTTCATCCCCGCGATCACCCCAACGATCATAAATTCCACCGGCGAAGTGCATCAAATTAATCGACAATCGGTCTCCCCATCATGATCACGACAGCGATTAAACCACGCTCACGTCGAATCCGGAAACACTTACGTTCGCGCTAATTATTTACAACACGAGCTACTCCCATCGTCCCGCGGTGACATTTACGTCGCGTGCGCGCGCGCGGACGCGTCCATCGTTTCACTTTTAAACCGACACCCTTTTTTTTTCGTCCTCCGTCAGCTGGCGACGAACGTATAAATTTCCCACACGGCGTTTGGGTTCCATCAACCCCGTTGCCGTGCGAGCGCGCACGTCTCCGTCGCCGTAAAAATCCGATTTCGCGTGATCGCGATTACATAATCGGTCCGGACCCGTTCGACGCCATATAAAACGACAACTCGCGCGTTCGTTCGGCTAGATCGACGAGAAAAGGTTCCCGATAGAAAAGTGATTAAAGGAATGGTCAGTCGTGTCCCAGCAAAGGGGACCATAGCGAGAAATTTGGTAACGAGGACAATCAGCTTGCAAAGAGACTTTTCCTTCCACTTGCGGCCACGAGGAATTGGAGGGTCGGAGGGGGCAGGGTGTCGAGGTTGGAACTATGCAAAAAGTTTTCAGGCGACGAGCCGGAAACCGCACCGATCTCTCTCTCTCTCTCTCTCTCTCTCTCTCTACCCCCCTCTACCTAACCCCCTCACGACCTTTTCGGGCGTTGTTCCGGTCGAATTTGGAAAGAGGACTGCACGATGAAAATTGAACGCAACTTTACAACATAGACAGGCACGTACAGGCGTGACAGGGTGGTGCCCTCTGCGGGCTAAAATTAGAGGGTGCTGTCCGAACTTCTCCGCTACACGTTTGCATTTCCTATGCACTATTTCCCACGTGTAGGTGCGTACAGTCCGATCGGAAAACTCGCGGACACCCGAGATACACCGCGTGCCCGAATTTGTCAGCTTATCGGCGGACAGTTCGGCGGTATGACACAAGAAGCGACGACAAAAAAAAAAAGAAGTGGGGAAAAAAATGAATGAAATCCGCGAATGAAATTGCTCTCGTTTTTTTTCCGCGTACCGCCCGCGCGTTGTTGTTCCCGATTCTATCCCCCGTCGCCCGGCACACCGCTACTTTTTTTTTTTTACGCACCCATAATATTTTATGGAATCGATCTGTTAACACGTGTCCGAGTGACGTGCTGCTCTTTTTTACATACCGATTTACACGACTCTCGGTTGACAACGCGAACTGCAAAGTAATCCCTGCTGGATGAGATACTAATTATTCCGGGCGATGTTCTACTTAGAATTTCTTTCGATTTCATGTACATACACACACACACACACACACACACACACACATACACCTGTACTAATTAGGCCCTGTATAGCTCTAATACAGTTATTTAAAGTAATTAAATTACATAATTCGAATGACCCTTATGCATCCTTCAGTGAAACGAAAAAGAACGTCCCGTTTCAATTGGAGTTTGGTATACATAGCTCTGTATCAAAACAGAACCCAGACCCCTGTTGCTTCCTCCGATTCGACCCAGCATTCTTTTCACCTCGTGCGATCCTCTGACCTTTTTAACCACTCCCGAAACGCCGGAGGGTTGACCTCGACTTTTGTCCGCGGCTGTACGCCGCGCACGTACACACGTACCCTCTCCAGAGGCATTAGACGCAGTGTATCGGCGGCCGTGCTCGTGCGCGAGTATTAGACACCATGCCCACAGCTCATTTGCCAACTCCGGCAAATTTACCAAATTTAAATGCAAAATCGGCCGGTGCTTCGTCGGTTCGTGGAAGCACGGGTTGGCCGGGGTCTGGATGGGGTGGAATTGGGGGTGGGGGGCAGAAGGTGGCGGATGAGAGAGAGGGCAGGAAAGAGGAAAAGGGAGGCTTGCCCGGCCGAACGAACCGCTCGCGTTGGAGGGGGTGGGGGTGGAAGTAGGACGGTGGACGTAGAGAGAGCGAGGGAAAATGGAATATAGATAGATAGAGAAACGATAGTATCGTTGGTGGGACGAGGAGGGCCAGATAGTAGACCTGGACGAAGCTGGACGGAACGCAGCTGAGCGAAAGAGAAAGAGGACGAACGATGTAGTAGGAAACTCAAATGGTCGCAACGGTACAGTATAGTAGTCGGCCGGTTGTCAGGCACAGCATGCGATTGGTTCACCGACCGTGTGCTGTCTCTCTTCTCCTCTTATTCCTCCGTCCTCTGTGGCTGTCCTTATTTTCTGCCCGTTCTACTGTTTCACCTAGCCCGTCTATCGTCCTCTATTCGTCGTTCCTTCGGGAGTTCGCCTTGCCTTTGCCTCACGGCGACATTGAGAACAGAAAGATGCCCGAAAATGTTGTACAAAAAAGAGGATTCACCCCTTTCTTTCGAGGAATCAGACTCTTTCTAAGCACATTCCTTTACATTTCATTTTTTAGTATATTCACACGGTGATTCTGTAATGTGATAGATGAAGTACAGTAAAACCTCGATTATCGCGACTCTATATATCCGTACTGCGTTCCAATATTCGAACTTCTGTCCACGGATGAAACACGTTTCAAACGGATTGTTGATAACACTGTACACATACCTATGTGAATATTGTGTAATAAATAGTGATTTTTTCTTGTTACCAGTTCGCATAATACAAGTCTTACTGTAGTGTAATTCATCTTGAATATATCAGTTCGTGTTAAAGAGTCTTTGATTTTAAGTTTATGTTATAATCATGTCACAAAAGTTATATTTACCTGCATCAGTATTTCGTTTTACGTAATTAACGTTTCTTATATCTGAAAAGCAAAGGTGTTTAAAGCAATATCTCTACGGAGGAAAGCCAATTGGTTTACATATTTGAGATGTAGACCCCGTCGCGTCAATAGGTAAAAGTAATGCTCAAATATTAGCTACGTAATCAAGTAAATCAAATTTTTTCTAAATTCGAAATCACAGGAAAACCATGGAACCCCATGAACAAGGTGTCAGTCTTTAAAGAATCAATAGAGAAGTATAATGACACTAGCGGTTTTGTGCAAAAACCTCAAGAAAGTTGAAAAAAACGTTTTTTCTTAAAGTGTCTCTAACCAACACAGAATCAGAGTTTTGCTGTGAAAATAGAAATAAACACAATGTACTTGGATATCATAATCCCCAGACCTACATTTTCATTATAATTCCTTATAGGAAATTTAACCTTGTATTTATTAACAGGAACTAACTAGATCTAATTTCTACTAAGTGCGGAAATCGCAGGAAAGTTAATTTTTTATTTGTTAAACACAAACCAACCTAACCTAACTCCTGTCACCTTGCACAGAATAAAACCTAACCGCAATTTTAAACATTTGGGAAATGTTTCTTATACGTCTTCTAAGTCATTACCATAGCGTTTTTAAAATCTCTTCAAACGTTCCCAAAACGTATAGGGAACGTTACTTTTACACATTCGGGAAACATTCTGAGAATGTTGACACAAGACGTCCTCAGGACGTTCCACTTTGTAAATAGGACCTTCCTAGGACATTTAAAGATCTTAACCAGGACCTAACGGGGACATATGGACCGTTTTCGGGACATCCTCCGAATGTACAGAACGTCCGGAACGTACGTCCATCGGACGTACATAGGACGTTTTTGTGGTATTTGGGAATGGTTAATCAATGTCTTACGAGTCGGTTTACCCGCGCGCTGCCTTCCGCTTTATCGCCAGCGTTCGATCGAAGGGTTGCCAATTATTATTTGCGGTATACTTCGCGCCGTTTTGTTGTTCATCGGGGAAGGCATTTATTATTCATCGTTCATCATATTGCGGCGGCCGTTCCCTGTTTCGGTTTAACAGGGAAACGGGCCGGGCACGTTCCACCGGCGCGCGTGACGTTACAGCTTTACATCGACGTTACACCCGTTAAATGGAAAAGAGAACTCTACGCGCTTGTGTTGCCCGCACGCGCTTCTGAGCGAACGTCGCTCTCTCACTCTCTTCATCGTCCAGTTTCCGTTTGTGTGTGTCCGAATGCAAAATGGACACGACACGCCGCAAAGAGAGGTTTATCGCGAGGCTTTCGTATTTTTTTTATGGGAAGGTGGGGGAGACGAAGTGGGGGGTTCTGTCCTGTTAGACGATAGTTTCAACTTTCTCGGACGCGGTCCATGCGTTACTGTTTTTTTCCGTCGAGCCTGTTGCGTATTTTTTTTTCATTTTCAGTTTCGAGAGGAAACCGGAGACTGGTATAAATGGCAAAGCTGGGATAGCGCGAAGAATAGGAAATTATGAATTCTTTTTCTTGCGGGTGTTAAGTGTTTGGTGTCGCGGTTTCTTGAGTCTAGTGGTCGGGATTTGGGATACCTGTCTTCGATGAGGATGATCGGGGGTGACAGAATTTTCAGGTCGACCGTGGGTCTTCTGTAGAGATGGCCCTTACCCTTTAACGGTGGAATTTTATTTTCGAAATGTGTATCTGTGCGCGTAATAAAATCAAGCCATGACGAATATACTCGGCATTATCCAAAAAATGGTTACTTCCTTGAGACGAGTGTATTCGTCAGATACTGTTAACGGGTTAACAGTCAGTACCTTAAATGTATGTGGAGGTATAGAGGAAAAATTGTTCAAAGAATTGATATTTAAGGTTCACCCTGCATATATTCCGGTGGGATATCTAAACATAATCGACGTCTGCAAAAAATTGATACAGCACCTAAGAAGATCAAATGTCGAGGATGGAACACAGAAGACTTTGTAGTTGGTATAGAACAAATTATTAGGTACATTTAGTACAAATAATCCAATTCTTGTGTAGGTCATTCCACTTTTGTACACGATGTCTGGGATTTTGCGCAAAGTGAAATATATTATAGTCCATGTGAAAATAGGCGGGCAGGGGGTTAAGTAATAATTTCGCTGATTTCGAAATTGTTTAAAAGACATCGACTCTTAAAATTGGCAATTTTCACCGATTTTTACGAAAAGTAGCCTGACAAAAGAGTTTTTATCTCCGCAACTATTAAAAATATGCACCTGGTCTATTTTCATTTAATTCGTAGAGAATTATTCGTTTTACTAACTTTTTGTTTTATATTTAAGGTTATTTTTAGAATGCAAGAATATTAAAAGTATTATTGTTTTGCAAACTGGAACCTTAGGACACATTTTTAACAAATTTTGAAAAATATGTATTCTGTCATATTTCCTCTTTAAGATTAATTTGTTTAATTGCTGGTGACTCTAAAATTGTGATTGTAACAGGCAGACAAATGTTGAGGCGTCCGGCGATTCAGGTAAGTTGCCAAAGCGCCCAGTGGAACAGATAGCATATTTTTGTATCAAAATCGTGGAACTTTTGATACAAATAAGATAGAAGGATGAATCTGTTTGAAGGTTAAAATTGGGATGTTGCAGAATCAGAAGAAAAATATAGATGAAGCATTATAAACAAGATTTGACCTTGAAAATGTATGGTGAGTTCGACATTTTTGAAAAAAATTAATGGTTTTGAGTTATGATGTCTGGTTGAATATTTTTTTTAACTTGTTATACATCTTTGCCTATAGAATTTGATACGCTGAATTCAAACACATGTCCGCACAATTTTTGTATCGCTGTAGAATTTTAAGGAAAACGCAATTTGTCCAAATAAGGTACTACTAAATTAATTAATATTTCTTACCGAATTTTCATGGAACAAAAAAAAGAATAAATTGCACGTGTCCTTTTAGGAGCATTATTTTATTAATGAGAAACATATTAATCCACGTGCACTGTAAAGCTATTACTTTACCACCCCTTAAATTCAATTGAACCAATTTTGAAATCAAATTGAGAATATATCAACTTATCGCTAGATTGTAATACAGACTCCTCTCGATTATTGTCCTGAACTGGTAAATTCGTTTTTTGCCCGAAGCCCGAGCCTCGACAAGAAAAGCGAAAGGGCAACGAAGTACGCGCTTGACAGGTTCCACGGGCTCCCCCCAGTGGTGGGGATAACGCCTGGACAATAATCGTATAGAACAAGCCAGACGATAATCGAGAGGAGTCTGTACACATTAACTGTTGATATCGAGTTATCTAATTCGTAAAATCTCATTAAAAAGCACAATTAATAATTGAACTTAGATTTCGTATAAAATTAATCCGAATAAATTATCAAACATTTCGATATATTTAAGGAACTGAACTTTAAAAATGCCACTTTCCGCATTGCATATTTATAACACGCATCGAATTCTTCTATTTTTCGTTCTATTCGTTTCGTTGGATCCTGAGAGAGCAATAAAGGGACGAGGACGGGTCTCTATCGAACCTTCGTCGCATCGATTTTTCCGCGACCAGAATCATATTACGAGTTATTACACGTTTGAAGAGCTTATCGATGAAAGAGGTTTATCAAAATGTAAACATATTAACGGGCCCGCGTGTATGCATTGATTACGCGTGTCTATTTGCACGGAATATATCTGCAGAAATAAAGCGCTCGTTACATTTGGTTAATACAAATCGTTAAACCACAATTGGCCGGCCCACGTACGAGCATGAATTTCCATTAAAACCGAAAAATATGAACATTTGCCATCGCGTCTTTGCGCATTTACGTATTGTTGGCTCAGTTGTGACCCCCTCGACGCGACGTATCAATAGTGTTAACCTTTAAACACGGAACACTGTTAATTATTGATTAATTTCGCGTTTTATCCACCTTTTATCGATGCAGCGTGCTATCGAAGAATTTGTTTTTGCCCCATTCGTCCGGTCGTGTTTGCGAACCGCGTTAGTTATTCAAGACACTTACCTGTTGAATTGATACCTATATTTCAACATGACAATGTTCAATCCGACCTGGAAATTATTACGGAAAATTATCTTTTTAATCGATCGCGGAATAAAACATGAATTGGCCACAATTTTGCCGAATAAATTAATCTGCAGCCAGGTCGATGAACAACTGTTCAACGAACTACGAAAAGTTATATTTAAAATCGATACCTGTGCCCCGATGTAATGTTTTATGATAAACAACGCCAATTGTTGCTATTGGATTTACAAATGGACAATTGAACAGCGGATATTTTATGGACTTGCGTTCACGATTATGTAGTTTTTGAAATTCTAGAAGGAAAATAATACGCACTGAGCGGGTGGCGTGACAACGAAAAGGAACAGAAAAAGTAAGCCTTGAACGGATAAAGTTTGGTATTAATAGGGGAAATCCGGAATGCGTCCGACACAGAAAATATATCTCCGTTCTCCTTCTTGCCCTTTCGTTCCAGTGGCGTAATTTCAAATCCCCGCGAAATTTATGGAATTGCCCCCTCTTACCTTCCGTAAAAAAGATAAGACTAATGATCATGAAGACCATAAAATACTCGGTTCAGGGGAATTCCATTTTTATCGACTTCCTATGAGTTCTTTCAGCTGCACACCCCCTATACCGAGCGTAAAAATCTAGAATAATAATGACTGTAAAATAATAAGAATGCTCTTGTATGTTCGAATAAGAAATTTAGAGAAATCTAAAGTGAAGTTTATCCTCAAAACTATTGCAAATATAGATATTAAATTTAACTATGAATGAAATTTCAGTAAAAACAAAACATTTTTAACTTTCAAATCGTCTAGTAAGATCTTAAAATATGTTTTACCCAATGTAACCTGTATTTCATATTTTTAATTCCTGTTTGAATTTCCATTTCAGTTTCCATTATTTTTGCCTTTATTGTCAATTATTTCCGTTTGAAGTATTATGTCATTTAATTACATACACGAATGTAATAAATTTTATTTGTGTTATTATTATTATTTGAACTCTATAACCATATGTACTATTTTTTAATTTATTATGTTCAGTTAATTATACTTTTAACTATTTACAGAATTGTTTTCATTCGACTTTTATTAAAAAGTTAAAGCATTTTTTGATTTGTTTAAGTAATGAACATATTTCTGCAACGTACAATCTTCTTTTAAACAGAACTACGAAATATTAGAGACGATTCAATCGATATTATTGCGATTTGCTGCTACGATTTGTCATAACTGTGCTAATGGAAAATTCAGTAAAGATATTTTTACATCTGTGAGTGACTCATGCATATAAGAGTCGTGATCATGACTTACAATTGGAATAATATATCTGCAATATGTTTCACGCTTCTGAACATTCTTCGTGTTAGTGAACCATTTTGAAGAAATGGTTGAAACATAAAAACTTATTCCACTATGAACAACGAATAACAACAGATTTTCCGCAAATGGAGAAACATGTAGGTGGGTGTATACCACAATACTCGTCATGTTTATAACGCACCCCAAAAATTTTCAAATTCATTATCTTCCACGTATTTCTGTTACATACAAACATTGTGATTCGTTTAATTATCAATAAAAACGATGTTTTTGTGAAGAAATTCATGTTGCTAACTTTAATGTTTTAATTAACACTGTATTTGTAGCTTTTAGCATCAATGAATGAATGTGTATCAAACACCAGATGATTTGAAGTCGTCAATACTGTTGGCATGGCGCGAATTAAGTGTGAAAACGCTTCAGAATTTGAGTAATAGCATGCCAAACCGAATTTTCAATGTTATTAATCGAAATGGTAATTGATCATGCCGTCGCGAGAGGAAACGTCACCGTCATGACAAAGCGTTGTAGCAGATCACAATGAAATCGATCTCCGAACTCATTTATTTTCGTTTGTAATTATTTAATAAGTTGGTTAATAGAGTCCCGCGTGTAAAACTTTCTGTAAGTTACAAAATATGAATGACACAAGATATCACATATATGCATAAGCATATCAGTACAGAAATGGAAAATTGTTTTTGCAAATAAAAAAGTTATATGCTTTCATAATTCAATAAACTACTGATAAATGCACATTTGTTGCATGCAATGACTATCTCTGTCTCTTACGGTTAAGAATTTATATGTAAAATAACAAACAATTTATTTTGTTTATAAATGTCGCATCGTAGACAATTTTTTTCGGTAGCGTAACAGATTATAAAGAACTAAACAATTTCTGTATTTACAGTTTTGCGTACCGTTCCAAAGCTATATTAAGAAAACGAATAAACGCAAAAACTTTAAGGACTGATTTCACCCAATCAGAGTGAAGCGGGCACGAAAAAGAATTACTCTAAGTATAGTTCCATATACTGTACATGCATACAAAGTTTCATTAAAATCAGAATTTTCGGGTTAGGTACCTTCCCTTGTAAGTCTAATCAATTTTAATTCAAAAACCTCGATACTTGCACATTTTCTCGCAGTTCTTTGGGATTCTCTTCCATCGAATCTATCACAAAAATCAAACATTTTTACGGATCCCAGGCAACTTTTCTTCGTCGTTTTCCTTGACACAATTTCTGCGAGCCTGGCGAGTTGAATTTCGTGGAACGTTTAAAAATGGCTCGTACCGTATCCGTGGAACAAAGTAATTTAACATGAATTAACATAAATCACACGAGTTTCACGTGCTTATTCAGTCACACATTCATTGCTGCAACGCTGCAGCAACCCCCGTTGCCATCTACGATGCTACCCTCGTCTGATTGCCCGGTCGCCGACTGATTCCAACATCCTGCCAAAAGTATTTAATTTTCAAACTTTTCATTCCGTCAAATGCGTAAGACACGCCTGTATAATTACGAAATTTTCATTGGCATTTCTAGTTTCATCTTAATAGATAATACAAGACGTTGCGGATAGTAAAGACGAACTCTAGATTTTGTAAAAAATTTTTCATTTTACAAACTAGACCTACGGTAACCAATAGATATACCCATGGCTGCATTTGGCGAGTATCTCCCTTCTCTCCAATATAACATAAGTTTTTATAGAAGACGAAAAACACATTTGAACGTTTTGATTGATTCCAAAGAGGGATCCCCCCAGTGGTGGGGAATAACGCCGTTGTTCGTGTCGCATTCATCGAGGAATCACTGTATTATGTTATACGACTTTAATAAATGAAATGACACAATTGTAGCAATAAAGTACATATCCCAGGTGTATGGAGAGATTATTATTCATTATTACTCGAATTAAAAAACTCCTGCTTATTTAAAATTTTGTATGATTTTATTAGCGCCTAAGCTCTATCATTGAATATAATATTTTAAGAATAATTTTTACAATGATTGAGAAGATTGTGACCTTCAGATAACCCGGAAATATTATATTTCAATTGGAACTATACTCTCCCTACTTACTCTTAAATATGTCTAAATTTTGTATAGCAAGTATAAACTTGATATTACCATTTTTAAATTATTGATAATACCACAAGTTCATGTTTCGTAGTGTTCCGTTATGTATTGGTTTCATGGAATACAGGGTAATTGTTTCAGGTCAACTATTGTAAAATAAAATCTATTTATTTTGGTAAATGCCTTTCAATGTTGCAATACGTTCTCCAATGGAAAAGAATATTTCATTTGAAAAATCATATTATATGAAGTATCAAGAGCATTGAAATTTAAAAATCTTTCAAACACGTAAAACCGTTCCCACAGTTCACCGACGTTTCAGTTACACTGTAATTGAATTTAACGGGAACTTGATTAAAATTAACATTTCCGTATAAAATATTCATTTAATTCCCGTTTCGAACAAATGCATACTTTGATGGATCTATATTCGAATATCAGAATTTTCATTGTTAAATTAAGCATTAAACAGCTAACAGTTGAAACAAATCATCTATTAGACACTTGAGAGATTCTCTTCTGTTTACACCCTTCCGTAACCTACAGCGTCAAAGACCAAGATCTACTAAATAGCCTTAAGTATGAGTCCTTTAGCAGGTCTAGGTTGAAATGTTCCTCCTTCCCATCCCAAATCGAATCGAACAAAAGAGGCATAATAACACGTCTCTATACATAACATTGTTGCCCAAATAACCGTAACCTTTTTGTAGGATTGTTAAAAAACGTGTCATATAATATAAATTTTCAAGTCGAGATTTGATAGTAATTGCCATTTAGCATCTACGTCAGTTACCAACTAAAATAACTACGAGTTAATACTGAATTTCCTTAGAAAATTAGTTCTAAAATTAGTTGTGTAAACTTATATTATTGTGATAGGTGCAACTTTTCTACTGAGCCCCTCAATTCTTTACTGTGGATATAACACGTCTTGTAAAACCAGAAAACGTCCAAATAATTAAAACTTAATAATGTAATCAGTATTCGAAAGAAGGAAGGGGGGAGGCAGTCGCTATCCACTAGTTTTCGAAAAACCCATACATTTGGAACCAGCTCCGTCACAAAAGATTCACGTTTACAGATTAAGGGTTAATCAAGTGGAATAGTAATACAACAGTTTTTTCAACACAACACGAGGGTTAAACAACAATAATCCGTTTAACGAACATGAAAGAAGACATTTTGCGTGGCTATGCTTTAGAAAAACGTATATGTGTTCACGACCAAACCAAGCGGATTTGTACCGAATCCCATCTCAAGGATAGCCGAACGTCGTAAATCTGTATTCAGTACCTCAAAATCTACAAGACTTGCTCATTAAGATCGTAGAACTCTGAAAACTTTTATTCAACATTTTTTAGAGAATAATTTCAGGAAATATTTGCAGAGTTAATATTACTTGTATAACTTCGCGAATTTTTATTAAAATTTCTTAACAAACTTTCACCTTGTCAATTTTGAGTCAGAGAATACTCATTTATAACGATTTTGCGTTTAGATGAGTCATTCAACTAGGATCATCTTCACCACCCGGATACACAGTGCTAAATTTGACGATTTGGATTTCACTTAACTTTGAATGTTTTGCAAGTTTTTTGGTTTTAAAATATGTATTATATCCACAGTAAAGAATTGTAAAACATGCAAATAGTTTGAGTGATTATTCGCTTTTCAATCCAACCCAAAAGAGACCGTTTCTTTTAACCGTCTAATATTAGTGGTACCCCTTTAAGAAAAACGCGTAAAGAGACTGTTCCGTTCCTCTGGACGAAGTGTACAGTTTTACAAAAAGCAAAGTCCATCAAACCATTTCGTCGGACACTGCATTTTCGAAACATGGTTTTTTCCGCGGCGCCATCGAAAACACAGCTGGAGCAGCACGATCTATTTCTATTATCACGAAACTCACTCGCAACAATGCGTAAAAGACGTAAAAAAAATCTTAATATTTTTCAAATGTTCGTGACGTTTTATGGGATACCCTCGAATTTTGCTTTTTTTTCGCGGGAACGTTTCCCCGAAACTGGCCGTACAGCAATTATTCGTGTTATGCACTCGATGTGGTGAATGTATCGCGATGAAACTAAAAAAAGAAAAGAAAAAATAAAAGAGAAAGAAAAAAATATCGAGCGAAAAATGGAAACAAAAATTCAGTTTCACTTGTCCCGCGCGCATCTTGTTCAAACGGTTACAATTCGCAATAGGCCGCGTCCCACGCGGAATGGATACAAATGGATTTGGCCCGATGGAAATAAAACAATACCGTGTACAAATAATAGCGGCCGGCGCGCGCAACGATTTTTCCTTGTCACTCGGCGCGGCGGTTCATTTGATTTATCCGTGGAGCCCCTCGAATAATCATATGCGCTCAAATAAAGCGGCGGGGGGGGAACGATCGAATGTTTAAATTTGCATTTACAACAGCGGCAACATTGTAAATGTATTACTATTAATCCTTTAGTAATCACTTGCATAAAATAATTCTGTTAACGTAAGCTTACCCGTTGTTGCATTCGTAATTACACGGAAGATTATGTTTACGGATAAAGTAGAAGTTATGCAACGAAATGTAATCGTTAATTGTCACATGCTGAATAAATGTCTACAAGTGTAACTTGGTGAATAATGAACAGGCAGTTTCTTTTAAAACATACCAAGATGTTACTTAATAATTTAATAATAATTATGTAATTATATAATTTAATAATTCAATTTAATAATAATAGTAATGATTAATTTAGTAATAATAAAACTTAATAATTTCTATATTATTAAAGGGAAGCTTATGTCGGAATTAACTATAAATTGGGTGTCATGTACTCTCAAGATTTGTAATGTTTTTATTGTAATTAGCGTTCTGTCATAGCATTTTTTAAATCTGTTCAGAAGATAATCGATCACTTATTGAAACAATTCGTTATGTTTGGTGTCCTCATTATCATAACGGAAGTCCATAAAATTGTAATAAATAATTTAACTGCAACAAGTCACTTAATATACATATACTCAATCCCTTTTTAAATACATATTAGAAGAATGAACCCAATTAACCCTCGTGCACGGGTCAGGTTAATTTGACCCGAAGCTAATGTTTATATATTAATTGCATCTTCTATTGCTGTAATTTGTAAATTAATTTCACACCAATAGCCTACATATATCATATTGTAGCGATATGCAAATATAGTTTCCTAATTCGACTTTAATTCAGGCCCAATTTAACTCTTACTGTGTAAACGTATGCACGGTATTTGAATGTCTAAACGTGGGTCTTTCATGTCCAATTGGTGTTTTCAGTGGTTACGAGTTTCTAAAACATCTGAAAAAATTCATATAGTATCTAACCATTACAAAGTAAGATAATCTACCCTTAAAATATCTACCTAACAACTGTTTTTACGCAGGAGGAAGGGGGAGGGGGCGACAATGGTTTTACCACTGTCACTACCCACTAGTTTTCAAAAAACCCATACATCTGGAACCAGCTCTGGCACGAAATGTGTACACATTAGAGGTTAATTCAAATGTAATAGTAATACAACAGTTTATTCAATACTGCACGAAGGTTAAACAAGAATAATCCGTTTAACGAACATAAAACGAGACATTTTGCGTAGTAATGCTCTAGAACAGCGTTTCTCAAACTTTGGTAGCTGTACCACTAATGATACATTATGTCATTTTGGGTGGTACAATTTTTACACAACATATTATTAACCTTTTCATTGAAAACTATTACTGATTGATTTGAAAATTATAAATAACTAATATTAAACATGTTCAATGAAACAGGCTCATCATTCATAAATCTTAATATTTGCTCATGTATTATTACCCACCATTTATTATATTTAATTATAATGTAAAAGTTTCATTTACGAATATGAACAAATTTAAAATGTTTTATTTTTTGATTATAAACACTTTTGGGATGTATTGATTTTTAATCGGCAAATGGTGGTACATTTACTTTTTCATAGCTTTTTATGGTGGTACATATATTTTTTGATTCTTATTTCTGTGGTACAAAACTGACAAAGTTTGAGAACCCTAGCTCTAGAAAAATGTATATTCATGACTGAACCAAAGGGCCTTGTATCGAATCCCATCTCAAAGATAGCCGATCGCGTTTTCAGTAGCCGTCAAAACATTGAAAGGCGGGGATGAATAGAAATAAACAAGGAGGTATTAATGATCCAGCGATGGTGCGACCGTCCGCCATTTATTCTGCAACCCCTACGATCGCACGGACCATGCGGGCATCATCAACGCTAACCTTAACCACCCCCATGTGTGTCTTATGGCCTGATCCTCGCTCTCTTCGAGGTTTATTAACCATTTGCGGCGGACTGACCTCTCGCTATCCAATAACTACGCCCGGCCACTGGCTCGTTCCTTTTTATTGTTCCCGGATAAGGCCAGAGTATCGCCTTTATTTGCATCGACGGTCACGTACGCCGATCAGTTCTGTCACTCCCGGGACGCGCTCGCACCGAGAAGCCGCTACGCTCTCGCTCTCTTTCCTTTTTTTTTTATTTTGTTATTTTTCCGTTCGTCGCTCCTCCCCGTATGGATATGCATTGTCACGTTGTATATTTGATACACGCCAAAGTGGCGGCGTGTCGCTTCACCGGCATTTTTTTTTTTAATGGTAAATCGCAACGATGCTCCGCCGGTTGTTGTGACGGAATTGTGAACGGGACATCGATCTTTCTTCGTAACTTTCACGGTAATCAAACGTAACAGCCGTTTAGCTTGCGGGAAAATTGTCGGTGTGTTTTGATGATTAAAGGTGTTGTACAAGGTTCGTATAGTGTACTTAATAGACTGCGGATGTTTATGCAGAATGACATTTTATAAAGTAATGCACTAAGATGGGAGCAAATTGAGGAATTTATTTTCTGTCATAAGTATCTTCTTGGGTTCAGAATAAATCAGATAACCGGTTGCATTTGATGTAAGTTTCGTTCTTTTATTGGACTTCATAGAGCCCTATAATAGACTATAGATGTATAAAATCTGCAGTCTAGTAATTAAGGTTGTTATGTGCACTAGGGGCAGGGGGGAGGGCATGATAGGGAAGTTAAGGAAAAGTGCAAATAAAGTGATAATTCTACCTCTCAATTAAGTCTTTATGAATCACAATGCAATTATAAGCTAACAGTCTAGTATTTGGCATATGCTTGGGGCAATATAAAGTCAGACTTTAAGTTATTAAGCTTTAAAAAAAATTAAGGAAAAACCGTCTTGCCCTTACCACGGGGTAAGACGAGGTACCAAAAATAGAGCACAATAGTTTGTCTATCTATTCTCTCAATGGATACAGATATGTATTTCTTCGGAATTACATACTATTATTATTATTCATTACATTTATTAGTATGTTCAACCTGTCGTCCAGGGGACTATAGGAAACGCAGGTAGTCAGTCTTCGCGTCCACCTCACATTAAGAACGCGTTTATTGTAAAAACTTCGCGGTTCTAAATGTATGTACAATTGTTAGTTATAGTTCATTACGTGCCTCAATGAAGGCATTGGAATACCAAATTCTAGCGTAAGACTCAACAATGAGGTACCCCATTACTTCCTGTATTAAAGACCCCATTTTGCCTTCAACCATCGTTTTCCGGAAATTAATATGTTTGTAGAACAAATAAAAAGATATTCTAATTATGAATATTTCACATTAGAATAGATGAAATGAAGATTATAATATAAGAAAAACAATGGACTTACCGTTCTTAAATATATATGTATTATAAATTTGTTTTTCTTAGAAAATAAGATCGACGTAATAAGCCAATAATTTTACCAAATTTCACGGCTATAAATAAAAGACAGATGCTACCCCACTTATTGTTGACGGCAACCCAACTGTTATAACATAATAGCTTCCTATTGGTGTACTCCTCACGTGTCTAGCATCTTTCAGTTAGCGCTTAGGTACGATACCCCTATCTTACCTCGCTACCCCGTCATGCCCCCCCTTCCCCTACTTACATTATAGCGTATTTTCATATACATATAGCTTCATATAACCGATACAAAAGGCATTGTAATGTTCTGTGTAATAGCATATTTTGTGTGCAAGCAGTCATTAATAATTATTTTTGTATATTCTATTGCAAGTTATAGTAAAATATATTTCTTTAAAAAGGTCGTAAAAGCCTTTTATATGTATGTATAGTCTTTAAATAAATTCTAATATAACATTGTATGTATGTATAGACATGTACTTAAACAATGTCCTTAAAATACTTAAATAATCAATTTACAATTAAGAAAAAATGAACTCAATAGATATTTAAACAAAAACCAGAAGACAAATAAACTACGAAATCTTGAAACGGAATAAGTTGTTGCGAGACTTTTTCGGAGTCCGAAAATTGTATTCGAGTTTTACGTATCTTGTAATCGTCAACGAAGATGAATTGTATACTTGTACAGATACGGTGTATAATTATGCATACAAGTTAATTAAAGGATAATAAGAGCCAAGTAATTAACACATTCATTGACTGTAACTTAGCAAAGTAGTATGTGTCATAGTTAAAAATTTTCATTAAGAAATAATAAGAACTCAGTAGTTAACACATTCGTTAACTATAACTTATCAAAAAGAAACGTTTTATAGTTAAAAACACTTAGAAAACCTAATGGAAATGAGTTACAGTTTCCTGAAACCGATAATTGCGGAATCAAACAAGAATATAATAAATAAAAAAACATCAAGAGATAAGCAATCACTGTGGTAAAATTCTTGAAAAGACGCTTTATTTACATATTTATTTAGAATCCGCCTCCATCACACTTCGAAATAAAATCTTCGAATCTGAAACTGTACCCGTAAGACAACTGAAATGCACAAACCTCTGTAAACCCTCTATTACACTAAAAAAAAGACAACAAAAAAGAGAAGTTTAATTATCAACAAATTTCTGTAGACTAACAGAATTGATTGTCCAATACTATTCCCATACAAGATTCCTCTTCCAAACGCACATCTTCCTTTCCTCAGTTCCAAATTTGCAATTCAAATTCCTTCCACGCATCTTCTTTCCGCAACGCGTACCTATTGTTACAACGATCGTCGTAGAATCCCCGCGGTAAGTCTTCTCGTATACCGTACCAACTTCAGGGGTAGCATATCTAACTGTCCCCTGCGGAACTGGACCAACGGACCGTTTTTAGCCAGAACAAGTTCCATCTGAATGGACCACCACGACGGTTACACACGCCTCGGTTCAAGGAGAAACTCGTTTCATAGCAAAGAGGCTGCCGCTGGACCGATCAGAAGGGATGCGGCGAATTGAACGGATCGCAATGTGGACGCCAGCATCCCCCCTTGACCGCGTAGTAGATCACGACGATCCAGTTTTTTGGAATGAACCAGACGAACCGGTGCAGACCCCACCTGGACCGAAAGGACCCCCAGCCGTCATTCAGGTTTCCATTTGGTCAGGAAGTTCCCTTTGATATTCAGATTGGAGTCTGGTTTCACGCGATCGCGATGATCGCCTTTGGGGGTTACCGAGGCTTTCAGTGTCGCGCTCGGTCCGTGACGTGCATCAACTGCGATTCTCCGGCAAAGAGATGAGACGCGGCCGAGACATTTTTCCGACGGGGGTGAATAAAGGAGCTCTAGCCTCTTTGACACGCCACGCCACAAAGAGTCCGCTGCCGACCTAGAGGGTTAATGTGCGTGGTAGTGATTAGTGGTGGTGCCTGCACCGAATCTCGTGTCGTTACTACGTGAATGCAGCCCAATAGCTCGCGAAGCAAACAGATATTATATCGATGTAAGTTGGACATTAATTATTAATGTACGTAAGTAAGAGAAGTGGTAATAATGACATTGTCAGTAAATGGGTTTGGTCGTTTATTAACACTTTGCACTCGGAAATTTTAATTTTCCATACATTTTTTTCACTTCAGAGGCGACAGTCGAGTGCAAAGGGTTAGCATGTTCTAATCTCTGCGCATCTCAACATTGATGAAAAATTAAATGATAAGTTTATATAAATTTTTGGGCAACAATTTTTATATTAAAATTGTACATTTGAATAGACAGAGCAACTTGACCCATTAAGTCCTCAGCACTGAAATAAAGCGATTTTTACACGTGTTAATCATTTATTACTTATAAAAGTGTATGAGAAAAAATATAAATACAATAAAAAGATTGTTGATTCGGTACTTTTTCTGTAATAAAATATTTCGTTTATGCAATTTAGGCCAATTTTGTATTAAAAAACGGACTTAAACTATTTAAATATAACTGAAATATAAGAAATACTTTATAATACAAGACGCCATATTTTCTTTAAACTTCAAAACGTCGTAGGATCTAAGTAGAAGAAGAAATAGTGACGAAAAAAATATTAAAGGGTTATACCTAGTCAGCAAGCCAAAAAAGAAGGCGATCTTTGGGACTTTTTCAATGAAAAGTTAATGGACTTTTTTTACAACTAGTACTTTATTGAAAAATGCATACCTATATTGTGCAACTTACTGTAATGTTTTTGTATCAAAATATTAAAAAATACATGAGTTACAGCCACTCTTCTGGAGGCTGTTCGTTTTTGAGAGCTGAATCATCTGCAATCATAAATTCACAAAGATTCTGTTAATATATGGTTTTATTTAGTAGGTGAACGAAGAGTTTCTAAGAAAAACTCATTCTTTAATTAACGAAAAACGAAAAATTTACGCATCGAAGAACCGGATTTTTGCGTTAAACGGCTGCCATTTTGTCCACAATCGATTGATGGAAAAACCTTTCGTTCACCTACTAGATAAAGTTATATATTAACAGAATCTTTTTGAATTTTTAATTTCAGATGATCCAGCTCCGAGTAATGGTTTTCACCACAAAGTGCCTTTAAAAGAAACAGCTTTCGGAAGAGAGGCTGTTACCCATTAATTTTTTACTATTTTGGTACAAAAAAAAACTATAATAAATTGCGCAATATATGCATTTTTGAATAAAGTATTAGTTATAAAAAAAAGTCCTTTAGTTTCTTCAGAAAAAATTCACGTTACATATGACGTTTTCACTTTTACGAAAATAATGTTTAATAGTATCTCGTTATTATATTTCAAGAGTAGAGGGAATAAACTAGTCAAAGCAATTGGAAGTTCATGTTTTCGGATAGTTCTGAGAGCAAATAACCTATGGCGGTTGATTATAGTATAGAATGATTAAAATGTATTAATTCTCCTTATTCATTCGAATATATGTATAGGTTATAAAAGATGCTTCCAAAACAGGTCAAATATCTTATGCATACACCATTCAGTACCGAAATAGCGAATCGAACAAATAGTTTCTTCCCACTTTTAATTTGTATCAAATATAGCTAATTTCATACATTGTCACTATACTATCTTTTACAATACAGTGGAATTGTGAAATAGTATACAGTGGGGTTAATATAATAATAGTTAATAACAATTCAACGATTACTATTCCAATATATGTATACATGAAGTCTTTTATACGTTATCATTCTTAAGTGGAATGCAATTTATTACCGTTCTTTCACCATACATACCTATAGGGACAAATGTTCCCTGCCAATATCAATGATTGTTTAATTACATTTTTCGGAATAACTAAACATCGTCAATTTGAATAACTTCATTTTGGAAGAAGATGCTGAAATCTTTGGAGGCTTTGAAATCATATACATGCTACTGTTTTAACGCGACTAAAAACTTATGAATACAAAAAAAAGTTATTAGAAAACGAAATTTAGTGTGAGTATCTTTACAGTGAATGCTTGCTGTGGAAGTGTAAGAGTATTACTCACTGAAATATGCTTTTCTGTTTTTATCGTTAGCCTTCATTCTTTCAAGTTCTAAAAGTTTATCTAAATCAGACATTGAAAGGCTAGCAAGTCGCTGCCAAGAGTAGTCACACGGTTTCCATCGTCACAATAATATGTTACAAATAAAATATAGAAATGGTGTATACACAGTCTGAAAACTCACCGCCATCCATTAAAAATCGTGTCTCAAACATATGAAACCTAAAAATATGGTGTCAAACGTTTTGCGAGAGAATAGATAAACATACAAAAATACTCCTTAGTTACTAGATTTATTGAGGACTAGTCCACCATTTTCTTAGTACATTTAATATTTATTTTCAAATAATCTAAATATTTGTAAAATTTCGATAAAACTCAACTTTGTTCTCCAACACGGTACACTATTCTATAAATGAAAATACGCAAAAGATATTTCGAACTTACATTCTATCTACATCTTACTAAAAATTTCTAATGGATCACACGTCGTTAAACTGAATACATATATTAATAAATTTTGCAGCTGATTTTGACGATTTCACCCGCTGTAAACACCATATCGAAACAATGTTATATTTCTGTATTAATTCTTCACTGTTGCAGTTGTTCCGCGCACCTATGCATACTAAAATCCGTGCAACCGCGTGGACAACGGGAGGCGAGGGCTATTCAAAAGTTTTACTTTCTATTGGTCTCTAATGCCTACCGAGTGCAATATCCTATTAACCGTTCATTGAATAATATTTTTTGGAGATGGGGATGAGAGGTCGCGAAAAACCATCCGCGCTGTGATCCAGTATTCGAATTTAAAAACAAGCCGGTCTGTTCGAGGGTTTATCGAATTCTTCGATCTCTCCTCTTTTTACTTCGTCACCCCATCAAGCGGCCGCGCGCGCGCATCCTTTTTTTTGCACCCGCTCGTCGAGATCGCTTTAAAGCCGCTTTCACTGGCATTCTTGTAGCGTCCTCTCTCGCTCTTCATGGTTTCCTTATTCCGTATCGGGTCTGCCACGCGCAAACCCCTCCAACCTCCCTCGCTAACCCTTTTTTTCATCCCGACGAATCGTTCGGAATTACCCCGACGTAACGGAATTAACTTGCGATTTACCGATTTATTAGCAGCCCTTCCGGTCCTCCTCCCCCTTTAACGCTTCATACGTGTACACGTAATTTCATCTATCTCGTCAGAGCTCATTTCCTCCCCGTGACGTCATCCGTCTCTTCCATTCGCTTAGGGATTCGTCGAAACGAGCCCTGGTTTATCAGAAAAAAATGCGTGGATCGAGTTCGTTGTTAAAAATAACGGATGCAAAGTTCATAGAGTGAGGTGTAGTTTTGAATCGTGTGGAATAAAAATAGTCTTTTCAGGGTTCGACGCTGGTTGAGTCCGAATTTATTGTAGCAGTTAGGGTTGGGAGAAAGTTGTTAGGAATTAAAAGAACATGGTAAGAGAGTTTTGCTAGGGAAAAAATGAATTTATCGTACGGTTTTTGTCTGAAGAAGTATCGAGAATTAGAGAAATTATGCAAATTTGAATGTTGCGTGATTTGTTTCCGTACATCAGGATTGATAAAAAACCAATGGTTCATTAAAGGATCATTACCTACTGCCTTTTTATTATTGTATTTTCGATATTTTCTGGTACAATTATAGCTTCTGAGACATAATGTTAACTCCGATACGGTCCTCAATTGAACTACACATTTGAAATAATAATGAGAAAGGACATGAGACATGTGGATGTACGAGTATAATAATTTCCGTACAGATTTCGCAAACCTCACATTTCTGAAGAGACGAGATTAAGATAAGTCGAAAAAGTATGTAAAGTTGTAACAGTGTTAAAGAAAGGAAAACGAGATTGGGTTGAAATATATCTGAGGACCGTAGTACAGTTAAACACAGTGTTAGGAAGATAGATTGAATATATTTAATCTTTACAACGAAGTATTTTATCAAGAAATTGGCACCTGTTACAGAGAATTAGCGGGATTTTCAAACTATATTTACATCTACACACTATGACTATTTGCAATTATGTAAACAATAATAAAACAATAAGTTACAATATATGTAATTTTTGTGTCAGGTTTAACTTAAGTGAAACAACCATTTGTTTAATTGTTATACAAATAACAACTGTATAACTAAGCAACAGTGTACCTTAGTAAAATGATGTGTAATTTAAAAAAACTAAACTGATTTTGAGAACCTTGAGAACTACGTAAAAGATATTAATTTCAGTAACTTAATGTTACTTATGAAAATTTAGTTAACCTAAATGATGCTTGGAACTATAATTACATATTATGTTCCATTCGAACATTGGATCTCCCTTCTAAGAAAGTGAAAAGTGAATTGCCATTCGTAGAGCAGTGTATACACACTGAATTACACATGACATTATGACACATGAATTTAGATCCAACATCTTAAATACATCTATACTTCAATTGACTCATCGTATTAAAATGAAATCGATATCCTTGCAAGAAAATACAGATGTATTCCAAACCCCCGTATCCAAGGAAGGTCACTAGAGTAAAAAGATCACCTTTGCTATTCTCAATGCATTCATCCGACGCTCGAAGAAAATAAATGGGAACATGAATTTATGTTATTTATACTCTAACCTCGCAAACGTTGAAGAAACGTGTAAGAACGGAATACCGTGTGCCCGCAGCGACACATAGAGAAGCGTATTTTCGCGGTGTGACAAGAAACGGCCTTGACCGAATGATACTGAAAAGAAGCGAATTTTGTAAGCTTGCCGCGACGAACAAACGAACAAGTTACAGGGTCTCGCCGTATTCTTGAATACACGGGCTAAAGACCGTTGTCCCGCTGACGTTTCAATGCGAATTGCAACTAAACTAAACCGCGTTTTATCCACCGCTACACCTCCCCCTTTCTCTTCCACTCCCCCACTTCCGCTTGTCCCCGAGTAGACTCGCGTGTATCGTCCTCTACCCTCGACTCCGGCTCTCCCGCGGGAGAGCGGTTAAAACAAATGAGCGGGCAGCGTCGGCCTTAAATTAGCGCCGGTAGGGGTGGTTTTCACTTCCACCCTTAAATTAGGACTAAGCCTCGTGCCTCCAAGTTTCACAGTTTTGATCGGATGAGTTACCGCCGTTAAGAGTTACGTCAGCTTGGATTAGCGTTCGGCTTCTTGGGGATGATCGATAGTGACTTCTGACTTGATTAAAGCACATCTTCAGACTTGAGTATTGCAGATGATACTATTAACATATAAGATTGATTGAGGAAATCTTAAAGAATTGTTAAGTCCTTGGTAATACTTCAAGGAATCTTGGACCTTTTAAAACATGAATGTTGACGATTAGACTCCGGAATTAAGGCATTTATTCCCGTTTAAAGTTTGTTCACGCAAAACCCTTGAAGATAAACATAAATTTCTATTTGAATATATGTTTTGTAAATTAATTCATGATAATGTGAATTTAAACGAAAATTCTATTTACAACGACTAAGTTTCTAGAAAGATTTTTCTAAAGTAGTTTTCATTAAGGGGGTATATCTCATTGGGGCGTTTAAAAACGGGTATAAATTGGGAATTTTTGTCATAAGGAATTACTATATAAACTCGAAAGTTTTCATTCAGTAATTACCTACGAAGAAAACACCCGAACATTATCTAATCTTAGACGTCTCAAGTTGGTGTTCTCCCTAAAAAGGTTCAATCTTTTTTCTTCACGTTAGTCCCTAACCGTTCGCTTCTTCTCAAAAACATTTCCGTTCGTCAAGCAATGTACGTAACCGAAAATTTTCACGACGGACACCGCTCGCGTGTCCAACCGACTTCGCTCGTTCCGCCGGTCATCAAGAGCCTAATTGCTCTAACTGTCTCTGTTCTCCAGCGGACGCGGCTCGCCCCGCAATGTTTTCCGTGGCGAAAAGTTATCCCGGACGGGGGCCGGGACCAATCAGCCGGGACGTTCAACCCGGTTCGAAAGGGGCAGATCGGCGGTGGGTGTCAGGGAAGAACACACCGTGAAAGGCGGATTAGTCGGACGAGGACGGAGCGCGAAATCAGTCGCGGAATCGCGCTTAATCCAATAGCGGTCCTTAATAATCGAATAAAGCCGGGTCCGAGAATCGTATCTAAGCAGACGTTTGGGGAGGCCGAACGAACGGCGGGAGGCAGGGGGAGAGGTGGTTCCGGGCGAGAGAAGGTGACGGTGGCATAGGAAAATCCAGTCCACCCACACCACACACCGGAACACCATTTCCCGGAACTCACTTGGTGTACGTCGCGCGGCTCGGTCGCGGCCATGTTGCCAGAATTGCCACCACCTACCCCCCTTTCTCCCTCTTAATATCCCACCGCCTAGTCATCTAGTCCTGCCGGGTCCGCTATGTAAATGTGAACCATCCGACCCTCCCTCTTCGCTGACCCCCATATACCTCGTCCCCCTCTTCTATCCCTTCGACTCACCGGTTCTCGTCGTCACCACCCCCCGCGAACTACCACCAACTAGCAGCCCCTAAATCTAAGTCCGCCGGAGCGGTACAGTCCCGGGAAAAAGGGGGATCGACGGTCTAGAGGGGACTAGGGGGGAGGCGTAAGGAGCCAGATGTGCCAGCCATCGCGATTAGAACCCTGGGGAACTTATATACATATATATGGACGAGCAGTCTTCGTTTCCAGAGACATTTCGAAAAGATGTGGATTGGTTGGACCAGGGAGGTTGTTTAGGGTCAAGAATGAAACGGGTTGTTTTATTTCGGGAATTAGAATAGATATTTCAGGGGAATGGATTTAATGTGAATAGCTGTTGTAATTTCTGGTAGTAATGTGGAATCGACCAACGCTGTTTCGTTTCCTAACAGAATTTCCTAGTCTAATAATACCGAGGAGGATTACGCGCGGACCGTTAATAGCAACTCTGGTATTTGGATTTGCGATATATCAGTATGAAGATAGTCGTTCTGGTATCCAGCTGTGTATACAGGACGATCTATTATTATTATTATTATTAATAATACCTAGATAACTCAAGAACATTTACGAATTTGTTAATATTTATATTCGTTATAGTATTCATTGTATGTTTCAGTGTAATATTAAATAAGAAAGCGGTGAATATTGATACGATACTATATTATGTATGATGCAAATAAACTTTAGGTATTAACAGAAGTTAATGTAATTAAAAAAAAGAAAAAAATATTCTAAGGTAATTAAAAAAAAAATAAACAGAAGTTAATGAGAAGTGTAATGTTAGTTATATAGATATAGATAATGTTACAATAATTATTGTGTTTTCCACCAAAAGACACGTTATCTTACTTCAACTATATAAGAAGTAGAAAATGAAGTTTATTATCAGACGAGTCCACTTCCACTCTTCTGACGTATACAATCGAATTTTAATTGTCATTTTTTCCCTGATACAAACTACTATATTTCGTTGAGATAAAATATTTAATTTTTGTGTACTTCGTGTACTGATTTTTTTGTTCTCGGTAGGTACTTACAATATTACCACATCGATTATGGTTCAATTGTTTGCCAGTTAAAGAATTTCCGTTTGTTCGTTAGGAAAAGTCTTATATATTGATAAATACGTTATTTATTTCTGAACTACAGCAAATTGTTGGAGTCAATTAATCCGGAACTAACAATTGTCCTCCTAAAAATTTCTTGTATTATGGAAATTTCTAAATATATTTTAAATAAATAGTTTACACGGACTATCATATAGTTATAGGTTAATACGTTACTTGCACCAAATGATTACGAGTCAGCAATGGTTTCTTGAACAATACAGCATGGTAAATTAAATCTGCGAAGACATTTTTTAATAAATACAAATTTTCAAAAGTTTAAATTAAAAATTAATTTCTGTTTCATTCAAACACTTTTACCAAATAATTTTATCTTAAAATCATCCACCTACACGAAGTTCTAGTGAGAACTATAACTGGAAAGTAACAACTTTCAACAACACTGTATGATTCTTCGAGCTCTTTAATTTGTCTGATCGCATATTCTACCGTCTCTAATGATATGCACGCTGAACATTCAAAAAATTTGAAACATACATACCATAACAATTCAATTTAAACTCATTCAAAACGGATATTAATATTTCCAATCTACTTCGAAAGTTAAACCTCACCTTTCCTTTTCAACAAAAACTAAACGCAAAACCTGAAATACCACGCCATGATACATCCATTTCACAACAATCGTATTTCATCAATTTCTTTCAAATTTCAAACAGCTTTCCAGGAATTCGTAAAGTTTATCGTAAGAAACCAGCCTCCCGAATATCTGGCCGGGCAAGCAATAACCCCTGCTGGCCGATTCGTTCGTAAATGTCTAGCCGGGCTACCCTCTTCTGGTAATTTCACGAAGGGTTGACTCATTACGGGCAAAGAAGTAACAGGAATTCCCAGATTGCTGGCGGAGCCGGGCTCTCGACCCCGGCATGCCCCTAGGGCAACGTCGTCGTCGTCGTCATCGTCGTCGTCGTCGTTCGGACGGTGGTCGGTATACGTTTCACACACGCTCACGGGGAAAGGGCGCCATTACCCCACGGCCGGCAAGTTCTAAGCGCGCTAAATAATGGCCGCTAGAAATTCAACGGGATGGCGAGAGGTTTGGCGGGGGCAAGAAGGGGGTTGGGGGGAGGGCTCGAAATGCCCGTATGGCGCTACGAGTATTCCAACCGCGTTGTGTTCGCGCGTCCGTGTGTTCTAACATACGCCCCGCTTCCATCACCGTAAAACATACTTAACCGGGTGCTCGTGTGTGACCGCCCACGGCCACCGAGATCCCCGTGTACATATATACATACATACGTATTTGAAGCCACCCCTTGCCTATGTGTGCGCTCTCGTGGGTATTAATTTAGGCACGTAGTCCTTTACCAGCCGAGCTAAGAAAAATGCCTGTACGTTGGGGAGAGCCGGGCCCGTTAGAATTTAATCTCACGTCATAGGAGGGCTGCCTCTGTTCATCGGTGCGTGTCCGTGTGGGTGGGTGACGCAGACGCATACCCGGGCGACCGTCTCGTACGGGGTATGGGGGCGGCACGCGGACCCAGGCGTCTACCGGAAAGCCGAGGACAACTGGCGGAAAGGGAGACGTAAGAAAAATTGCGTGACGGAGAGAGCGGCGGCCAGGGAGAAGGATGGGATTGGATGAAAGAGGGTTCAGCCCTCGAAAGTAGCCGGGGACCTTTCGAAATCGCTAATATCCCGTTCGTTGTAACTCCAGGATGAAGGACGATGCGAAGTGTAATATTGGGTCGGGCAAAATGTAATGTCGGATTTCTGTAGTGGATGATGCCTTTTCTCATTACGATGCCAAGCACTGGTCCTAACTCGCAAAAGAGATGTATATTCTGAAAGCTGATACTCCAACGCGTCGTTTCAACACTTTGACTGCCACGTCGCCCGACCACGTACAGTGCAAAGAGCCTGGATTATTTAAATAATGTTTTCAAATTTTCCGTGTAAAATTAATAGTATAATTTAAAACAGAACCAATAGCCTCTATTAACTAAACGCATATATTTTTGATGACTTATGACTTAAAGAACTACATAAAGCGTGTCTTCCTACGTAAGGCCTTTTTCACTGTGATAGTCACGTGGTAAAAGAAGCGAATACAAGAATTTGTTTTGAAGACGAATGGCGGAAGGGTACGCTTTCGAGCATTTATCCTTTTTTTTCGTGAGTTTACAGCACCACCACTTTGCACGTTACTAATCTTGTTTGTTGTTTGTGCCGTGTTATTCCCTTTCCGAAAATAAATAAGCATTATTACTCAAAAGTACACCGTCTTGCTGTTCATTTTCAAAACAAGGTCCGTTCAAGAAAATTTGACACAATCGTACTGACTCCTTTTTTTAAGGACGCGTTCAAGTGTGAGCTGTCAGAATATGTTTTATTAGTTAGAGGCAGTGCTTTTGGATGTGAAATTTCTGCGGAATAGAATGAAAATTTTTAAATGCATTTGTATATTACATTACTGTACAACAATTCTCATTGTTCAATATTTGTGCATGAAAGGCCATTTTGAAGTAATACTGGTATACCGAAGCAGGAGACTTAAAAAATTTTGAAATAATAGTTTCAATATTCTGCGTTACAAATGTCAAATTGAATTACTGAAAATGAATACTTAATTCCATTAACATATCTTCATTATTTCTCATGAGTAAACTCTACGAACTTTAAATGTATTACTATGTGTCAATAATTTTTATATTAAATTTCGATTTAATTGGCTTTAAACACAAGGCAATTACGGAATTCATATTCTGAATACATTTTACAGTCAATTTATACGTTAATACGGACGTGCGATTCAAATTTGCGCTCACGAAAAATGTATTATTGACATAGGAAAACTTGTTAAAATGAATTGTCAAAGGAAGGAATATAAAGGAATTAATAACAAAACATATGAAATTATGGACAGAACGTCAGAAATTAATACAAGAATATAAATAAGATATTTAAATAATTTGTTCTTGTCGAATACGCTAGTAGTAAAAGTTGAAACAGCAACAGGAAAACTGTAGTATACTTATGGTCGTTACGGGTCGTTATCGATAGTTAATTAATCCAAAACAGAATTTTATGTATATTAATTTATAAGTTTGTCATAATTGAAAAATAAAGTCTTAATCCAACGAACTTCATACGCGATATTACTCCTTAATCGTTGCATGAAAATCCCATCACGAGGACGGAAGAAATAATTCTCCCTTCTCATTATCCCATTTCACAATTATCGTGCGCGCTTCCTCTCGGTCGGTGAGGAGAAACAATCAAAGTCTCTCTTCCAGAACCCCGCCCCCCTGCCGCGACAATCAAACTTCCCTCCGGTCGGTTAACGTGTCGCAAAAACCGTGTGGAAAAGAAGCGGGCGAAGAAAAACCTCTAAATCCTTTCTCCGGGTAGTGGGCAGCGGAGGGTCGGTCGGTCCACCGCGGCTGTGGGGCGAGCGCAAAAAAATCTAGGAATCAAAAGGTAGAGCGCAAACAGAGGAAAAACGGGGGACGACGCGACGCGACGTGGAGCGCTCGCCAAAGGAGAAGGGTGAGTAGAAGAAACATCGTCGGAGGAAAAGGAGCAAAATTACGGGAAGGTTGCGCGTTCGAGAAAGTTACGTCGAGCGCGCATTGTCGGTGGCGGTCTTCGGGCGTTACACAAACACAACGAGACCAGGTTGAGCGTCGGTTTAAGCGACTTGCGTGTTGGTTAGCTGCTTGTGAATCCGGGAGGTTCGCCTAGTAGGAGAGAGAAAAAAGATGGTAAGGGTGAAGGGGGCGAACACGAAGAGGTGGCGTGTGATGTGGAAGAGGAAGACCGACGCGTAGGGTGCACCGCTAGAGAGGGTAGTGGAGGAATATAGGAGTGGTGCGAGAACGGCGGCGTAGCCTGCCGGTAGCGATGGTCGGGGGTTGTCCCTTGCTAAGCCAGCGTTAAGGGTGGCTTGGAGTATGTACGTAGAGCTTACAGAAAGGTAGGAGGGACGAGAAACCGACGGTGAAAGAGAGACGGAAGGAGATAGGAAGAGCGAGAGAGTGACAATGCCGGGGCTATACGCCGCGTTTGTAAGCGTTTGGTGGGCAAGAGGAAGGCGGAAAGCAGATAGAAACTAGAAACGAAACGTAGGGAGGGAGATAGAGGACCCGGGCAGGTATAGTGGAACAGGGCGCGAGTAGGAGGATGACTAGGTAGAAAGAGAGGACACGGAGAGCGGAGCAGATCGTAGGAAGAGAAGACGGAGGTGGCGAATGTGGAGAACGTAGAGGAGGGCGGGTAAGCAGAGTCTCTATGTTGGCAGTCTTACAGATCAATAAAGCTAACCACCCTCACCCTCTCTCTTTCCTCGGTCCACCCTCTTCGAATCACCCACCTGACCACCTTCCACCATCTCCTTCTCGTCCGCTACCATCTCTTCCTCCCTCGAGCTACCTCAAGAACAAACCCCAATATGTCTGACAACAATGCCTGCCCGATGGATTAGACGCTTCCTCCGGAGCGCGTATAAACACGTACGCGTTGTGTGCACGTGTGTACGTTTGTATATTCGCAAGCGTAGCGTGCTATCCCGGGAACTCTCTTCGGTGGGATAGCTCGGTCGTTATATTCGAAGAGAATTCGACACTTGCAACGAACGAACCGACGGAAACCTGCCGCCTATTAAATTCCCCGAGGGGAATGAATATTCATGGCCGATCTCCGGCTTCGCATCGAGCTTTTGCTTTCATCGCCATTAATTGACACTGATTCCTTGACGGCCCGTTTGGCGCGGCGTACGTTCTACACGACAGGAAATTAGATTTAAATCGATCCGCGACGTAACCTCGTTGCGGTAATTTTTTATTCTGCTGATCCCACTCGGGAACCAGGAGTCTGCGGGATCAGTGGATTCGCGTAATTATCTCGCGTGATTCTGATCGGTTGGTCGATCGAAATTTTGGTGATTCTGGGAATTGGTCGCGGGCATCGGGTTCCCTGGGCGCTGTTTTTTTTACGGGGATCTCGTTTCGAAGTGAAATTGTGGACGGTTTCGAATCTTTGACGCTAATAGAGACTTAAGAATTTGATCGAATCTACATGTCCGTTGTGCAAATTATTAATGAAGTTTGTTTAGGTATTTGTTTTATTCGAGACCTAATGGAATCCTTAATAGAGAAATTGAATTTTTGTTTGTTGCCAGATTTTCTAAAATGGACTATTAAAGTCTATATTTGCAAGAACGTACGCAGTCTAACTATAACGAATGAAATGGAATGAAATAACCATTCTCTTTTAAGTTAAGTATTAATTCTGTAAATACATATATGTATACTTTCGTTTATTAACAAGTATGGAAGAAGAAAATTATATAATTGTAGAAAGTGTTTAGTCGCCACCAGATGTTGAATAAAGTATTAGTCAATTTCTATTATCACATTTTGTATTCATAAAATAAAAAGCATTTCAAAGTTTGACCATAATACACAAAGCTTTATAATTTTCGTATCTCAGTGAAAAAAAAACATTACTCCATGTTTCGTAATAGGCAAGAATATTTATTATTTTGATAATATTTTCTTTCAAAATACCACAAACAATGTTACACTATTATTTCGTTAAAGTAACTCCGTATTAAATATATGATAGAATAGTTACTGTTTGCGTTTCTACGACAATAATTATTTGTTCTTCGTCATCGTTTATTAACAATCAAACACATAAAAAGGTAATGTTAATTTTGGTATTATTATAAAAAATGAACCACATGGCGTGTCAGATTGTACAAATTACACCAAGCGTCCCGTGGAACGCGGTTGCTGAGCGCATTCAAACAGGTGCATGGTATTTTTCCCGCACGAAAAAGTCCGACCACGTGCTCGTTGAAAAAAGGTTGAACAATACGTAAGTATCTAAATTGCAATTCGCGTTAATCCCGGTTTCGTTTGCTCTCCGGCCGTCATCCAATGAAACACAGAGCGTCCCTGTCCAAATAAAAACAGAAAAGAGGCACAAAAATCGTAAGATTTTACCGTGACCAGAAAAGGAACGATAAAATAACGTGTAACGTAATTATTTCTCCTCTCGCGCTCTCCCCAGTTGTGTGGAAAAAAAAACAGTCCACCCTTGAAAAAGAACCGTGTTTACCCGCAAAAGGGAAAGGCTGTAATTGTTCGTGCAATTTTTTTCCTCGGGACTCGTTTCCTCCGAAATTCTCTCCAACCCAACCCCCCATTTCTCATCTTCAAGCTCGAGGAGAACGAAGTCCCTTGCAGCCGCCACCGCCGCGCGTGGCCAACGGAGAGACGAAAAAGAGCAAGGAAGACAGAGATCACCGATGTGCTCGCCCTTACGTGTCGTCCGTGCGTGTGTAATCTTCCCTTGGCTGCGAGGGTAGCTGCGCGGCAATAGGGTGGGAGCCAAAGTTCATGGACTAAGCGTCGGACGTATACGCACACTCGGGCAGCGGCAACGACCCCTTTCAGAATATTTTCTCGGTTCTTTCTTGCGGACCCTCACCCTAAGCAGGACAACGTAGGGGGATAGCTTGAGGTCCTGGTAAGACCCCCCACCAACGATGCTCCTTATTGATCGTCCTCCGACCCACCTACCGAAAGGGGGCATACACCATGCTGGTGTATGCTTTCTCCTTCTCCTTTATCCTCGCTTAGGTCCACCCTCTAGCCTTTGTAGCCCACCTACCAAAAACCACCTTTACTCTCTCCCCCTTCCCAACCCCTCTTTGACCCCTTCCTCCGCCAAGTCCCGCCATTCGTCTTCCTCCCGCCGACTCGAGTCTGGTCCGAGCGTCTCGGTCCCACCCGCGTGTTGCTCAATGGTAACCATCGGAGCACAAAGGCTCAGCGTGATCCCCAAGCGTCTGGGCAGCACTGTACCGCGCCGGTTACGGATAGTCTGGAAGTATAGTTGGTCTACGCCGTAGGAGGCTACCGGGCGACGTCAATTTACCGGCAATTTCGTTCCCGGGGAAAATTGATTGCAGTCTACAGAAATTCATAATTAGCTCGATGTACCTGGCTGACGTCCTTGATGGGAATACTCCTACAGTACCGGGGGTCTTAAGTATGATTAAACGTCAGGATGGATGACGTCGGATCCCGAACGTGAATGAAATCGAGCCGGGGTTGTGTAACGGGATATTGCGTAAATTGCACATGCCCGCCGGCGCGTCCCCGATGTAAACCTGAATGAGATTAATTTAAGTTCTTCTTTGAGAGAAGTGGACAGAGAGAAGCGAAATCGAATCCGATTCCGTTTGAATGTTATTACGGTGTCGATTTGGTATGCAGGTTGGTTTTGCAAGCGAGCATTTAAGAATTCTTACATGTATTCGAATTTACGTGAATTTGCATTTCGTTGAGCAATGTTGTGAAGGAAATGTAACGCAAATAAATGATTTTTATGATGATGAATTTTCTTGTTTCTTTTCACGTATACAGTTACGTACGATTAAATATTCGTGACATCTATGAACTAAAAGTATGTAGAATGGACCGTTTAAATGCTTCGCTGAAATACTAAAGCAATTTACTGCAAGTTTCATTCAAGCCAAGTGTAAGGAACGGACCAAGTAAACATAGTTACGTAGCATTAAATGTTTCAACCTCCTATGAACTGAAAGTGTGTACATTCTATTGACACAATTTTAATTTTGAAGTACAGAGGTCTATTAAGATCGCCGGAGTTTTTTAATTTTTACAATCACGTGATCGTTTATCTTTTTTACATTAAAGAACTTGTTTAAGTAATTGTACAGTCTTACATTTCAGCCATTTGTTCATTATATAGAACGTTGTGTAAACGTAATATTTATAAATTTACATCCCTGATAAAACGAAAGCTCGTTGTGTCGACTTTGAATCGGTTATAAAGTCCGCACATCGAAGCGTATGGGCTGACGTGTTAATGAATTTTGACTTCTTTGATTTCCCATATCTCAGAAATCGATTGTCAGTTCAACTTGAAAATTTGTTGTCATTTATGTCTCAAGATAAGGTATCATTTAGTACAAAAAATCCTTCGTGGGTTATTCTTGTTAAATAAAATGTAATTATTTCCTTGAAGGTGGCATAATTTTGTCAATCCTTTAAAATTCTTAAATTGGCCTCGGACAGGACATATCTAATGCGATAAAATTTAATAAAACCCCATTCCTTTTGAAATCGGACCTCTATGGTAACCTGAATCATGTCGATAGTGCAGCCGTGTTCGCATTTCATGCATGTGCGGAAATTAATTTGTCAGCCATATTTATTCATATACAACTTGGCAATTTTTAAAAATAATGTACAATATATCCTGTTTTTATTTAAAAAAAAACAAAATAGAGTACATGAATTTATCGAGTAGTGCTTCTCGAAAGAATTCTTGAGGAAAGTCCTGTTTTTCACGGTGCAAAAGGTACGCAGCACCTTAAGGGGTTGACATTGCATCGTAAGTGTTTACAAGGCACGCGGAAAAAGGCGGCAAAGTCGAACAGGTGCTGAGCACGTGGCCGATCGATGGTCGGGCAGCATGGCTTGCTTCCTTTTTTTTCCAGGCGGCGCTTTTCCCGAAGAACTGCACAGAGCCGTTTTTCATTCATATTTCCACGGTCGTGACCCGTTCATCGAAGGCTATAACACCACGCTGCGGAATCGATTTTGAATGGCGTACCAGACGCGCTCTTCTCCGCCTCTTTTCCCGCTGTGAATGTTCCCCTAGGTCGGGGTTACATGTATGTACGGTCATGCCACTTTTTTTTTTCGCCCCTCCATATTTTATAATCTATCGTCCCGATCGAACAATAAAAATAATGCGATATACGCCGTTGGTTTGTTGGACTGTAAATATCGCTCTTCTACGAGGGACGATGCGAATGCTACTTTGCATTGGAAAGAAACATGAAATTAAATATTATATTCTAAAATGCTAAGAAAGGATGCAAAATACCCTGTATAATTAGAATTGTAAATCTATTGTAATGTGTAACAGACATTCATACTACGATACTAAGAATAACGAGTCGTCGTTATTGGTCTTTTTAGACAATTTTACTATTTTAATATTCTGGCGACAATTTGAACTATAATTAATATTTTTGATTAAGAAATTACTTTACATTAATTTTGTTGCCAATCACCTTGTGTAGATCCGTAATAAAGAAGGTTTTTATGCTAAGTAATTTGGTGTAGAATTCTAGATTATCATTCTTGGTTAATATTAAATTCATCACCGAATAATTTATTATTTGCTTTACCGAAATTAATATATCTAAATGCTAAGGATTGTCACAAATTACAGTCTCACTCCGAGCAGTGAGAATGACATAACTGCTGCTTGCCAGCCAATTTATCTAGCTAAAAGATTACACTTTTGATGATTGGTGGAACAGTATTTTTGCAACTTTCTTACATTGATAACTGGAAAAACTCGTTTTCTGAGCTATATCATTTCTGTGACAAAGGTGCGATATGTTCCGAAAGAAAGTCTGGCAAACGTTTCTTTAATGATATTTGTAAATCATATTAATAATTGCTTCAAATTGCATTAACATTTCATTAAGAAAGTGATGATTATTTGTAAGTGTAACTAACACTTGAAAACTAATTATTCATAACTTCAAATTTACACCATTAATAACTTAAGAGCAAAGTATGCAAACATAGTACCGGTCAAATGTTGTCGACAAAAACGTTTTGCTGTAATATTTGTTACATTAAGGTCCGCTACACACAATCGTTTTTAAACGTGTGGCGACGTAATTGCGTTCTGAAATACTATAGATTGAAGTAGGTACGGTATATTTGTTAAAACGTATCTGCGACGTGGAACATACATGTTGCGTGCAATGTTTACCGCAGTTTTCTAGGAGAACGTACGATCTTCGCAATCGCATATGCGGTTGTTAAGTACACAGTTGTGTATCCATCAATGCAAACGTCCGTTATTTCGTCGCAAAATTTTGGCTGAACCGTAATTCCGGCAACGCAAAAATACGGCACGTTAAAAAAACGGATGTGTAAAGCGGGATTAAGTAATCAACGCCTGTCTTACTTAATTATTTCCGTGGGTTGATCATGCTTCGTTATATTGTTTCAGTGACATCGTTGAAAAATTGTTTTGTTTATTGAATATACGACTACACATCGAGAAACTATTATATAAGCACTGACGCTTCATTTAAGCCGTCTAGAATTTGTTGTTTTGAAATCTTTTGCAAATTTTTGCCTTGTACCATCCCAGAATGGACAAAATAAAGATATAATCTAACGTTCTCATGACAATCATGATTCAATATACAATTTAATTACAAGATTATACGATTATCACAGAATAATACAATGAAATACAGACAAAACTTACTTCATATTTTGTAATATTATACACTACCGTATATAAGTAGGTATTAGGACACCTGGTCCGTATAAGGAAAATGTGATGTTTCGTTAAAATGATATATTTTAAGCTGCATTTATTACTTCATTCCAGCATAATCGTTGTCCATCGAGCTTTAATATCCCCCAAAACAGTATTTATCTCAGACTTTCAGCAATTACGTAATTACTTGTAGCATTTACTGCATATTCGATAATTGTCCTACCTTCGTGTAACTTTTTTGAAAGTTGGCGTCGGCCTAATAGCAAAGACTCCGCAGGGCAGAACTCTCGTAACATCATACCTAACCACAAACAAAAAGGAAAATATTCGTGTCCGAATTCATTTGTCCGATACCATACATTCTCATTTTACATGGTTCCATAATTAAAGATCGTCGTCCTTTTTCCCGCTAAAATTTCATGACTCAATTTCATCGTTTCCAAATATCCATGAAAAGGTATAAAACTCTTGCCGTAAATTACTTTACGCGTTCGCGAAGTCTCACTAAAAATGCAGTACTCGTTCCCGCGGTGATGTCCCTTGTCAGTCAACGCGAGCACAGGGCCAGTGTATGTATTTCCACGGCAAACAGCATGATTCACCGGTATGAGCATTAAATGAAATAGATACTTCGAGTTTTTAATCGGTTGTATTTTTCTTTCTGGAATAAATTACTGGATAAATTGCTCCCACGGCAGTCGGACTGGCTGGCTGACTGGCGGATTGCCGATGCATTTACCACCGGCGCCCAGCGTTGCTTTCTTCCCTTTTCCGTGACAACATTTTACAGTCTGTCGACTCGCGGGATAATAAAAATCGCGCGACCCCTCGCCCCCTTCCTCCCCCTCACAATCCGGCCCTATCGTTCCGCGGTGCAGTATGGCGTAGGAATTTCGCTCGATAAAATTGTCTTAAACGAGCGGGACTGGTTCTAATGAAACTTTTCAGTCGTAACCCACCCTTATCGTCGGAACACGGGTCATCTCAGAGGGTCGAACGGGATTGAAATTCCGAGCCGGCTTGTCGGGCACGAAGGATATTCTTATGCCATTTATCCCGAAGGACTCAATTCGTTTCGCAAGTGAAGAAATGCTTTCCGGATATTGAAATTATATGGGGTGTTTTAGGAAAAGGGTCGCGAACTGTGTGTGCTTGAGGCCCGGTTAAGCGTTCAAATAATTTGCACGAACTGACTTGTGCATTCAAACTTGCGCGAGCCAATCGTTTCGTCTAAATGGAAGCTTATGTGTTCCAATAATTTGCGCAAACTGACTTTTGCATTCACATTTCCACAGGCAAATCGGTGCGTTTAAATGGAAGCTGACGCCACTCGCAAATAATTACCATTGATTTTCTTATTATTAAATTCGTAATAACTAATTGTAGTTGTAGTTTATTTTTTATATGTATATAAAATAACTGTTCAAGGCAGATTGAACGTGTAATGGACAAATCAGTTTGCGCAAATTATTTGAATGTGTAAACGGGCCTTCTGACAGAAAGTCATCAAGAACCTTACTATTTATAACAAAATTATGTATTATTTCGAATAAATATTAGCATAACAGTTCTATATTTTACGGACATTAATTTATACTTGTTCAGTTATAAACCTTGCTGCGATCCTCTGATCTCTTTTTGCGGATCCATTCCATTTATTTCAGAAAATGTGTTTATTACGAGATACTTCTCTATTTTCTTTATGCAATAGTACATACTTTAATACATAAATATTCTGTTAATTATATTTATTTCTAATGGGACCTTTGTCACTTGTTTTTCTAAATGTTCCAACTCTTCTAGTCACAAGTTTCTATTAGTATAAACATTCTAAAATTGTATTATTTTGAACCGAAATTATTAGCAAATATCAAACAAACACTATTTATTCTAGTAACAAAATTGTTAGAGAAAAAGAAGTTTAGTTAATGTTGTGATATCTATGCAAATGTTATAAAATTTCTTTATTATTAACAATGTAGTATATTTTAATTTATCGTACTATCTTCTTCAACTGTAATAAATAATATAAACAATTCTTTTGTTCCATTAGGTGTAATATGTAAAGTCTATGGAGGTTTACATTAACGAATAAAGAGCGATTAGAATACATTATAATGGCAAGTGTTATTAAATAGCGGCAACGGTTTTCACCACAATGGAATATTTTGAAAAGTTATATTTCTTGCTACCAAAGTGGTAGAAGTGCTAATAAAATTTTTTCTGTATAAAACACATTATACAACCTAATAAATCATTGTGCTGACAATTCTAAGTACCTACCTACGTGAAGCATTTACGACTCATAATCTTTGCTGTCTACACATTCACTTGAATTAAGACTAGTTTCAAGTTCTAACCGCATAAAATATTTTACACCTCTCATTAGTATAAATATATAAATTTATATCGTCATTAACACTAATGATTAACAACATGAATTCATTTATATTCCGCAAAGTATCAAGTACTCCTCATTAGATGATTAATCAATAAATTCCGTTATTCTGTTAATATCATACTTGTGTATCTCGCGAATATCCGTTCGAATCGACCGAGTGTGGCCTCGAAAACACAATTTCCTCGGGGTCTGTGTGCCGACACCTGCGGCCCCGTCACAGCAAACGAATGTACCGAACCCGGGCAAAAAGTGGGAATTCCACGGCCAAGAATAATCAAATTTACCACACGTTATAGGACGTTAAAATTTTCGCGGCCGGCCAATCTGTCTCCGCTTATTGCCCTCTTTTCTCTCGTCGCCGTTCGAGCACTGTCCGCCTCTCTCGTGGTTCCACCGCCAACCACCCCCTTTTCCCGGTTCTCTTGCCGACCCGTGGACGGCCCACGGGCACCGCTTACAGATCGCGTCAATGGTCGAACAATCGTGCGACTATTAGCAAACTATTACAATATCGATACCGGTCGATGGGTCGATAGATAGGCGGTTGAGCCATCAGCTGTTGCGCTGATCGGGTATCGCCGATAAAGCTCGGCATCGTTGCGTGTGGACACGGTGATCCCCTAAATTGCCCCTCATAAATTGGCAGTCCGAGTGCCCGGAAACTTCGCCTTTCGAAGAAGGACGTGTGCCTGACATCCTGGAGCTGGAGCACTTAATGCGTTTCGCAAGATGATTTAATTAGCGCCCCGCTGGATTCTTGTCCCTTTCGTTGGAGGGCCTACCTGACCGCTTCTTGAGTTTTATGATGTTATTCTAGCGAGATTGAATCTGTTGCTTTCTACGCGATTTTTAAGATCGTATGTGTATTATCTTGTCGCGATAATGGTGTGAAAGGCGATAAGATATTACGGTTCATCCTTTAGTGGAAGACTGCATAAGACTGATGTCGAGGTTTTGTGGCTACTTTTAGCTCATCGAATCACTTGTACTTCATTTGTTCTAATCAGATAATGATAAATGTTATATATCGACATTCTTGTAGCTGTTATTTAATTGTTGTTGAAATCATTTTATTTTTGTTATGTAATAGAGTAACGTTTATTCTCTGATTCGTTGCGATTATGGACCAAATTCTCATAATGTCTCAAATTCTGATAAGTCGTGTCTGGCTATAACGGGAACATTCTACTTGACATCATACAGTTCCAGTAGGTTCTGTTTTAATGGAGACCATGTTACCAATGTAAGGTACGTCTATGCATAGTATTTTACTTACATGTAATATAAAACTAGGTATGATATCAAAGTTTATAAAATAAATATAATTTTTTTGTAAATAAGTGACACAGGAGTATAATCTTAATAATAATAAATACAATAAAAATTGTCGTTTTTGAGTTCCAGAGTTTCAGTGATTATAACTTATCTTCGGAAGATTTCTAAGTGAAGTAAAATCCATCTGATTCGACACACATTCACCAATTAATTACAAGCTTCTCGATCATACGCTAAACAACTGTAAGATGGTCAAAACATACCAAAACGACATATATTATATTTAAAATGGTGTTCAACCTGAATAATTGTGAAAAGTGTAGTAAGTATGATATGCTATGATTTTGTGTAAGGTGTATTTTAATTCATGTACATACATATAACACTTCTGTAGCTGTATTAACGTCCTTAAAATGGATAATGGTGATATACATAGAGTACTTAAGATTACTTAATTTTGATTTATATTTCTTTATCAAATCAGTTCAATGATAAAACATATCCTAATTTCATGGGATACCTTTAGGAAATTATATAGAATAGTTCATACCTCGCCAATTTTAATGACCTTGATATACGTACGTTATGAAGGTCAATGTCTTGAGTAATTTTATATATACATTATTGACGCTCAGCTTTAGTTTCAAAAATATACACGAAAGTATTTTTTTTACGATGTATTAAAATACTTGAAGGTTTTCCATAGAACAGACCTGTTGTACCGCCATAAACAATTTGCATACTGTAACATAAATACTACGTTCTTCTGGTAAATAAAAAAACAATTAAAATTCATGTTAAACTTTATAGCGTATAGGTATTACTAGAAATTGGGAACATTTCAGCCATTACATCAGAAAATGTAAATTGTTCGACTATTAAAGTCATATTATCGCCGACTCAAAAATTCAGTTGTGCACCCGTCGTTACATAAAGAGCTATAACAAATTTCTAATAGAAAAATACAAATCAACTTCAACCGTTTATTACGTATCCAAAAAAAGACTAATCAGATTTCTTAAATCGGATTGTACAAGAGGGAACGTACCGTTCAACGTACGCATCGTTCGCGTTCCTTTCCTTTATTTTTCATCCCGACCACTCAATGGAGTACGAAGTGGGGGAACAAAATGGGAAAACTCGAGGATTTGTTACACGCCTGAAGCCGTGCAAATATTTTAAGGTAAATAGTCCGTGTTTCATGGCGCTAATGTAGCACGGATCGATTGCAGTGCGAGGAAAAGACGTTCATTTCCTAGACGTTCCATGGGCACGGCCGTCGGGAAGCTCTTAAATATTTCATAATTACAAGTGGTGCTTATAGTTTTCAATATTAAATAGTTATTTGCTAACAACAATTTTCCCTACCTTAGAGGGGAAGAAAGTTAGATTTTGTATCCTCCCTCACCCCTACAGGAGAGAAATAATGTTATGAAATTTATCTTAAGATCAATTTTGTGTCCCCCCACCCCCATCGGGCTTTAACATAGCTACGCTCATGGTCCAGAATCAAAATTTACCAGGTCGTGCACTTATTTCACTCAAAAAATCATAAATTTTGATACCTACATATTTTGTTCGAATATTGTTGTAGAAGTACATAAATGAACACATTTTTATAAATTTTATGGATTTTTTGAATGGCATAATTCAATAACAGTGTACTGAACATTTTCAGGAAAGTTTGAACTCTTAGAGCATATGTTCTATTTTTGACTAAGATTGATGATACGAAAGGGTCTGAGTAGAACAATAACGCATGGAACCAATCTTCCATGATTAATACAATAATACGTTCAATTAAGTTTGTTTGGAAGATAGAAGAAATTTCTTGTTGGCCATTTGAACTTCTAAATTTTTATTTTGGACCACTGTGCGAAGGGCAGTTAACATTCAATTAACGCACACGCATAAAAATATCGTGTTAAAATTTGCATATAAGTGGCGGGTATTGTAAATTACGAAGCAACGAGACGAGAAATTTAATTACATCGAAAGACGACCTTCGGTAATAAAAATTTGTCTCCCCGTTCCCTCCCCACGGTCGCGGTTCTGGGAACGATTGCAAGCAACACGTCGCACAATAATTTACGTTCCCGTTCCAGCCGTGTCCGAGTGTTGTTGCAATAATTAATGAAACTCACTTGTTGCGAGAATCTTTTAACGTTTCATGAATCGCAGCAGCTTCGGAAAACATTTCATTGTGTAGCGAGCGCGGTTGAATTTTCCAGAGCGCTTGCGGACAACGGTGGTGTATGAACGATTGGCAGCCATTGAAAAATTCGGAACATTAATTACTCATCAGAGCTGTGATTCGAAAAAATTTACGTGTAACGGATGTTAACACGTTTTGGATTTAATTTCTACTGATGAGGCGGTTAAAGTTTAAAGAAGAGAACCTGGTGGTTTACACTTAAGTATACTAAATTCTGCTGTATTTTTCATTGTGTAGTTATTACCTTTGTATTTATTATTTAATTCTTTTATTTTCGTATGGCCTCGTTCAACACTTGTTTCCAGCTCACTTCTGCATAAATATTTCATTTATTAATTACTCTAGTTAATATGAATTATTCTTGAAGTAGAGTGTACGAAACATATTTAAACGCGTTAAATATATCAAGTGAAACCAGAAATATGCGCCAGAAATAGAAAGAATACTCTGCACATGTGGTAGCGGAACTATAAATATTTTCTTAGAATTGTAATATCAATAACAGTATAAAACCTAACAATATAAAACAATTATCAAAGCAATCTGGACATATGGCGTCCAGTCATGGAATATGGCTGCAAAATCAAATATCGCGAAAATGGAACATGTTCGATCAATTTGTCTAAGACAAATTTTAAATGCTCCCTGGTACGTTAGAAATGATGACATCCGCAAGGATGTAAAAGTAGCTCGAGTTCAAGAAGAAGTAATCCGCCTCACAAAAAAACACAAAGAACGAATAGATTCTCACACCATCCTAACAACTTCGATATGCTTCGAACCAATCTCGAGGAGACTATCAATCAGAAGGATCTATTCAAAAATATAATAAATATTGTGAATTAAGCGCTTTTCCCGCAATGGTGGAATGAGCCACATGTTAACTTTAATAACTATTACGTGTATTTGCTTATTATTACCACGACAGATTGTAAATAAGAATAAGGAGTTAGTAAAAAAAAAAGTTCTCACAGATGTGTCTTCCTTCAATTTCAATACAAAACTAACATCGACAGGTCATAGAGCGACATACATCTTTAAATATTTCTTCCCCATCTCGTAATATCGCATCGTATCGTGAATTCATGTACTCCGAAAGCAATTTTTCTGCTTGCAATCAATATGTTGCGGAAGGAGTCACTCACGATATCGAATGCTCGTAAATGTAAAAGTTAGTTTTACACCGAAATGATTGATTTTAGCACCTATGTCGATTCGACATTTTTTACTATCCTCGGTAAATACTATAAGCTCCTAAAGACTTAAACCATCTTTTTATCACCCTGTCTTCAAGCTCGTGGAACGATGCCACAGGTCGTTTGTGAGAAATGGACGACTTTCTGTTTTGACGCACAGAATTAAGCGCGGCGTCCGATCTTGGGCGGATCCCGGGGTCTTTGTAAACGCGTGTAAACACTTTTTACCGTCGCCATTAGCGATGGCTAGTCGGTCATCGTGGACTTTGGCCGAGGAACACGGTGGATCGCGTGTCCTCAAACAATCTACCCCTTTTTCTTTATTTCTTCCCGGCTGGCCCCTAATTATGTTTGCGCTTCTGAGTGCTCCCGCGCTTTTTTTCTTCTAATTAGTCACTCGGTTAATCATACTGCTCGCGCGTACGTCCGGCATGCGTTCTCTCTTTCCACTTGTAACCCCTACTGCATACTTCGAGAAGGGAACGTGTTCGTGGACATTACGAATTTAACAGCTAAGGACAACGATACTTCCAATTTAACAATCACACTTCATTACGTATTAATAAATTCTGAACAACTAACGTAATACTACGTAATTTAACCATCTCGATACTATAGCAAACTACAGTCGCTTGTCGCGAAGTAACCACAGTGTACCATTAAACGGTCCTTAACCGTCTTGAGACTGACGGGATAATACGTCCCAAGGTAACTTTTACACTTTTATGCTCGGATATATGCTCCGAAATTAAATTATTTATCTTTCTAAATAACTTATAAGAATCACAAGGTGTATTAGATGTTTAGCAGCAAAGGTGGTATAAGTGAACTAGTATGTTTAGGATGTAGAGTTGGACTCTTTGTCAAATGTTTTACACTTTACCTTTCATAATTTTATAATTAATTACCTTATTCTAAAAACCAGTTGACTTAGTTAACCATTTTGTAAGGCATTTTTTCTGTCACCATTAATACCTATCGGGACATATGATCCCATTGTAAAGGACCGATGGGGCTGTATATCCTACTCTCAACTATGTTTAACCAATCTTTTCTTGATATCTGAGTGTATTCTGGCGCGCATTATTATATTATTGAGTTCATCGTTGAAAGAAATTCACCTGGAAAGTGATAGATTACAGTAAAGTGCTATCATTTCGGGGTCGATCATCACGCGTTAATACGTCTCCTTGTACCTTAACATAAAATCACCCCAACATTACCAGTACTACCTGAAACTTGGAATTTTCCTACAACTAGACAAACTGTCCTCAGCTACCAATGCTATCGTTTCTGTATTTGTTAAAACGGAACGACGTACAAACTCCCAATGTCCCGCGGCGACAGTAGGACTAGCTTGTCAAGGATCTACTTTACGACCGCGCTATACATATACAGGGTGTAACAAAAATGTTGTCCAACCCAGAAATGGGGCACTCGGGGGGTGAATTGGAAGAAGTTTTTCCTTAGCAACAATGTAATCTGAGGCTTCGTTACCGAGATATTAACGAAAAACCGCGACCAATCAGAGCGTGAGTTTGTCAGCCGAGTTCCCGCGCTAGCGGTGGCTACGCGCTGCGACTGGTAGACAGCGTTACCGCGGGAACTCGAGTGGTAAACTCGCGCTCTGATTGGTCGGGGTTTTTCGTTAATATCTCGGTAACGAAGCCTCAGATTACATTGTTGCTAAGGAAAAACTTGTTCCAATTCACCCCCCGAGTGCCCCATTTCCGGGTCGGACAACATTTTTGTTACACCCTGTATATGATTCCTAGCGTCTATAAGTCAAAGCATTGAAATCCCAGCGGGCTTAAGTGGATGTCGACGCGCGGGCATCGGAGAGTTCGGAGTCCACTGATACAGGTGCGCCACTGAAAAAGAGCAAATTTTGAACGGTGGCGGTGGCGTCGTGTTTACGCGCGGCTCGTCGGGGGTGGCGAAGTAACAGCTGTTTTCTCGTGCGTCGTAACGGCGCCGGGAGCCGGACCGCGACAGGCGGGGGAGAAAAATAGAGCGCGGAAAGGGGGGAGAGGACGAGAAGGAGAAGAGTAAAGCAACAATCGAAACCGTGTCGGGCAACGACCGTGGTCCGCGAGCGGCTCTTCACAAATGAACCCCCTCATGGTTGTTGCTGTTTCAATGTCGCCGTTCTTCATACCGGCCATTCGCCACCCCCGACCAGATCCGCGACAATTTATATTTCCCGTCCTGCCCCGTATCCAGTGGCCGAAGATAGTTTCAAGAGTATCAATTAGTTGAAGACCGTGGGAGTACGTGGTGGCGGGACCCGTGAAAGAAAAAAACGAAATGTGAGGGTTTCTTTGCAGTAGTAATTAGTTTCCGCTGGTAGGGCCGGCGGAAAGTGGAGGAGGAAAAAAGGAGGAAGCCAAAAAGGGGTCTTCTTTAATGCTAATTGGTTTGCTCGAGGAACGGAAGCGGAAAGGAAAGGAAGTGGTCGGAAAGAAGAGATAGGAGGGAAAAAGTGACAATTGGGGACTGTGTTAAGTAGTAATTATCGGAACTGGAGGACCCAATTCAGAACGGATTTAATTGCTCCTTGTGTTTCTTGAATCTCTTTTCGTTTCCAGGTGGATTGAGAAATCGATGTGGACGCGTGAGAGATCAATTTTTTTCCATTCGTTTTACGTGCTCATTAAAATGTCGGACAGAAACTGTATCAGCGTTAAAAGCTCCGGTAATAAATATAAGATAACTTGGTTAATTCATGTTCTACAGCGCCATTTGCTAATTACTAGTAATATCGATTCCAAATGTGTAATTATAAACAAGGTTAACAATAGCCAAAATAAACGCACGCAGTACATAAGTCTCGCTGTACAGTTGCTGTTGGATGCTTTCGACGAAATGGACAAGGACACATAAAATCTTTTGTAATTGTGATATTTCTAACATAATTACAGCATTATATTAAATACGTCGAATCGTGATATAAAAGTAAAAAAAGTGAAAAGTAACAAATTTAAATTTACGATTCCTTCATTAGAGGTATACATATACATACAGAAAATTCAAATTGGTTACAGATTTTCTTCTTTCAAGCAAATGTTTTTAAAAATGGATAAAAACTTGCAGACTTATGCGTAGTCAAGACTTATAAAGTAACCTTTTCGAAATAAATTTATGTCTTACACTTGCAGCAATTAACTTTTTTTTTACTTATCCATTGTTCGACAATATGGAAAAAGGTGATTATCTTACTATTTTTAATGTCAGCTACATTCTATAGCCTTAACCCTTAACTGGTGAGGTGAAATGCTTATTACTTAATACAAAACTTGTTCTGCATTCTCATGTAAGAAGACACCAAAATAGACAAGCACCTTTTTAAGTAATTATTGAATAAAAATAGGACATTTAAAAAATATTCAAGAGTTAATTAGATAAAATTCTGACTGAGAGCAACTGAGTTCTTTTAAGAAAATGTATGACTTGTAAGTCTGTATTATCATCACGTATTATCATGTTTAATCCAAGTGGATTAGACGTTTCATCGGAGACTTTTTAATTAGTTGTTTATACCCGCTCGAATTTATCGTGCCTATTTAATTACTTTCCAATGTAATCGGTCGTTTTTCTTGCTACGATAAGGTCTCTTGAAACAGGTGTACTTTTGAACGCACTTCGAATTATGTACATCTGATCGACAGAGTTAAATAGTAATAGACTGGGTACGATATCTAAGCGGCGAATCGAACCGGGGGGTTAATTGCAATAATTATTGCAGGAACGTCGATAGACTAAAAGTCAGATGAATATGTAATAAACTGTGACGACGCTATCGACAAGCAAAACGCAAACGAATATATAAAACAGGGGAGGCGACTATAGTATTTTTTATAACTTTTTATTTCTACCAGGAAAATATAAATTTTTAACTCCTTCTTGCGTGAGTTTAATCTTAATAATGTTTATTAATATATATATATTATAAGTTTAATCTTAATAAAAGTTAATTACTTAAATAATGATAAGATTCTTATCACATTATTAGTATCGATAATAATTGTAGACAAAAGCATTTAGAATTTTAGGTAAGAATACTATTATAAACTATTTGTACTTGAACCTGCACACATTCAATGTCAAACTCTTTTCCCACTCCATGTTAAATTGTGAGCCATAGGATTATAACGAAATCACAATCACATCAATGTTTGCGGAAAATTATGTTTCTAATAAGACACAAAATTGTTTCCTTAATTCTGCAAAGGTCTGCCCAATACAGTCCGTAACAACTTCTTACAAATACATACGACAGAATTGCAATAAACCTATTAAAATGATCACAAACAAAGCTGGTATTACAAGATAGGGGAGACCGGGGTTAAAAGTAACAAAGGTAGGTGGTAACAGGACTCATAAGTTTTTAAATAATACATACAGCGTTATTTTATATACAATTATGGCAATTATTAATTATGATAATTAATTGATCGCATTAAGAGGGTGATGTTATGTTGTGCTAATTGTAAAAAGACAATTTACGTTATGTTGAGTACCTATTCATTAAGAAATAATGTTATGTTGAATCTTTGTTGTTATCAGCTAGCTTTAATTACTTTTGTCTCTGATAATACACAATTCTGCTTAATCTATTTGTGATACAACTTTACCTCAACGTTGTTACTTTTTACCCCAAGGTAGGGCAAAAAATAACAATCCGGCTCGGTCAATTTCCATGGTCATAATATTTTTAATAATTAATCTAAAAACATTACATCGTTATAGATCTAATATTGAAACTCCAACTTAACAGTATAAATTAACATTAAATTTCCAGCTAAAATATAGATCTTTTTATTTCATGAAAATCAAAAACTGTTACTTTCTACCCCGGTCTTCCCTAACCACATTTGTTACGTAAAGCACACAGGTCGAACCTGTTGAATTGTTTAATTGTCACTGTCGTTTCCACTTTATAACACAGGTCGTTAATTAACCTCACTACAAAAGCATTTGCAACCAATGATTACTTGCAATCAGAGCACAGTAATAAGTAGCCTATACACGAGTACGCAAAAACATAGTAAAATAAAAGAGTACATTTGGAGCGCAATAAAATCAGTTGCAGAAGCAATAAGGTTCTCTTTAATTCCTGTTTCTGTAAATTATTTTATATAAACATGAATTTCCATAAGTGTCCATTATTCAATGATAACATAAGATAGAAACCGTATAAAAGAAGGAAATAAATATTCGTATGATAGCAACGAAAAATATTGGGTTGCTCGGAAATTTCGTAGCGTTTGGTGCACACTACCTTCGATATACATATTTCTACTGGACGAAAGAAAAATCGTTTGATCGAATGAAAATCTACTATTTTCCAGGTGAGGATGGAACGTACTTGGTGCATAAGCAATTGGTCGTCTTTTTCTGTTTTCCGTGAGAAATACCGACGAAACCTAGGTATGAACAAGCACAAAGTTCATTTTCATTACGGTCTATCAAACTTATGGAAACATTACACTGTTTAGACTTACAAATTCTATAGCAGCTATCCAATTGATTAGATTTCGTTCTATTCCATCTGACGATTATTCTGTTCCATCAGATGATTATTCATATATATCGCTAGAATATTCTGCATAAAAAAACTTCGAAAACGAAATCTATCTAAAGTCAGGTTGAGGAGTTCTTTCAGCTAAAACCATCGAAGTTGCATATAACAGGTATAATTAAATTAATTGAAAAATGGAAAGACATTGTAAAGAAAGCAAGTAAACAAAAACACAATATAAATTCAAAAACATAAATTCTAATTCTTCCCTTAAAAACGCTACGGACTTTCCGTAACAACCTGCTGCAGTACAAAACTCCACGGAATAGATTAATGGATTACCAGAACACACGTAACACCAGTAAAGATTCGATTTATCCCGGTTAACACGAGGATCGGGGATGCACGATCAATGTTGGTCTAAAGTCACCCGGCCCAGTAAAAGTGTTTTAGGAAAGAAATTAAAGATACTCCTCGCCCAAAGAGCGTGGGTTCCTTTCGCCGTAAACAAAAGGAGTATGCTCGCGTGTCGCCGGTCTACCGATCCCGTCCCCCAAGAAGACAACAACCCACCGAACCTACGGAAGAAAAAGTCTCAAAGCGTGAATTTCCATATTTCCAGGCTGCTCCTATGTCGAGCGCACACGTTGCTCCTGATCACACGTAGACACGATCAGGCGAGTCTAGTTTAGCGCTCGCCCCTCGGGGCGCTGGACAGGAGGCAGAGGGTCGGGAAGAGGAAGGCAAAGCAGAAGGAAGCAGAAAGAGAGAGGAAATGGATCGGGGGGGAAGTATGAACGACAAAGAGAAAGAGAGATACGCCGTGGCTGGGTGGGCTAGCGGCTGGTTAGACGCGAGGACCGAGAGAGAGAGAGAGAGAGAGAGAGGAACGAAGCTTGATAATTCCTGGGGCAAGGAAGCGAGGGTCAGTGGGGCGACAGGGGGTGCGTTAAGCCACACCCGCAAAAACAACCCCCTGCAGCTCCAGCAGCGACCGAGCGCATCGACCGACCAGTTTCCCCACCATCAGCACCGCACACAACGCGAGCGACAAGTTCGACTCGGTTTGCAAAAGCTTCTCGAGGATACTAGCTCTTGCCCCCTTCTCTTCCCCCTCGTCTACCACCCCCTCCGTGCCCCCCAAAGTTCCCCCTTACTTTCGACCACCGCCGCCGCTTCTATTCCCGGTTCGGGATCCTCTTTTACGGGGTTATATGTGCATCGTTAGGTGGTCCGAGATACTCCGGGCTGACACCCCCCCCCCATCCCGGTTTCTACCTTCATCTCCTACTCCCCTTCAGCGATCCACCGTTTACCCTTAAAGGTTCATTTGCACCTGTACGCACACGTATCCTAGGCTCTAGGGGGATCTGAAAGCTCGTCCGCGCACGGTAACGGCGACGAACGAAAGGATTTGATCGTAAGATACTAGAGATGTTTTGCCAGATGAAAGCCACACATGGCGGTACACGTTTTTTTTTCAATTGTTTTGACGTTACTGCGATTTATTTTGTTGATACTGAACTGATGGAAGTAATGTATTGCATGGTCAAATGATCGGAATGATTAGTAGAATGATGACTTGTATGAGATGCTTTTCAGTATGACGCCAGACATATATTCTTTAAGATGTCATGGTTAACAAAATTGATCATCTTGAGAAGTTTTGTGCCATGATAAATCCCGGTTGAAACAATATCTCTTTCATTCAAAATACAATACGGATCTGTCAAAACGTATTTTCGTCGGAAGCTTGATGGCTATGGCCCAATATCGATAGCGTTATCCTTTCACCCACCATTAAAATTATTCGTGTAGAGATAGGTTTTATACTTACAATATACTGTTTATGACACTTAACCATAATTTCTCGTAATTATATCAGCTGTGTATAGGTATGTATAACAGGAATGTCTTACAAGTATCTCACATGATTTACTTAAGTTACTTTCATGTTGCAGTTTCGTAAAGAATTATAATTTCGTAGATCTATATTTGAAAATCAAAGTAGTAAATCAATTAAAGAAAACCGTACAAGTCCCTTTGCGCGTTAACAAAATATTTGTGAAACGTATTTCATACGACAGAATGACACGTGTTTTTTTAAAGATCTGTTCTCTTGGTATTTTCACGTACGATCGAAGTCCTTACCTGAGATGTAACAATATTTTTAAAATAAAAACGTTGCTTTATCGATCAGCGGATAAATCAAGATGACACGAGTTTTCATCAATCACCCTGTACGTGATAAACTTCTGTAATGTTACTGAACGTGATAAAATATTTAAGACAGGTTTCGATGGTGTGTACCTATGGAATTAATTTCCAGAGGAAGGCAAGTAAACGTAAAAACAATCTTCGGGAGAGAAATTTCAAATTTATGATGTGTTTATTATTTCGTATTTAAATAACATATTACATAATGCAGAATGTTCGGAAAATCGCAGAGCACTTTCAAAAAAATCAGAAGGATGATAAATCGAAAGCGGATTTTATACATTTATAGTAAGTACGATTTCCAAGATTCAGTACAGTAAAATGTTGAATAACGACTCATAGGATTTTTATTTTATTTATAACCTGATAGAACCCCTAGTAGCGTAAACGAATTTGAACGTCTGTGATTTCAGGTTCCAGTTTCTGTAAATTAACCGGCACAAATCTATTGTTGCGTCTACGTTACGTAACTGATAATAAAACGAGTTACTATTTTTAATTTATTTCTAAGATATGCGTTTACGTGTATCAAGACAAGTCTGTAAAAGAAAAACATAGATTTACATTAAATAATTTCACAGGACCTTACATTATGGATACACACATGTGTAGATTACTGTTATTAACAGAAGATAAATAGATTATACTGAAATTCGTACTTCCTCGTGTCCCAAATATTTACTGTTTATTCTTTAAATGAAACTCTGATAATACCTCCCGGACACGAAACGAGTTTCTATTCTCTAAAGGATTCTAATGTACCAGCTTATAATCACAGAGGGATGAAAATCCCCCTCTTCGGCGGTACGTGTCTCCCTCCTTCGCATTTTCTCCTATCTGTCGATCTCCCCACTCCCACGTCTCCTTCTTCGAACCCTCAGATGCCACCCCCAACATCACTAGCTCCACTAACGGCACAGCTCGCTCCATAACTACCACCAACCCCTACGACGTCGCCCTCCTCTGGCGACATCACGCGCACCCTCTTGCGCAGTCGTTCAAGAAACAAGCGAAAAACGCGGTTTTTGCGCGCGGAAACTTTTCAAAATTTTCATCCGAGTCCACGGCGCACACGCAGATGCCTCGAAAGTTTTCTACACAGGGATGGCGGTACAAACCTTGCCGCGCGAAATAAACGTTACGCCTTGAATTCTTTTAACCACCGTAACAAGTACATTGTGAGACGTTAAAATCTGAATAATATAGAACCAGAGTAAGTAAACAATAAAATTAAAGGATAGGTCAGTTCTTCTACATAGAAACCGTAATACTTGCAATTATATGCATTTTGATGAAATGTAATTTAATAATACAAATTTTTTTCAGGGGATTCGATCAAGCTCTGATCTTTAACATTTGGCATCGAAAACGTTTTTTCAATGTTTAATTCATTATCCGATGACGCCGTAACAATGCAAATTTTTGTTATCATGTATATGTGTAAATCATGTTATTTCTAATTATAGAATTCGTCTCAATGTCTATATCAACAGCATGTACAAAAGATTTACCGACATATAGAGTGCCTATGCATTGCAGTAATGACACTGATATATTATTTTAATAATTTTATTCATGTTAGAGAATAAAAATGGGCATATAATTTGTTTTGAAGAAATTATCATTAATACAAGAATACAATGTTATAAATATCTGTACGATGATATTGTTTTTAAACGCACAAAATTTATTATTATAAATGTATGAAAGCTTGATTAAATAAATGGAAAATTTGTTATTTGCACGTTTACAAACACGATCTTGCATAAAAGTAAGTGATAAAATTAATCATATTCTATTTCTATCACAATTTTAATTTTCTTCAAATCAAACAAGTATCTAATGAATAGACTACGGATTTTATGCATTTATATTCTACCTGATTGTCTGAAATTCACTAATGTAAGAAGTTCAATTTAGTACAGTTTTCATTTTATGTGAAACCTAATAGAACTTTCGATACAGTGAAAAACGTGTCTATTTATTTCTGGTTTCCGCAGATAACTCTGTAAAGATTGGTATGTACCTAAAGAGAAAGTGTCCAGTGTGAAATAACCAGAAAAGTACAATGTGAAGTCATGCACCATTCGCACGAATCGTCATTAACAAGGGATGTTCGCGAAGTGATACCCACCGATTATTCTCTAACGTTGCTCAACTGTTTATGGGATCAACGGAAGAATTTTTCTATACTTGGTTAGTGTTGCTTCTAGACATTGGGAGAACCCACCCTTCTTACCCGGAGCGTCCCCTTTACTTACTGGCTTGTGTGAACTCATAAACTACAAGAGATACCGAAAATAAAGTTTATATAAATGTTATATCGTTTTTAGTTGTCCAAATATCGGTAGCAAAAATTTTCAAAAAAATCACTTTTTGAATGTGTATCACTTTGCGATCATCATTTAACAACTTACAATTGTATTCACTCTGACTCGTCAAGTGGATCTGTTGCACAATTTTAAGCTGCGTCTCCATTATGCCGAGCGGCCTATTTTGTGTCCCCATTTGTCGCGGGGCTTGTTCGGTTTTTCCGACCGGTTTTGCCGATTAAAATGTTACTGTTTAACTTTTAAAATCCCTTAACAGTTCCTCCCCATCGTCTTTGTTTCGATTGACATTCAGTGTTCAAAGCGTACCTGTCACTGATGGAATCGTCGTGGGTGGGGTAAACGGGAGCGTATGGGCGGGTCCATAGGCGCAGTCATAAGAGCAGTATGGCAGGGCTTTAATTAAGGCAAGTGGAGGAAAGAAAAATCCTGTGGGAATTTATAGAGGTCGACGGAGACGGAGGGGTAAGAGACCACTAGGGGAATGGAGAACGTTCGTTGAGACGGGGGGTCGGTCCTAAACTCGAAGGTCCGTGCCCATGGTAATTTATTCCTTCGAAACGACTCTCGCCCTCGTAAAGGTCCAAATGCAAAAAGGACTGCCCTATTTTAAGTCCTTTAAACGATTACGAAAGTAATTGGCTAACTCCTCTCTCATGCGTTGTTGTGCAATCATTATGTCCCTTTTTAAATCTTCAATTCAAAATGAAAATACGTTTGCTCATCTACTGTTCCGTCGACGTTGTTCCAACGTGGATACGTACATTAATGTTGGTAAGTCATCGGGCAGTTCTATATTCTGAGAAAAGTATTAATTATAATGAGACTGCGAATTTTACATTAAGTAATAGTTTCAGTATTAGTACTACAGAAATTCAGAAAGTTCATTCAGGTTTTCTCTTTTACTTCAATCCTGTGCTAGACTTAGTAATAGGGTAAACAAATTGTTCTCTGCATCCAGTTTCGAGAAATTATTCCATGAAATTCTATATGTGCATAAATATCCGCAGTGTAATTGAACGAGCGAAGCGAGGCCTTAGTAGACCATTTCTTGCACTTTTGTGTATTATTCTTTCCACTTTTGAGAGTAAAAAATAAATCTTTCCCGTACATTCTACACCACTTATAGATGTACACAATCTATAAGCAAGTTCACCCCTTTAAAAGAAATTAACCCTTTAATTCCTCACTGGCAACTATGCATTTCCTCTCTGATCTATAATTTTAACTGTGTCAAAATTGTTGGTAAAAGATTTCTTTAACATATAATTTAATAATACTTGAAATAAACAATAAATAACTTTGTCTTTGAACTGCCCGATTCGTATATGCGATTCTTTAAGACGTCCAGCGTTTAGCTAGATAGTTATAATAAAGACAACTTTTTTAGACAACTTTCATGCCGTTGGTCGCTTTTACACAAGAAACTAAGAATCTTCTCTTGCATATTTGGCAGCTTATTTTGAACCAAATGGGTCGCATGCAACGTAAACAGCTGCACGTGTATGTATACGGAGAGTAGCTAAAATCGGTATAATTATGATTATAGACAAATTACGTAATTATCCAATAGTCAGCTGACCTGAACTTCAATGAGAAATAATGTGCACTTGTAAACCATTCGCGAAACTAGGATGTTTAAAAAAGTGTCTAAAGTATTAACACAAAAAGTAAAAATTCTGATAAATGATGGATTTCAGATTTCTGCTTATACTACTTACGGAAATCATAAATGTGTTTTTACATTGATCTTTAATTCATTATACACTTTATATTACATATTATAGAATTTAATGTATTATACATTCCACGTTGAAAGTTCTAAAAAGAAATTATAGAAAGACTACTTAAAAATAAACATTTAAAGTAGCTTTTTCTAACACGGCAATGAATAGAGCGAATAGTTACCTTTTACGTATTGTGTAGTCTGATTAAAAAAATTAAAACTACATTATGAAATATGAGTTATATTTGTCTAAAACAGAAAGTATTACCTACACGTCAAAGATAATTATCATCACAGATATTTAAATGATTGTCTTTATATCTGAGGAATGTTTAAGATAGGCATCAAACGTTGATGCGGTAGATTTCAAGAACGCGCATTTAACTTGACCTTAAGACGATAGAATGATAGGAAATCGATGGTTTTAAAGATATCACATATATATCGTTAGATAAATGGATGTTTCAATTGCATTTTTTCGTGTTCTTCAATGTTTTCAAGTTTTTAACATTATTGACAGTGTGCTACATAGATTTATTCAATTCGATCAATCAGTAGGTACTTGGAACACCTGTTTTAATGCCACATCGTGCCAAATCCTTTACACAGGTTACCTCATAGCACATTAAAGTAATGGATTCCTGATAAAATCTACTACGTTTGCTATAATTAAAATACGGACAATCTTTTTTAAACATCGACTGTTTATTATATTATAAAATAAAGAGAATAATTCATTTTCTGAATAAGGGTGTGCAAAAGTAGTAATCTAAATAATGACGATAAAATAAGTAGAAAGTTCACAGTATAATGACCGGCTAGTTTCACGACTACCTTTGGCTGGCTGTTTTTGTTAAAAGTCAACAAAATACGGTTTCTGCTGTCTATGTGAAAAATTCAATAACTTTTAAATATCTGAAAAGTACCAATTAACATTTACATGACGCCAGTTAAGAAACGTTTATGAGTTAACGAAATTAAATTAAATAAAATTAAAGACAGGAAACTAAATAAAATAACAAGTAAAAAAAAATATTCAATCAATATTGCTCTTTGACCAGGTGGTTGGTGAATTAATTTACAACTACTTCTAAAAAGCAGTGTATATTAGCCCTTTAACGCACGCCTTTATTGAAAAAATATGTCAAAAGAAGTCACTTTTTTATTCGTGGAAATCATAAATTGAACAAATCGTTGTAGAATACTGAAAATAAAGTGTTTAATCGAAAACATTAATTTTACTTTATTCAAATTATATATGTAAAATGTGGGCACAATAACTACAATGGTTGTTAGGACAACGAAAAATAAACAATTTTTCCTTACTCTGTATCAATAGCACAATGATTGAATCTGATCGTTGAAATCGATCAGAGCTTGTATTTATCGATGGGTGTATGTAAATACTCACGATATTTCAGGCTTACAAAAATGATTAAAAACAAGATTGAATTATGCAAATGCTAAAATAATAATTCTTCTTTTATACAATCATGATTATCTTGAGATTATTTTTCACTGTCCACGTTTATTGGAGCATGTACATTATGGTAACATAAAATCCCTACACTGCTCGGGTTAACTCAATTGTGTACATTTCTGCCAGTATCGTCCTCTCATGTTAACTCGAGCGTGCGCGTTAAGGGGTTAAAAGATGATCCCAAGGAAAAGGGGAAACGTATCCTATAATAGTTCGGTTTCCTGAAATCTACGAAGCTAAATCCAAATAATATTCAGAACATCATCTCGCCAGCGATGGCCTCCGGTCACACAATGTAACACGGTCGTCTTTTTACCGGAGTTAAACTCCCAGGAGAATTTTCCTCGGGGGTAGGTCTATTAGTGTAGCGAATAACGATGAGTTTAAACATGGCGTCGTCGTGTAACTCGGATTAACTTGGTCCGTTGACGAGATGATTAAACGTTGATTAAACGCAGACTAAATTGCAGTCAAAAATATCGATCCTTCGCCTTGATTCCGCTACATCACCCCACACCAACCCACGCCCCTATCCGCCGCCTCTTCGGAGCTACACGTCTATACCCTGGGTGCCTCTCGCATTTTATCCATCCCTCCACCTTTCCACCGGGTCACCTTTCAAACTCCCAGTAATCACGGTTATCTTACTCCGTCCTAATGGAATTACAGCACCGCTTTGATATCGTCGTGTGTTTCGTGGTGCATAATTACGAGATTGCTTAACGAGTGCGACAGAAATGTGAATTGTTCTCCGGATACATTATCTCATTCGGGACATTGGTTGCAGGTTCGAAATTTTATTGTTTAGAATAAAAGTTGAAGATCGTTTAAAGTTTTAGATGAAATTACTCAATAAAAACGTTTTCATATGGTTGACCCAAAGAATTCGTGTCGTTTCGAGCGTAATTCTGTTATTACATTTGATAACGGAGAAATAAGAAATTAGTACCATGTTTGAAATGTATCAATAATCCACTATGTTTCCAATTCTAAAACGAAACGGTTTAAATAAGAAATATATTTTCGACTCTCCGTTGAGGAAAAATAGGGTATAGGATGGATAGGAACAATATAGACGCTTGTCTCCATAGAACCGAATATAGATTTTATGAAGAAATAGTGGATTACTTATTGATACACCTAATACATTTCCATCAGACTACATTATAAAAAAGATTACGGCTACTTAGAGTGGGAAATTTGACAGCATTGACATTATTCCCTGGACATCATCTAGTCAGATAATCATTCGTTCAGGTCACTGAAGTATTGTCTGTCAGTCAGAAACATCGAGATCAATGAAGTCTGTTATAAATATTCTAAAGAGTTTTCTGGCTAATAGGATCAATATTGGAAGTTATAACAAAATTATTCAAAAAGCGGAAATAGTAGGTAAAATAGCTTATGAAGTAAGGTACAGCTTGAAAATCATGGATCGTAATGCAATGTTTTAAAACGTTGAAAACTCGGCTATTTAATATATATATCACGATAATGGGTAATACTCATACGAAAATGAAAATTAAATACTTCACCTCTTATAAATTCCGTGAAATTCTATGGTTCAGAACCCAATATACTGCATAATGGTAGAGAAATACTCATACTGAAAAGGGGAACGGAATAAGAAATTCACTCCGGTACAAACGATCGTTTATACAGGGTGGGACAATAACTATTACTACCTCAGATATCTTTGAAACTATAAGGTTCACAGAAATATTTGTTTAACCAAAATTGCACAGTACGAAGAGAGCCACCCGATGGCGCTAATAGTTTTTTTACAGGTGAGGTATTTTGGATATTTCAAAGACACCTCCATTTTCTTAAATGGATCGGTATGTTTTGCAAATTAACATTCCCGTGATTTGTGAATGTTGCTTCATCAGTAAATAAGACGGTATTAAGAAATAACTTATTGTTTTGGATCTGATGTTTAGCCCTAAGACAAAATTCAACGCGATTCATGAAGTCGTTCCCCTACAAATGTTGGTGAAGACTAACATGGTACGGATGAAATTTATGATGTTGCAAAATGGGAAGTACGCTCCTCCTACTAATGCCAGATTCGGGTTCAATTTGTCGCGGACTATTATGAGGATTTGTAGCCACACTTGCAAACACACCGATTTTATTTTCTTCATGCGTTACTCATTTTCGGCGTTCACTTTTACGAACACTTAAACTACCGGTTTGCCTAAGTTTATCACACACATGTTTAAATGTTCGACGCGAAGACAGACCGATATGGATATCGTTCAGAATACAAGTCTTTTATCCTTACAAAATTTTGATGGCATTCGCCATAAATAATGACCTTCAATGACCTCATGTAATAGGTCGTTGACCTCATTTTAAGCTCCTCTATAATTCTATGGAAACAAAAACACAGCGATCCATTTAAGAAAATGCTGGTGACCTTGAAATATCTAATGTACCTCCACTTGTAAGAAAACTATTAGTGCCATCGGGTGGCTCTGTTCGTACTGTACAATTTTGGTTGAACAAATATATCTGTGAACTTTATAGTTTCGAAGATATCTGAAGTGGTAATAGTTATTGCCCCACCCTGTATAATACCAAAAAATTCAATATTCCTCAATTTGAGCTTGTTTAACGCAGTTTCCTCGTTCTTATCGACATATGTATGTACTATCCTACGACCTCTGTTAATATGTTCCACGCGATCGAGCAATTTTTCCGTGCTTGTCCCGTCAACCCGAAACCGTACAATTAGCAGCTCATTAACGACGAGTGCGACGACGTGATACCAAGAGCCGTCATTGATTCGAACATCGCATTCTGCATTTATGTACTCGTACGGCTGGGGAACACGCGCCTATACCGTGGATGGAGGATAGAGACCCGGTATGGCTATAGAACACACTCATCGTCACGTGCAAACGCTTCCAAGCAGGAGAGAAGCGATTGGATCGGCGACTTTTAATCGACACGATTATTTTTAGGAGAATCATATCTGGCATCGCGTCCTTCTACACGTGTTAACGTTTCACTGTTATTTATTTAGCTTCGATGTACACGATTTGTCTGGAAAATTTTTTCATTGAAAGAACAAATTTTTATAAATTTAATTCTGTATATAAACACTTCTGCTTCCGATACGGAACTTGCCACGTTTCAAAAGTTCTTCAAAGGCCCTAGGGAAATCATTTTTTGGAATGGCATTTAAACAGTTCGTTACGATTCTTTGAGTTCCAACAATGGATTTGTATGGTATTTGCTTTATCGGAAATTTGACATTTGGGATTGAATAGAAGTTTTTTTGGAGTTAAATCTGGCGAATAGGGTGGACACAAAACTGTTGTCATCTGCTTTTTGGGCAAAAATTGGTTCACTATTGTCGAAGTGCTTGCTGGTTGCTTTTTTGTGTAGAAGAAATCACTTTCAGTTTCGAAAGAACTTCGATGGTACTCGTTGGATTGTTTTGAGCAATCGTGTAATTACTTCCTTGTAAATCGAAATCCACTTTCAGTCAAATTCCCGATGAAGCAAAGCAATATGAACCCATTTTGGAAATTCAAAGAATCGTAACGAGCTGTTTAATTGCCACCCCGAAAACTGATTACCCTTGAAATTTTAAAGGACTTTTGGAATGCTTCAAGCTGTGTACTGAAAGGGATGGCGTTTATGTGGAGTATTAAAGTAAAGGATTATATACCTTCGACAGGTTGGAAAATAGGATAATTTTCATAAATATTTTTTATGTAAAAAATATTTTTATAATTATTATTAATTTCTAAATATTTAAATAAAAACATATGTACATAAAATTTGATATCCTGAGAAATAATACCGTAGCAGTCCCTTCTCCCAAGACCTCGTCACAGTTACAGCATTTGCGGTAACAAAAACATCTCAGACTACTGGACAGATTTGAATAAAATATAGCTTGAATATTTTTAAGGTTATAATCTTCGATTCGTGTCTTGCTGTTTGTATTAATAAGGGAAAATGAAAATTTAAGTCGAAAATCATATGTTTGATTTTGAGCTACTACCATTGTTAAAAAAATAAATTTTGTCAAAGTCGGCTGTGACAAGTACTAGTATCTTTTATCTAGTTAAACTCGACGGATGAATAAGTATACGTTACCACAAATGCTGTAAGTATGAGCCTTGGGAGAAGGGACTGCTACGGTATCATTTCTCAAGGTATAAAATTTCCTTTAATAACAGAATGCAGCTTAATTTGTACACTAAAAGATGTGCGTGTTGATTTTTAAATAAAACGATGTTTCATGTGAAACGTAAATTCCTATAAGTAACCCTATTTTCCGACCTCTGAAACGTATGTAAACCCTTTATAACCGCGCGTGACTTTGAAATCACATACCAATATACATATACATATATCAATATTTTTTTGGTCTAATTTAATTTTTAGCTGCTATGTGGCGTACACATCATGTTCTATAACCTGTTTGGTAATCGATATGATCTCTTGTGGCGATTGTTAACTCTAGCTTGAGATGGAGTGATAATAAAATCTTTGAAACCTGTAAATTCACGGTTAATTTGTATTTATGGGTTAACATTTGTTGATTTCACATTACATAATTGTTTTCTATAGTCACGAAAAGAATTGAGCTATAGAAGGGTAATGAAATTTGCTTATGTGCAAAATTTATATTTTTGTTGAATTATTCTTGAACCTCTCCGGATAAACCGTGTGACTTTATTTCGAACTGTCCCGTTTCCTTCCCCGATCTTTCCATATCGTCATTCGTCTCGTTCCACCCTGTTGCGCCGCCGTTCAATAGGGTTGATATGTGTTTCTGGTCGTGCGGATAGAAAAGAGGCGGCTTTCTCGATCAACCTTAATTGCCTCGTTCGCGGCGAGCCGGCCTCCTCCTTTTTCTTCGTGCGCGTAAACCGAGGGGGGATTCTTCGCGCCGCGTTTAACGAGATAATCCCGTCGAGTAACGCGACCCCTCTGGGAATAAGAGAGGCGAACATTTCCCTCTTTTTTTCTTTTTCTAAAAATGAATCGAGAAGTGGCCGGCGCGAGTAATCGTTTAGAATGACTTCGCGAACGGATTTCTTTTGTGTGCCTGGTCTTTGGAAAAGATTTATTCAGTATTTCTGATGCATCTATTGGAACCTGGGGTGAATTTTGGATTTTGATGAATAATGCGAGGTTACGAGACATTCTGTACCTAAGTCTTTATCTAATTCTACTGAAAATATGAAGTATCGAAATTTTGGTACCGCAATGTAGTAATGAAATTCATACCTTTTTCTATCTGTTACATAAAAATCGAAATTTATTATTACTAACAATGATTAGGTCGGTGCATGTAAAATGAAAACCTTTACCAGGACTTGCATATCAGCTTAAAACCTAATATTTACATTGAAGATTTTATTCGTTCGATTCAGATAAAATCCGGCTAATTGTGAACATTCACGTGCGTACCTTTATGTGTTTGTCAATGTCATTGTGTCATGTACATATACGTTTGACAATTTATTGTCAAGCACGAGGGTACATTTCTTAATACTTCTTGCACGATTCAGATGGAGACTATTTCTTGCCAAAGAAATCAGTCAACAAAGGAGTTACAATTAATATTGTCTAGTTTAAATATTATTAGTTTACTACGTATAGAAATAGTATTATTGGCTTAAATGGAGCTTTAATATCCATACTTTCTGGATGTGTTTCAGGAAACATACGGTATATTTATTTAAAAATAAAATTGTTCATCAAGGTCACTTAGGAAATATATCGAAGTGTGGTCGACCTAAGGAAACAACACTTAAACAAGACAGGCATTAGTTACACTTAATGTTACATCAATGGTATCACTAATTCAATTACAGTAAAGCCTTCCGAATTCGAACTAGCAAGGAGACAAGTATTCGGATCAAAGAATTTCCAGATAATAGGACAATCATTTTCTGATATTAAACTTTTTTTAATTAAATAGAGATCAAGAAAATTGACAGCTCGTTTAAATATTTCTAGATCTGCTAGCTGCTAAATTGCATAAATTTTAGAACACAACTAACTCTCTAAAATTCGATCGGTTAGGAGAAAGTGTGCATTTTATGTAAGTATTACATATTTGCAACAAGAGAATGCATCTGTTGCTAGAAGACATCCAGTTTGGATAACAGAACGTTGGAATACTAGGGTATTTGTACAACAGGTGTTCGGATACGGGAGACTACTGTACTAGAGTAAAAGGCATTCGTCCGAAAACATTTGCTCGGCACTGTATTTCCATAACACCTTGAATAACAACAAATCACATAGAAGTTCACAAAAACCATGTCTCGTCTTTAAAGAACTCCCTCTCTACAACGATCACCACCTGTGCATTCAACGGGTTCCAAAACCTGTCCAACATACGAATTTCCCGCCTTGTCACGCGAATAGAAGAAAAAAAAATTAAAAAAAAAAAAGCGAATAGCAGAAAAGAATGCCCTGATATCAGCGTGCCAATATACCGATCATGCTTAGGAGGCAAATACACAACGGAGCTTGCCGGGAAATCACAATACAGCTCCACCGGACGTTGCACGTACTCCCACGCCAAGGTACACACTCACAGCCGCGCAAAGAAGTGGACAGCCTGGCCCTGACACTCAGAAGCACCATCAGTTATACAGAGGCCTCCCCCCGACTGAACCAGCACACCGTCACCTACGGTGACACCAACACCATCCAGGGACGCAGCACCGGCATCGTCAACTATCATCGCAGAACCGTAACACATGGCGACGCGACCGTACGAGGGCCAGCACCGTTGGACGGGGATGGTTTTTTAAATCTAGCCATCAAGGATCCATCCCGGCCTGGCTGAATGCCCGCACGGCACACACACATACACAGGCACGCACACATGCACATCGAAAGCGATCTAACGCGGTCGCGCACGTATTTGTCGGCCGCCCATTATCCTCGTCCAAATTCAATTACCGGTGCGCGGCCGTTGATTCTATTTTTGCTATCACCTGTACCTCCGTCGTCCCGCCTTAGACTGCCTTCAATTGCGCCCAGCCCCGTTGCTGGTTCCTTGGTTTGCTTTATTTTTCAATTTCGCCGGCTATTAATGTCAGGCGTCTCTGTTTCCAGATTTATGTAGTTACCGGCGATCTTTAATCGGGGAAAAAGAGTCACATATTGTAAGCTGGGGTAACTTACGAAGGGATGTTCGTGAAGTAATACACGCCGATTTTTCTGTAACTTTGCTCCATTGTTTATGAAACCAACGTACGAATTTTTTCGTACCTGGTTGATGCTAGTTTTAGACTTTGAGGGAGAAACCACCCCTTCTATCCGAAATGTTCCTTTTATTCATTCGCCTATAACTCGTAAATTACAAAAGATGTCGAAGAAAAGTTTGCTTAAATTTTATATCGTTTTTTGGTGTCCATATAGCGGTAGGAAAAAATGTTCAAGAACACTGGTTTTAAAAAAAAATTTCCAGACAGCTATTTCTTCGAAAATGTTGTCCAACCAATATATGGATAACTAAACATGATAAAAAAAGTTATGTAAGGTTTGTTTCGATATTTTTTGTCGTTTACGAGTTACAAACGAGGGACGCTTCGGATCAAAAAGGTGGTTGCTACCTTAAAGTTTACAAGTAGCAACAACCAAATACGGCATAATTCTTACGTTTGCCCCATAAACAATTGAGCACAGTTACAGAACAATCGACGTGTGCTACTTCGTCAACATCCCTTGTCAGTCGGTGGTAATTTTTTCCCAAAGACAGACAATTATTATTTTCGATTGTGCTGTTCTTTTGCAGGTATTTTTATGTAAAATACCTTTTCTCGCGAAAGTCAACTTAACTTAACAATTTGTAGAGCTGGAAATTCGCAAATGTTCATTTTCTGACTTGGAACAAAGTTACCCTGACTGAATCAATGTTACCTCAACTTAATGTACGCGCGTTGAGACATGGATAACGATTGCAATGTTGTCGATTCTAGCTGTCGCGAAGACATGCGTTCACGCGAATTCGTATCATTGTAAATTGTAAAATCATTTCAAATTGGGCGTGTATCATTTAGAAGTTCGACTTTGATTTATCTTTTTACCTTAAAATTAGAATTTGAGTTGTTAGGTGCTGAAAGTCATTTACATACTAGCTGTCTATAGCTAGGTCCGAACAGACCCATGTATCATTCGACAGGTTCAATCGGATGTTCCAATTGCGAGACTATTATTTTAAGAAATTTGTAACATTGAAGATAAGTCGGGATGAGTATACAAATAATAAAATCATAATCTGTACTAAGATACCATTTTTCGTACATATTTTTGCACTTCCTTCGACTTCACTTTCGTTAGGAAACTAATGTTTGAAGAAATCAATGCAGCGCATCGGGTACTGGTTAGTACGCGTAGCAGAATAATGTTCATATTATTCTCATGATTATTGTTTAAGAATAGTAATGATGAAACGTGTTATCACTGCACAGTAAAAACATCTAGTGCTCATCGATACTACGAGGGGTTCGTAAATTTGTATGAAAAATCATTAACTTCTGGGAGGGAAGATTGCCAACTAGTTGGTTCACTAATTGTCGGAGAAGCTGCGAACGCAACAGGAGTTTTATTTCCTCCGTTTTAATGATGCTGCATACAATATGCTCTAACAATTCATTATACACGTAATAACATTTGAAAACTAATCATTTCTACGGTTATTTTTAAGATTTTTATATGTAACCATAAAATATATAATTCCTTCATTATTATGTATTAATTATAGTATTGATTAAATCTTCTTTTCTACGATATTTCGTTGTGAAAACACTTAATTTTTTCCTTTTTACAAATTTTTTGGTAAGTCTACACAGAAATGTTGACTACTACATGATAGAAATTATGTTCTTGCTTTTTATCATCGTTTTTCTCGAAAACAGAACTCGAATTTTATCACTTCATTGTTGAAGACACTACTGGTGAAGAGATTGTAGTATTTGTAGTGCATTAAGATATTTTGTAATGCATGTGTAATATGTGTAATAAATGGAAAATATTGTTTATAGAAATTGGAATTATTAACGACGGAAGTAGATTACTGTGTACTTCTAAATAAACTTTCATAAAATATTAAAACAGAAAAATGTGTGTATTTTGAAATCTTCACTAAATTGAGCAGTTAATAATCTAATTGCCCAAACTTTGAAATAATCCAAAATTCTTAAGTTTAAACTACTATGGAGGATAACAAATATATTAAAAAATATAACATCAATGCACTAGAAATTGTTCCATGTGAATTAAGAACAACAAAGTCAATTTACAGGTACGGAACTGGGAATAAATATGTATTTACACAATCACGTACGACTAATGCATCAAATGTGTCCATAATTTCTTACTATGTGGTGATTATTAAAATCTTGAATATGTAATATTGCTGGTACCGGATCTGCTAAAAGTGAATATGACATTGAATAAAAGTTCTACTAATTCAAATAATGTTTTTTTATATAGGATCTAAATTACATCAGCTGTATTATAGATCCTGATCGAATTTTTTTGTAGTCCACTAGACTGCAGATGTGTAAGCATTAACGTCGACTTGCAAAACGCACCGAAATAAATATTCTGGTAAGATTTTACAGCATTTATGCTACAGCATTTACAGCATATATTACAAAATTGTAAATTTTCAGACACACCCTCAATCTAGACATCACTGTTGAAACTTTCGGATGTAACTGGTATGTTGTGTAACACTGTTAATGTGCAAAGCGACCCCCGATCGACCTAGCTAAATATAATGCTCTGACACGTTAACATAATTTTTCAAAATAATACATTTCACACCCAGAAACCTCAAAGCACAAACGGATATTCTTTATTTTTTGTATTATTAATTATTCAACTATTAGTGCAAAAAATCTGTAAACAGGATGAATCATTATCAATTAATTATCCATAATGGACGTAATTCGTGATCATCCTTAATGAAATTTCTGAGTTATTCAAATTCAGCTGAAAAATGCCTGCAAGTTATTGCATATTCATGTTTGTACTCATATAGGGATGGCTTTCCAACGTGTTTCGAGCAGTGTTAATAATCAGAGGGTGTTTCAGGAATGACACCGTTACGAAAACATTTCGTGGCGACCTCAATCGATTCCCTTTCAACAAACGGAAAGTACTTTCTGGTTGAATCGAGCTCCATTATACGAGACCCGGCTTTTCTCCCTTTGAACTTTCTTCCGCTTTGTTCCTGGTAATTGTTTTCTGCTTGCGGCCTTGTCGTCAAACACACAGGAATCTATTTCTTTCGCAAGCGAAAACAGAATCAAGCACAACAATATAAAGTCTGTTTCATAGTTTCATTAAAGCGACGCACCGTTCGATTATTATAACATATTCTTTGTAAATCCGTTTTAAGGGTTGTATCATCATCAATTAACATGTAACTATACAAAATGAAATTGCTGCAAAATGCGGCTTTATTCAGTTTCACGGGAAACGTTATATGAAGTATCCGAAATTGCATGTTACAAAAAACCAAAGCGATGAAAACAAATGTGCACAACGTCGCAAACAATAATTTCAATGGAGAGTGGTTAATAAAAATTCAGGATTAATTATACAAGAAATCACTATACATTTAATACAGCTGGTGCTATAAAAAATCACTGATTTCTAGGAAATTTCATAAAAATAACAGTAGTTGGGTACAATTTGTAGAAAAATGATATCACATAATGCCTGTAACCTACTACGTTTGTACATATTTCGTGGGACATTTTCCGGTTAAGCTGGAAATAATAAAAAAATTTCTAGCAGCGTTATAAATACGAAACGACCTATAATGGTCGATTTATAAAGTCATTTATAATATTTTCAATATTTCAATGAAAAATCTTTTTCTTCAGATGTCCTCACTATGTTGATTTAAATTGGTGAGAATACCTTCGCTCTGAGTGGACATGAATACCAATATGTAGATGGATTATAGATACGTAACAGAGTGTATTACTTTTCGTAGAGGAGAAGAATCGAGTTCATTTTTCAAGTCATCGCAACATATATACGATTTTTCGTCAGCACCCGCAATCGAAGAGTGAAAGTAGCATCATCTGGTGTGTTGCAACGCGATTCTTTTTAATCAAATGCAAAGTGTATGGAAAATGAACGACGAACAGATATAATCACGGAACGGGTACCATGTAACGCAATCCCGTAAATTTGTCGGCTTGCTGTTATTCTCGTTGAAATTCAATTACCGATACCGGGGCGGGTGGTTCGCGGTCGCAATTCTACATTTTTGTCCCGGCCTGTACACGCGAACGAAGTTGTTTTAGGGCGGCGTTTATTCCGCTGTTATTCGCGCCTGGCACGCTCCACGTAGTTCAGGCTTCGCTGTCGACCGCGAAATTTCGTTCCTTCTTTCACTGGAGTCATTACATTCTAGGGGTGAAGTATATTGTTCGAGGGAACAACGTACACCACCGTTCATAAGTATTAGGAGACCTGGACTATACATATAAAGAAAATGTGATATTTTGCAAGAATTATATACACATATCTGGACCCCAGAGCCAGAGTATATTAAGTCACTTTTCAAACTGTAGAGGAGAGCAAATCAAAGGTAGAAAAACCAGTTGTAACTTTGGAACCGTTCGGTAAGAATTCAACGAAAAACAATCGCATTCTTCGAACTATTGAATAGATTTTAAATTTAACACCCCCTTTTTAAATTCCCTATGTGATGGACATTCTTTGGTTCGAAACAAGACATGGACGTGATATCGTTCTTACACTATTATATGAAAAACTGAACCACTCAGAACGAAACAATGTTTAATGCAGAATGGAGCATGGAAACATGTAAAATGTAATTTTATAAAAAAAAGTAGACTTAATACACTCTGGCTGTGGGGTCCAGATCTCTATCGAGCTTTAATATCTCCTGAACAATATTTCCTGTATGTGTTGTAATACTTGTAAGCAGGAGTGTACTTTGACTTGTGAGATAGATTTCGTATGGGTTATTCACTAATGAAGAACGAATTTTCTTAAAGATGTCATTATATATTTAATATGTAACATAATTAATGTTATAAATTTTTAGATTACTGAAAAAATGTTTTAGGTGACTATAGATCATGAAGTTTGTTGCTCGTGAGAATACTAATTGTTTTCATAATAAATTAAATTAAGAATCGCTTAAAATGATTTAAAGTAGATATGCGATCAGTTGAAATCAAATTTCGCTGATTCCCGCACGTATGTACATTCAAGCAGAGCAATTAAACTCGTAACTAACTTTCACGAAGGTACATTTGAGTTTTCAGAAAAATACCGGATCGTGGAAAAACATTTTCTGAAAAAATTGAAATAATTATTTTAAAAAGTTCAGATTTCTTGTAACCTTAAGTATCATTACACAATAAGTAATATCTGTATTGTTAGTAAAATTATAAAAAAGCAAACGAATGAAATAATGTAACAATGTGTATTTGTCAAAATTAAAAAAGATTACGTGATTAATTTGTAGGGCGAATATAAAAATAGTCCTGAAGTAATTTCAATTATAACAAACATACCTAGAATAGAGTTCAAATTTCATCAGATATTAATATTTATTGACGCTGATTGCTATACCCAGTGAATTTATTGTTACATGGGTCACTAAACTTGGCTAATAGTACATTGACCCATTTTGACAAAAAGTGTGTTGTTTTTTATTATAGAGTATATTATGTTGCATCGTATCATCTTGAAATTCTGAACCTTTAAATTTGTGTTAACCCGCTAAGCGCATTTGTTTACTACAGTAGACGCCTACTTTACCACTTTAGTGACAATACTTCGAACATTTCTTGACGATCGGCAGTACAAACCTTTTTTAAATGACATCCAAACATTAGGAAAACGGTGTCAGTGTGACTACTAGTTTCTTATGTATCGTGAACAAACACATGTTTATAAAAAGAATATATTAATTATTATAAATAATTTAAAAATAATTAGTGGATCTTGATTTTATGAAAAATAAATTTTTGTACAAGAAGGAAGCATAAATTTAAAAAATTCATCATTCATCAGTACGAAATAATATTGTAAGACATACATCGTGATTAATAAGATAAGAGAACATAATTAATAATAATGTCTACTATTAATAGTACTCTCAATAATACACTACTATTAATATTTGGTGAAATTTTAAACTCTATCTGAGTTATTAGGCGCAGCTATTGAATTTGAAACAATCTTCAGATCATTTCGTAACACACCCTCGACGTTTTCCGATTCCGATTCCCGGGGAAAGCAAAAATTCTTTTTTTTTCAGGTTAATCGAGAGCCGATCAACCGCACGGTGAATTCTCGAAAGCCCGTATTGTTTATCTCCCGATTGGTAGACGCGATTGAAATCTTTCTCTCGCGCCCCCTTTTGTTCCCGATCTCTTTTCACTCAGGATCCTCGTCCACAACCTGTAACCGTCTCTTTAAAGCGCAAATTCAGCCCGCACTGAAATCTGAGACGACGTGACTTTGATGCAATTAAGCGCGGCCTCCGAAATCACTCCGAACTGATAGGATCTATCAATTGGAAGATCAAGATAAACGCGACTTCCTTTTGTTTGCTTTCGTTATTGACAGACACAAACATGCATTGTCACATTTCATTTGTGTTTAGATTCAATCAACTTTTTTTAAACTGTGTTTGTGCATATAGAAAAACGTAGAATGTATGATCGATGTATGAATTCGACTATCATTCTTAAGTCCAGTGTTGAAAGAAACCTAATGAAAGTAGTAATACGTAGGGTGTTTACTAGATTTACCAATGAGTAATCCTCTACTTTTATTTAATACACATTGATAAAATAGGTTGAATTGTTTTTTTTTTCTATGTTATAAATGGCACAGAGTATTGAAAAATGAGGACGGATGTAACTGAATTATCACCAAATTCGCATTTTCTTAACAATTCATACTTTGTACTTACAGTAAATAATAGATTACTTGTGGCTATATCTAATAATTTATTGTCATTAAGATAGAAATTAAACTATTTAGTTTTGAACAGTGTATTGTACAGATTACAAAAGTTTAAATATATTTTATTTTGGATAAATACATTGTATATTTGATTCTTTCTTCTGCCAAACTTTTCTGCCAATTAACACGTATCTGTGTTATTACTGGATATTGTCTTTGAAGAGACAGATGCAAACGACTTCTTTTGTAGTCATTGCTATAATTTATTATCTATTGCACATATGACTAGACAATACAATTCCGTGTTTCTTGCTGCTGCAATTTGTATGTACGATAATACACAACGTGTTGATTCATCAGATATTTTTCGGGCAATGATATTAAAGTACCTATATCTTACAGAAAAGAATGCAACATACACAATCATTGTACATTTCAGAGAAAAATACTTGTTTGATTTATAATATATTGCACTAATCATTATGCAATTTGCGAGATCGCTGATGATATACAAACACATATCACGCAATTTGCAATCCTGTTTCTCTTTCAGCAGATTTGTCATACATATAAACTGTATGCACTCACTTTCGTTTCTTGAGGAAATTCAGCAATGGCAATGAGTTTCGAAATAAAATATGAATTTATTATTTAAGCTTTTCGATTTATTGTATTAGTTTATTTTGTAATCAGAATAAAAACGAGGAACCGCTACAAATTATTAGGGTTGTTGCTATGATTCACGATTGTAATTTGTCACTGCGACTGAACTATTTATTAATAGATTCTGGGTTGTTAATCGTTGAGTTTAAAAAACCTATAGCCCCCAGTCAGTAAGGCGCCTTCAAATACTTCAATACTCGTGCGCTATTCGAGACAATTTGACCCGAAGTCAATGTTTCATCTTTAACCTTTAACTATTAGGGACCGTCTGTGACCTCTGCCCACCACCTAAGGTCACAAAACATACGTTTTTGCAAACATTTATTATTGCTTAGCTGCAGATGAAATTGTTTATTATCAATTTATGCAGCAAGAACAAATGTAGTTGAGTTTTATTCGGTATTTCTATGTATGTACTGATGCAATAAATATTAGCGATCAGTCAGATCCGCTATAGCAGTTGTGCAAATTTCAATGTTTTAATAGGTTAACGGTTAATGATATTCTTTATTAGAGAAATTTGTAAATTAATTTGCCATAAATAGCTTAAATATAATTATAATCTAATTTAATCTTGAAGAGTGCATCAAGGTTGAAGCATATACTTCCATATTCCGTTAAACACGAATTACTATACACACAACTCAATAAAATAATACTACAATATATAAATATTACTTTTATTTTCTAGACAATAGTGCGTGCAGAATAAACAATACGATAAACTTTAAATAATCAAACGTTCAAATAGACGTGAGAACAAGCGAATGCCCAGTACAACGTTTTTCGAATAATCTTCTTGGAGTATCCCAGTATCACAAAATTATAAGTTCCTCTATTAAAATGTTTATAAAAATGTATACCATCTGGTTAAAATAATACAACAATATAAAAATATTTCTTTTTACTTCCTGAACAATAATAGTAAATGTAGAATCAATAGTACGATAATCCTTAATCAAACGTCCAAACAGACGTCAGAACAGCTGAACGTCTAGTAAAACGTCTTTCGAACAATCGTAGTTGCAAAGTATTCCAGTATCGCGGAAAATTACCGGGGCCCTGCCCTTCATTTATTTCCCTGTCTCCTCGGCGCGTTCCGATCCGCCTTCTTTTTGCGTACGCAACGCTTTTTCTTCCCTCCGGTCGGCCCACGAGTTGAAGGGTTGCGTGCCCGAAAAAAGGAACGGGGGGGGGGGGGGGGGGGGGGAGCAAGATGGCGGCGCACGGTAAATCGATGGAGGCTAGTCACTGCAGGCGCCCTCGCTTTCACAATCCCCAAACTCATCCCCCTGTGCCGCCGCCGCCGCCACCACCCTCCCCCCCGCCTCTGCGACTCCCTCATTTTCGAGCTTCACGCAAGCGCCCGCACCCTGGCCTGGCACGTCTTCGCCCGGTCTAAGAATGATTTTGAATCGATGACCCACACTCGCCACAGAAAACCCACCGATACCCGACTTTTTTCGTCGACTTTTATCCAAGAAAGAAATGAAAAATAAAAAAGAAACGTTACCTTTCTTTTACGCGAGCAACCCTCTCCACTCGATGACAAGTTAAACGATCCGAAATAGGATTATCTTCGACCGGAAGGCTGCCAGGCAATATCGATTCCGCGAAATCGTGTTTGGAAGGCACTGTTTGCGACACGATTTTCACGTTTTTCCGGGCGACGCGTGCTCGCGGCTGCGACCCGTCGTCGTTTTGGAATGGTGAGAGCGGAGAAATGAGAGATGAAGTTGTGTTTTCAGCTGCTGGATAAGTGTAAACGAAACAAGCACATTATTCGCGGGGAGGAGGATCATTAATAGCCGATCTGAGGTGATCGGATGAAGTGTTGTGGCCACGAATAAGTATAACCGAGTCGATTTTAGGGAAGAACGTGGAATTATTTAACTCTCGTGCAACGTTCAATAAATTTTTGCATTACCAGGGCTTGACAAATCGCGGCGAATCGTAGAAGAATCGTAATAAATTTTAAGTATAACATAGATAAATACCTTACCCCACCCATATATGGTCGAAATATTGTAAATTAAATTGCTCGTATGGATTTCCTTAAACGCCATTTTTGTAAGTATTAATAATCTTAACGAAATCCATACTCTTCGTTAATTAATACAGGAAATTCTGAACAACTTGATCTTCAAAGAATTATTACGGTCAAGTTGTTACAATCTTGTCCGGTGTTATACATAAATTTACTGTTGCCAAATTAATTCACAAGTTTCCCTGATAAAGGATATAATTAAAAATTAAAGCGTGAATTTGGGTCGAATTGACCAGAACAGTGCACGAGGATTAAGTAGGTTAGGGGTAGGTATCGATGTATATTTACGATGATCTGGACATCGGTCAACGGGGATTTCGCACATATAACTTCGATACCTATAAATGTTTTCTTTTTTCGGTAAAAAAGAAAACGTGTTGGGAAACAGGCGAAAGGGAAAAAGAAACAATCAGTGTGCAAGTAATGAGGAGCAACAGGAAAAATAAAAACTTTCAAAGGAGTCGGTGAAACTGGTTTTTATTCCCCCGTAACCAGTGCTAACCTGTTTGATTCTGTCTGAGAAACGAACGCTTGCCGAGGGTGAGAACTTGCGACGGCCACGGAAAAAAGAATACGCGGGCATGGGAGTTAGCCGGGCACAACAGGTTTCCGTCTCTTAAACCTTTAACTCCGAGATTTTTCCTTTCGGTCGTTTATTTCACACCCTGAAGGGGATTACACGTACCCGCCGTGTAACCGAGTTAAAATAATTGAATTAAAGTCTGCTTATCATATAAAAACGCTTTAAACAAACTACCGTTTATCCGGCAATATGGCGGCCGTGAGAAATCGCAATTGAAGTTCTGTTTTACATGATTCGCAATTGGAGGAAATAATGTTAAATGGTAATCTTTCGATGTTTAATAAAAACAGCGGTGGAGCAATGTTATGCTGTTTAATGACAGGACTGTCCTCGAATTGCGAACCATTTTAATTTGTATTAAACTTTAGTTTCTTTGTTTGTAAATTGTCCTGTGTTTTTCGATTCTTCTTTCTTCTTCAAACGCCAAGAAATTGTATTTATAGTTGTATAAACTAACTTTGAATTTTAATATTAATAAAATGTGATTTTAAAGGTTTTCGGAAAAGCAAACAAATATTTTTAAGAATTATTATTCTACATTTGAATTTTGTTCATTGGAACTTTCGATGGCAATACAATTATATGATATATATATATATATATATATATATATATATCACCTCCACTTTAGCATTAGTAAATGATCAATAACTTACTAATAGTTAATATTCATCTTCATATACATAATGGCATATGTGCATATACATACATATGTTAAAAGTGAATGTCACGCTATGCTCAATCTGCTGGTCAATTTTTGTTTTGCACAACTTTTTACTGTGAATTAACTTTTCATACGATGCAGTCTGGAAGAAACGTTTTTATAAGTTCTACTGACTAAATTAATGATAATTAAAATAATAAAATATTAAATTGGATGATAATTATTTAATTCTTACAATAAGAAATAAATTCTTATTACATTTCATTTATGAAGCATTTTATTGGATTATCATTGGTTACAATAGGTTTGAATTTTCTTGTTTGTATTTACTATGTGATTATTTTGTCAATTATAAACGTAAACAGATAAGAGATACCAAGCTACTACTTCTTTTATTAAAGATGTTACGTAATCTTGTGCTTCAGTTATTTTCCGTTTCCATTAATCCCTATAATATTTATTAATCTACAACGCGTTTGTTATGTTTATCGAAATATCTCTTGTGAAACATCCATATTGTGCAGGAACAGATTGAAGCACATGGACATCAACGTCAAATAATGATTGCATTAAATTTTTCCGTAGTAAGATTGATGGTAGTTTCATGATTTTAAGAGAAAAAAATTCAGGTGACAAAATATTCATACAACTCTTCATAGACTATGTATTTCCCCAAAAATCTTAATATGTATGATTATTGTTAAATATTTTTGTTTCCTAAGGCTATACACTTGTATGTAAATCGCGTAAATGAAGAAAATTTGCTTGCTAATAATGTTTATAGCAGAAATAATTAACAAAATGTAAACATTTTAACAACATGGTGTTGTGCAAATATAAACGAAAATATAAACTGCCTTCTTTAACATCTTAATATTGTTATCCATGCGTATAGATTCAGAAAATGTTATGTTTTATAATATTATATACAATGCATAATGAGATATGCATAAAAGAAAATAGAATAATCAACCACAAATCGATTTATTAAATATTTAACAGAGTTCAATGCAGGTAATTTATTATCTTTATGAGCAATATAGCACCATCAGGGATTCTGTTATTTCATATTCTTTTACTACGTTTATCATCTATTGTACACTACGCAACTTCATTATTGCAGTCACGCCACTATCGACCATTGTTAAACTAGGAACTAAATTTACGCAAGGCAATCGGCATCTTTTCATTGCAAAAGCTTTACCTTTAAAGATTATTATTAAGTATTTGATGAATCAATCGGCTGCATCACTATTCTAACATCTTCCTTTTTAATACTTTGTTCTATCTTCTAGTAACTTAAAAAGTGAAAAGAGAAATTTTATCTTATCGCTGCAGCTGATAACTGATCCCCATCGATGTCTTTATAAACGATCCATAAATCGCGACAAGCTAATTCGATGCAATCATGAAGGCATTCGTCTTGGTCAGTTTCCTGCTTGCCTGCAGTGCCAACGGTAAAGATACTAATTCTGAGTTTTAACTGAAATCAAAATATGTCACGTTGCCACTTTTTATCAATCATCTGTTTAATTATTGTCTTGTTCATTCACGTATCACATTATTATATATGCATATTTCCTTTAATATTAACTGTTTCGAAATCGTCGGAAAAAATTGTAAAAGTATTTCTTTAATTGTTATACTTACTAGTGCAAGATACTTGAAACGAATCACATTATCGAAAGAGTTAAACAAAATATAACATTCAACGTTCTACAAGTTATACATCTCCATTGTGTTACTCTTAAAATTTTGTATTTCTTTGTTCATACATGTACAAGGTGGACTAATAGAAATTATCGCCTCCAAGGTGTTCAGAAATTTGCAAGTAAAATTTACGGAATAATAATAGTCTTGGAAGGAAATCGATACAACCATGTAATAGTATCTTATATATCATGTAACATTTATTTCGAAAAATTATTCTGATACTTCCATAGTTTTAAAGTTAATCATGGATGCAACTTTTAATGGTCTACCTCGTGAAATGCAGAAAACTATTGTGAAACTGTTGTATCGTGTATATGGACTATATTTTTGTGAAAATATATTAGTAAATACATTACAGGTTTCTACGTCTTCGATTTGACCGATGACGAGACACGTGATATATACGCTGCACAGGATTTGAATAATCGGGTATTCTTTCATCTGTACACCAAACAGACTGGACACAATCCGCAACAATTGTTCCTGAACGACGTTAACAGATTAAAGAACAGTCACTTCAATCCAAACAGACCAACGAAAATCATTACACACGGGTGGCAAAACTCTGATAGAAGCGAATCTGTTGTCCTGGTTCGCGATGGTATGTATTATTTAAAAAAGTACAAGTCTCGTTCAAAACTTCACTTTCACATATCGTCTTAGCAAAGGAATGCCATGAATTTGTGTTGTTTAAATTAATTTAAAAATTTAGAGAGGTTATAACTCTTTAAATAAAACCGTGCCTTTCATTATTAAATATTTATGAACTACTTCTACAATACTACGTCAGTCACCTTCTAGAAATTTATGTAACTTCGGAAGATTTTGTATAATCGATTTTTAACTGAAAATACGAAAGTGCATGTTTCGAAAGAACTTCTGATGCTTCTTTAAGAATACGTGTATAACACAGCAAAAATAAAAAAGATCAGTTTTTTTATACTAATTCCTGCAACTTAACAGAATCTCAAAGTATTCATATAAAGTCAAAAAATTTACATCCTTTTTAATACGGTGCATGACGTACTAGTATTACAAGTATTCAGATTTTTCATAACACTTTTTAATCCATCGAGTCAATATATTTCGGAGTAAATTTATAACGGACTTTTGAACCCTATTTGACATATTGTACAAACGTAGTGGATATTTTTTAATATTCCGTCATCCGATGATTTCTCGCTTGTTCATACTCTTCCTTTTGATCTTTTGCAGCTTTCCTTCAACATGGTGACTACAATATCATCACCATTGACTGGAGCGCAATATCAGGACTAGAATATATTCATGCCAGTAGGGACGTTTTGATGGTCAGCAAGTATGTCGCTACCATGATTGATTTTCTTCACTCACAAGGAATGAATTTAAATCAAGTAACCATTGCCGGCCACTCTCTTGGAGGTCACGTTGCTGGATTGGCAGCCCGTTACGCGAAAGGCACAGTGAACCACGTTGTCGGTGAGTCCATCACTAATTCCGATGATGAATCAGAAGTTTTTCATTTTCGTTTCTGCAACTACAGTTATTATTTAAGATACATCGACATCATCAGTCCCGTCCATTTACTAGTTATAATACTGTATCTAGAAGAAATAGAGTGTCGAGAGTAAGAGAATTGAAAAAAAAGTTTAGATTCGGAAAATTATAGATTCCCGTGAACTTGGTGAAATTTCGACTTAACGAATCTGGGTAGAAACTATTGTATTCATTTTTGTTGTATCGACCAGTTCACCTGTCGCCATGAAATACGGTGTCATTGAATATATGACGAGCCTAAGGCTAAAGGCAGTCTTCGCCGTAGCCGAGGCTAGGTAGGTAACGATGCTTATTTGATCACTGAGAGCCGCTGGAACCACGGAAAGTCGTGGAGAAACCGATGTTTAATTCATCACCGTGAGCCACTTCAGGAGGCGGACGTACGGATGCTTATTTCATCACCGGGAGCCACTCTAGATCGAAAGAATAGGTTGGTTTTGTACACCTCGAACGGTAAAAGTTTTAGGTTTTACTTGAGCTGAGAATTCGGATATGATTAAAGGCTTCGAAATAAATTTGATTCTGAGTTCACAGAATAAGTAATAAAAATATATTCCAATCGGTTGTAGAACTTTACAATTGTTAAAGTGTTTAGTGTCGCGGAAACTAATGCCCTCCCTGATATTCATGCACCAAGATGAGAGTGCGGGGTCACGTTAGAATAATGCCTAATAGTAAATTTACGTATTGTATGGTTTTGAATTGTTCCAAGGGGATTAAACCGATCTTACTAATACGTCTCCCGACTATGAAAGTCAGACTTGAAATGTTACCGCAGATGAATCCGTGGCCCTTTATATACCCACAAATCGGTCTAAAAGTCACGTATGGATCCTCTAATCGGAACTGTAATTCCTGGAAAATTTGGGTCATTCCACCAGCACGGAAATGACAATCCTATCTAAGCCTGTGCATTCTAGTTTCCAAGAAAGGGTCAAGGGTTAAAAAGAAAGCATTCATTGTTGGTGGCGTACGTAGCAAGTAATAATAATTGTAGTAACTGAACAACATTATAATAGTGAACATTCGACTGATTAAGCAAATGTGATAGAATAGTCTCTCTGTGATAGAAGTCAAAGCTCTTTCTTAATGTTTTTCGTAAATTCTTGCGTAGAATACATCGCATTTTCTTAGAGTGTACTTTCTACTGGGATGGCTATTACCAAGCAAAATCTGTATACATTTAAATGCAACATACGCATTCTTGATGATAACAAAAAAATCTAACATCAGAAAATCAAACTTTCGATACATGATCCACAAAGTGCTTGACCACTCTAGGGTAAACGCACTAATGAATTGGCACTTAAGAGATTATGTATTTATTAAAGTCGAATTTTAAACGACAATATTAATAAACATTTGGTACATGAAAATTAAATTTTTTAAATATCTACATATACCTTTTTATATAGATTACAATTTGAAAAATTTGAAGAATGTAATTAATGAAATTAAAAAGAATAAATACAGATTTCACCAGTGAATGAACATTTCTAATCAATGATGTCAAGATTGTTTGAATATGAAACAAGGAATTGAAAAAAGTCAATATTTACATATATTTCGAGTATATAAGTAACGATAGAATCTATCGTCTCATACCATCAAGTAGATTCATAAATGACTAATCAACCAATATGACATACTATTCCGACCGAACCGGCGACCTCTAATTCCGAAAAGTCAGCTGGATCAAATTTACCATCGTAAAAAATTATTCATTTTCAACCGTCTGAAAAACATCCATCTAATAAAATTTTCAAGACTAAAGTCAATCTCTTTACAGCTTTAACGAATTCGGGCGGTCTTGGCTACAGCTCCGCGATCGGGGACATCGACTTCTATCCGAATGGCGGCGTCCATCAGCCTGGTTGCGTAGTGAATGTCATTGGGGTCTGCTCGCACTTAAAGGCGTACAAGTTCTACGCGGAATCTATCAACAGCAGGACGGGCTTCTGGGCCCTGAAATGCAAAAGCTACGACGACTTCAACAGAGGTGGCTGTAGATTGAATGAAAGGGCTCTTATGGGTGGCGTTGTGCCAAACTACAACGCCAGGGGTAGCTATTTCTTGAAAACGAACGACAAGTCACTGTACGAAAAGGGAGGGCTTTAAGCTGATTCGTCATCAGAAATCATCCAATGTATTGTACTAGTAATATGTACCGTGTTTTTGTAAATAGATATGGAGTGAAATTGAGAGAGTTGTCGTAGGTTCGACATTTGTATTCATAGAAGAGAACTGGAATTCAGTTTATTTGGACTGTAATGCTATTTTTTCAAGGGTAGCATTTTAAAGTCGATATGTATCACAGCGATTGGATCTTACCTCCAATAAATTGGCGTTACGGGTAGAAAGCAGCGTTATCGTCCAATAAATAATGACGATGTTATTTTGCGTTGATCTCATAGTCCGTAATAAGAATTTACTTAATTATGTAATTAATTCTGAATGTAATAATTCATGGACGATGAAATATAAATGTTGAACTAGATGAACTACTTGCAACTAATTTATAAATACTGTACATGTTGTTTGCTTTATTTCATCAGGCATGCATTTAAAACAGGAATGCTTCTAGGACTGGTTTTAATGAACTGAGATTTAATATAATCAGCATATATTACTGGAACTACAGTATTAGTATTTAGGAATTATAGGATTAGTACTCACAATCAGTTAATTCCATACTCCTAGACTGAAATAAGCTGAATATGTATTGTAATTTATTACTCCTATTTTATTGTTGTTACGCATTATAGTGTCGACACACAACCTTATTTCTATTGACAATTGATTTGGTGGAACTGGTTACATTATTGATAACTGTAGGTGATGAAGAAATTAGCATATTTAGGTACGTGGTATACGGATCAGAAACATAAATTTTGTAAATATAGTTACAATAATAATTATTTATGTATTTATATTATAGGCCTTTATTTACTGAAATCGTATAGTGTGGAAGTGAAAAGAGAAAGTTGGATTAATTGAAATCGTCGAAGATATTTTTCAATTTTTCTGGAATATCTTATTTTTTTATATTCCTTATTTTTTATATTTATTCCGTTTTCATATCACATGAATGATCCGCTTATGATACTCCGTATGTCTCACCAATAATATAATAAATAACAAATAAATGTGATGTTCCTCTCATAGAGTAGATTAAACGTATGCATGTGGATATACTAAGCACTGAATCATTTCATTGGACACAAATATACATACATATGTGGTAATTCTACCTGCTAAACCTCAATGATATACTCGGGAACTAGTAATTAAATAATATGAAATGTATACAAATACTGATAATAACAGTAACTTATGATTAATTTGCCTAAAGAAATATTAAATAAGGTATGAAATAAACAGTATTTTAAAATTGTTTAGAATAATTAAACTTAAGAAATTAAGAAAAATATTATTAAATGAACATAAAATATATTTCATTATACATCATTAAAACGGGAATATTTTTTAACGTTTCTCAGTGCAAATTTCATGTGGATACCTTTTATGGAGCAAAAGTTGTATACAAATAGGCCGGTAATGTTCAATCCGGACCACTGTGCGGCGCCTTCCGTACGCTACGTAGTATGAATCCTTCTATTTTTCTACATTTTTTTATTTGAAAAGCGTTTTTTCTTCATCCTAAATATCTACCCTTAAAAATAGAAAATTATTAATTACAATATAAACAAAAAACTTACTGCTGCCTTTTAAAATTACCAAAACAAAGAATTGCGTATTCACGGTACGTGTCCTGCAGGGTTAAATATCAATTGTACGAGAGACCAAATGTTTATACTTGTTCCCGGCAAATATTTACTTGTAATGACCATCTTTGCAAAAACCTCTGTACGTACATATATTGTAAGTTCAGATAAAATTATACTCCATAGATCATCCTACATTCCTCATAACATTTAACTATATAATGGCTCTTTCTATATTAGAAAAAACTTATGTGCTACATGTCTCCATCTTGTATTCATTTTCTCTTATGCAGGGTGTTAATAAAAGTATGGGACACTTTCAGAAGGTGGATGCTACACTTAACACTACGACGAAAATCACCATTGACGAAATTGCGTTCGAAAACTTCCGAGTTACGTGTTGAAAAAAGGGGTGAAATACGCGTAAAATACGTCTGACACGGGGAAGGGGTATTCTACTCGAGAAACTATTCAGAATTTATTCACTATTTGCAAAGTACTTAATTTATTATTTTAGTCTATTAATACCTTATTATTTGTTTATTATTACATACAGTATAAATAAATAATTAGAACAATAAATGTATTTATGATAATTCGAAATTTACGAATATTCTTTAATATCTTATGTCAATGATACTGCTTGAACAAAAATAATCAAGAAGCCTGTACCTGTAAGATATTGAATATTAATATAACCTATATAAACATCAAAACTCCAGGACCGTTCAAGACTCGAATCCGTTCGAGACTTCGAATCCGTTCAAGATTTTCAAGACTTTCCTAGCTTCTAATCAGATTCGAAACGATTCGAATTTGCCACTCGAATTCAAGACAATTTCGAAGCGATTTGAAGCATTTTAAATCCCATCACTGCCGGGTAAACCATCTACTTCATCTTGGGTGATTCTGTAATTGATTGCGACAGAGTCGAATTAAATTAACATCAGACAGCCTCCCACCTTCTGTGAGAGGCTGCGAGTTCGCGGGCGCGACCGCTAGTAGCGGACGGGCGTAATTTCTGGGGGTTCAAACAATAACAAATCCAATAACAATTTCGTTCGAAAGCTCGGTCCTCGTCGCGATACAAACTAGATAACATGCGATTCGATCATGGCGCCTCCGCTCGATGGTACTTGCGAACCTCGACCCTTGTGCGTGCTAGCCGTCAACCGCAACTCTCTCGTAGCCTCCACTCTAAGTAAATCTTGGAGGTATCGGAAGTCCTACCCGATACCAGCACTCGGGGAATACCAGGTGTTCAACTGGCGCAGGCGCGAATTGTCGCGGCGGCCAAGAGAGGGGCTTTATTTGCGACGGACCACGGCCACACGGCTGACCGGGGCCCGAGAACTAAATTCCCCGTAACATTACATAAAAACAACAAATACATGTACTTGTATGTATCTGGCATTTAAAAATTAATATTGAAAATGAAAGTGCAATTTGAGCGTCAGAAACGCGTCTATGTAAGTAGGAAGTGATAACGAAAGCATACTAAAGAATGAGCCGTAATTTTATTATTCAACATTAATTACGACATTAATAACTTGCAAACGAAGTATCGGAAGCAATTCCGTCATTCTCGATTTTCATCCGAGTTTGGCGTGCATAATTTACCCTGTGAAAGTGTTTCACATTTTTATTACCACCTTGTATATTGATGTACGATTTTGCGCAACCAAACTATTGCGCGATTCCTTTCGCCTGGAATAAAGGCCTCGAAAATAAAGTAATGCTAATTTGTCGGATCAGCATTCTGTGGTCGTTGCTTTCGGACCTTGACCTGCCACAGTACATAAAGCGTGACGTTTCCACATATCATCGGTTCATTGTGTTCACTGTGTTATTGGGCTCATTTTGTATCGTCATCTGCGGGAGCCGTCGAATGGTTCAAACGGTACTGGACCGAAAAACGGTACCAAGACTAGACGCCTAGCAGTCGTTCGTCATTATGGTATCGTATCTAGTGTGATTATTGAAAAAAAAGTGAACTTCAGGATCTATGCCTTAGGGAAACTGGAACGGTAATCGGTATAGCAAAAAGGATGTGTAGCGCTGGACATCCAACGATTCACGACAATCCAATCATTTCATTTATTTCATTGTGTTAGTGCTTCCGGCTGCGTGGTGTATGACACAGCCTGAAAGTACTGTTATTTATGAGAAAAATTCTGCAGTTTACAGTTATTACGTACCTCCATAAACTCTGAAAAGGTCTTGACGAGAGAAAGTCTAATTTTGTATTGTTTAGCAAGCTCTATCATCCGACGGCTTTATTTTTTTTTTGTAAGTGCATCGGTACACCTGCAAACAGCAAGTGTACTTTTTTTTTTAATAGAATACTACGATTTTTTTGCATAAATAGATTCGTCGAGTTATTGTGCGTATAAAATGTAAGGTAAGATCATTGAAAATACAAATATTTTCCTAGATATTCCATTTTTTTCGAAAATTTAGAGCAAGGACTCATACCTTTCTTTACATTTTGCATTACACTGTTCACTTGCTCAGTATTCATATTTAAACAATTACTTTTAATTCTTTCTGTTAAATGATTTATCGAAACAACAAGTTTTGAATACACCTTATGACCAGAACACGAGAGGTGAAGTAAACTGTCTGTGTGTGTCTGTGTGTGTCTATGTAAGTGCATGCGTAAGTACGATGTTAGTAAATACGATAGTGGCGTAGTAAAATATCTTATAAAGTATTGTGTTTTTAATCACTTTACCTTACGTTTTATACGCATTATAAAACGAGGAATCAATTTATGAAAAAAAAATCGTAGCGTTTTATTTAAAAAAAAAGTGCAATCGCAGTTTACAAGTGCACAGATGCACTTGTCAAAAAAATAATTCACTCGAATGATAGAGTTTGTTAAACAATACAAAATTTTCCTTTAAGATTTTTTCTAACTTCATTTGAAACGGAGCTATAACCTGACCCAATTACTGGAATCACCCTGTATATTGGGTTGTTCGGAAAGTTCGTAGCGTTTCGAGCACGGTGCCGTCGTTACGTTTATACTGGACGAAGGAAAAATCTGTTGATTCGATTTTTTTCGATTGAATGGATTTGCTATACAAATTACTCCTCACTTTTTTGTTTTCTGTGGAACATACTAACGAAGAGTATGAACTAGCGCAAAATAAACATTTTCATTACGCTCCGTCAAATTTGTAAAAAAGTACCTACATTACTTCAACTGGAACATATACCGACTTCCCTCTGTTTTATCGATGCTCGGTGGTAACATGGCCAAAGTGACTGACAAATACCATAAGCGCCGCTAGTGGAGAATCCTTGAACTATACCAGTGTATATTCCTGAGCCTGGACGCGTCAAATCGTAGAATCCAACTTACGCCTTCCACAAGTGATAAATTAACAAAAATCGGTTTTCTACGATAGTGTGACAGTGGTGTACAGGGTGGTCTGGTCAGCATTTGACGAGAAAACAACTAAATCGTGTGATATTTGACAAAATGTGACTTGAGCAGCCATCTTGTGTGCTTCATCGGCGTCTGTCACAATCGCACAATTTCTAAAATTCTAATTCTTTCAATTAAAATGTGTTTATTGGTGTTTATACGGACCAGACCACCCTGTAGGGAAGTCTACCCGTGAGTTCTATACCAGTGAAAAGTGCATTTGTGCAATTGTCGAGGCAGAAGTTGGATTCTACGAAATCGAATGTCTCTCTCGTGTATCGCGTATACATACATGGTTCCCGTTGATTGTGTGAGTGCACGGACACAGCACACGGGCCACGGAGTCTCCCCCCTTAATTCGACTTTGTCTCGCCACGTGATTATTCTTCTAGGTCGCTAGTATATTCTATGTTAGGAAACAACTTCAAGTACTAAATCCATCTAAATAAAAGCACGTTGAAGGGCTTCTTTTAACTAAAACAATCGAAGATGTATGCATATAACTGGTATAGTGAAATTAATTGAAAAGTAGGATAAAAATTGCAAAAAGAGGTAGTATTGTAGTAAATAATAATAATATGTAAATTCTAAAAAATATAGATTGTAATACCGCCATTAAATATAATTAAATCTGCATGATTGATATATACAGTTTTTGTTACTGTTCCGTCGTATAATTATATTTCGGACAGTGAAATTCCGTCCTATAATACGGAATTTGTCGTCCCGCAAACTTTATATGTATATGTTTTTGTTGGAATAAGTGACCGGACCACGTGTCAAGAACCTAAAAAGAAAACATTTCGGAGGTCGGTAGCTCGAGTCACTTGTAGATATCCTGTATGCGTACATGTGTAAGCGGATTCTTTTCGATCGACAGCTGACCGATAGATTGTGAAAGAACCTAAGGCCACTAGCCCCAAGTAAAAAATTCAAACCAGCGATCTATTGTCAGCCTACGTCTTACAGTTAATGTGAAAGAGACAGAGAGTGTTGACGACACCTATATATAGAGTTATTGGCACGACACTCAACACACAATACCGAATCAGTCAATTGTGACCATATCTTGATTAAATAAAATTCTCATAGTACCTTTACTAAGTCTTCAATTATTTGAGATAAAATTATTTAAGATTATTAGAAGCGACGCAACAGTTACTGTATCAAAAATACCTGTAAAACCGGTCAATCACTTGGCTCTAAGTATATATCAGACAAAGATAACTGTTGTCGACAGCATTACGTATCGTTAACGACCTGTTCGAAAAGAGAGAATAAAATGTCCCTCTCACTTTAACCTTTTCAGGTGAACAGTGGATGCAGATTGATAATGAACGTACCTTAAAAACTAATACGAGGCGAAACACTATCCGACTACGGGACGTTCCAAACAGGAATGCACCTGATACAGTTTCGAAAAATCCTGGTTTCGGCTTCAAAGTAGTTTGGTAACCTGTGCGTCGCGTGAAAAGCCAAATATATTCAGGTAAAGACACAGCTCGGAATGTTCGTAAAATACAACATTCCATTTTTTCACTTCTCTACTTATACGGAAAAGTCGAGTTATTATTCCTACAGTTAATCATTTATAATTAATGGTCGTTTGAATTTCATATTTTACAGAAAATGCATGTTAATAAAGTACAGAAATTGTGTTTTTTTTTCTCTGTTCTCAATAGAAGTGTCAGGGAACTTTTTCTTTTTCCTACTACATATTTGGTTCGTTAGGGTGAAAACAAAAAATTTTAATTTCTTTCATTTTTATTATTTAATTATTATTATTCATTTTAATTATTTTTTATAAGTTAATATGTCTTTTCCTATTTTCCTATATATGTATCTTAGAAAGTACAGTCGATACTGGAGGCATTCCACGCGAAATCGGACTATTTTTGGAGTAACGTTTCGAATTTTGTTGACACTTGGATATGTTGTAGTCTTTAGTTATATATAAACGTATCGCGAAAGATTTTTGGAAATTTTAAAAATTGTTGATTCTAAAGCTGTTCGAAATATAGTGTCAACCTTTTTTCAATAAATCATAACTGTTGAACTAACAAACCGATCGAAATAGGCTTCGTGGATGCTTACAGTGGAGACATAAGAGTATCTAATAAAAATTATTTCAGTTAAGAAAAAATATTGTTTAAGCTTTTATTTTGCCATTGTTTTACAGAAATGCAATTTTATAATAGCGAGGCACTATTGAAAAAGTTGAGGATATCGTCTTATATGTCCTTTTTATGAACAAATTTTCAAAAATATGAGCACTTTAAAATTTGCCATATGAAAATCAATTGGAGTTAACACTGCGTTGAATTTCACAGACTCGATCGCCCAAGCCGCGCGTACTAGGCTAGCCAATACAGCTCGGCCGGTCGTGCTTATGTGCTTCATCGCTTCGTCGCCGTTTAAATTTTAATTTGAAAAAAATTCAAGCTATAATCATTCTGTACATTTACATAAATATTTATGGACTATGTCTCAGAAACCATAATTAGAGTATTCTTTCAACAGTTACGAAACCAGTTATATTAAAGGCGTAATGATTATATTCAGAGACTAGGTTATATCCTATTCATTGTAGGGTTTTATTCAACTTGTATATTCTATGTATGAATAAAACCTGTTATCTAGTAATGTTTAAAAAAGTAGTTGTTCACAGAATATAAAAGTAATACCAATACTATATTAAAAATGTTAACATTGACATTACAAGATAAAAATTGTCATTTACAACATATTAATATTGATATTAGTGTCTCAAGATTGAAAAATAATGTAAATTTTACAGTAGAGTCTACCATATAGGTAAGTTCTGTCCAGGAGGGGCATAGAGTACATTTTAACGAGGGCAACAAAATAGAAAAATGAAAGAAACCTTATTTTATTAAGTATTCCACTGAGTCCAAACCTGGTAGGAAGTATATTTTCCTATTTCATGGTCATTTGTTATGTTTGTCTTCTACTGTACACGTGCATCTTTGTTGCAGTCACACCACTATCTGACATTGCTGACATTTGAACTAAAAACATAAAATGCATCATGCAACTTTCATTGTAGACACGTTACTTTTGAAAGTTGTTTATAATTGACTAATTAATCAGCCGAGTAACTGTTTGAACAGCTCCTTTGCATTATTACGTACCAACTGCTGGCAATATAAAAAGTAACATGGAACATTCTGTTTTTCCATTCCAAGTATTACTTTGCCTTCGGCGATTGCCATGCCTTTATAAGTGGATCGCTAATCGGTACCGCCAACAAATTAGGCTGAAGCATGAAGATATACATTTTGATTAGCTGCCTACTCGCATGTAGTGCAAACGGTAAGAGCACGAAATAATTTCGAAATTTATCCGAAATCAGAATATATTACGGCGCCACTTTTTACCTTCTCTGACTTCTTAATTATTGTTGCTATTATTCGCGTATTAGAATATGGCGATATAACTCTTCCTTTAATATTAGTTTTTCCCAAACTCTTAGAAAATGTATCGACTTTGGCTAATTGTAAAAACAGAAGAGAACTCTCGAAAAGTATTACATTATCGAAAAGTAGTAAAGTATAATGTAATATTTAATGTTCTAGAATTACAACTTAACATTTTTTATTTCTTTTAAACATTTATAAAGTTCATGGAAGATCTTCGGAAGTAAATATGTTCGTATAGGACGATTTTTTTGAGTAACACTTGTTCTGCAAAGAAATTGTTACGACCACGTGATGGTCTCTTCTATATGTTGTAAACATTTATACGATAAATTATTCTCTTCTATCCATAGTTCCAGAAACATTTGCAGCGATAAGTTTCAATAATCTACATCCCGTAATGCTTTACATTTATAAAATTAAATTATTAAATATTTTACAGGTTACGTGGAGCTCGATTTGATCCGTGACGGTGTATTGGATATCACAAGCGGAATAATTAACGTCGCTGACGTATTGGAAGATGTAATATTTGACGATACTCGTATTTCGATTAGACGAGATAGTCTTTTAAATACGAATGAAACTTTGGAAGAAGCAGCAAAAAAGTTGCCTCACCGCGTTGCCTTCAGTCTGTACACCAGACGCACAGTACACAGACCGGAACGATTGTTCCCGAATGACGTTAGAAGATTAAGGAACAGTCATTTTGATCCAAAGAGACCAACGAAAATCATTGCACACGGATGGAAAAACTCCAAAGTCGGCGGTTCGATCAGCTTGGTCCGAGATGGTGGGTATTATTTACAATGTACATGCGTTGTTCGAAACTTTATTTTCACTTTCACGTCTTGCAATAAATTATAAAGTTATTTCAGTAAAATCTTCCCATGAATTATTATGCCGCTAAATACATTTGCCCACTAAAGTAGACGCCTTCTTTATCACTTTAGTGAGAATATCTGAAACATTTCTTGCCGATCGACATTACGAAACTTCATTATGTGATATTCAAATATTAGAAAAACGCTGTTACTGTGACTACTAGTTCGATGTTTATCGTGAGAAAACACAGTATTAATAAAAAGAAATATTCTGAGAAATGTTTTGGATAGTCTTAAAATGACAATTGGTTCTTGGTTTTATGAAAAAGAAATTGTTGTACCTGATACCAACAATATACAGTGAGGGGATTAAGTCTTTACAAACCGCTTCCGCAATATTACGTTCGTCACTTTCTAAACAAAACGTTTATATAAAATTTACTAAAGATTCATAAGACTTCATATATTCGATTTTAAATTGAAAATACGATTTTGATAATTTTTTAAAGAACAGCTGTTCATCAAAACAATAATTTCTCAGCATGTCTTTCTGAAATAGAACAGGATCTGAAAGTGATAATGGAGAAATAGAAATTGATATTCTTCTCTTAAACGCGATGTCTTTTAAACCAGTATATACTGGGTGTTAATCAAAATGTGGAACACTTTCAAACGATTGACTATACATATAAAACGAAGACAAAAATTAAGAATGACAAAATTGCATGAGATGTTTCGTTTTCGAGTTATTAATTGTTGAAAATAAGGGAGACATACGCGTAAAAGATGTCTGACACGGCGGGTTATTCTACTTAAGAGGCGTGCGCCTCGATTGTTTCACAAGCAGGTTTCATTCATTTCCTTCTATTTCATTCATAATTTTAACTATGTAGGTTCGCGATCGATCCCGTGCATCAGCTGGGAATCGACCGTTTAAGTAGTATAACTAATCACGCCAGACGTACAAGATGAACGACCATGAAGAGATCACTTTAAATCGAAATAACTTTTTCTATAGCTTCAATGAAAAAAAAATTAGAAGACAACATTTTTTTAATATGACGACCTTCCGTAGCTATGACGTGTCGTAAGCACAATTTAAAATTTTCAATAGCAAATGAAAATATCCAAGCAATAAAAAATAATGATGATAAAGAATTGCCAATTTAAAAAATGAATTGTTATCTAACAGGAAATATTGTAGTATAGCGTGTGCAACAACCGTGGCTCCAAGTTACCTTGATCTTAAGCAATGCATGGGAGACTGTATCAAAGGCAGCAGCCACGGTGGCTCACGTTTGATCGCTGCAAAGTCACAATCCTGAATATACTTTCAGATATTTCGCGATACTTATATTTTTAATTCATAAAGTCACCTTATTGCGAAAGATATTTATAAAGAACTTTTGAGTTTCGAAGGCGTATCGTAAAAGCGCAGTGGATAATTGTGGGGCTCATAGCAAGGACAACCTTGTCAATTCTTGTTTATTTCCAGAAGAGTAAAAGTATGCTCTGACAATTTTAACAATATTAAGAATCGATTCACTTTCTTTTCTCAGAATGAATATAGATATTGAATGTTTTTGATAGTTTAGGTTTCATCATGTTGTGAGCCTCACTTCTGAAAAAGCTGCCTTTATTGTGAGCCCATCGATTTTCAATACTTCAAAGTCCGAAGACATGTCATTTGTTCATATCCTTTCTCTCGATCTTTTGAAGCTTTCCTTCAACATGGCGACTATAATATCATTGGCGTCGACTGGAGCGACATAACAAAGGAAGAATATCGTTGGGCGCAACAGCGCGTTTTGATGGTCGGCCAGTATACCGCCAAACTGATCAATTTTCTTCAGACGCATGGATTGAAGTTATCACAACTAACCGTTATTGGTCACTCTCTTGGAGGTCATGTTGCCGGATTGGCGGCTCGTTACACGAACGGCACAGTGGACTCCGTTGTCGGTAAGTGCATCAGCTACTTCGATGTTAAGTCAGAAGCTTTTCATTCTCGTTTCCGCGATTAAAGTCATTATTTAACTTATTTCGATTTCAATCGACCCATCCGTTTGTTAATCGCTATATCATATCGCAGCCAATTAGGAGGTTGAAAATAAGGAAATTGGAAATAAATTTGGGTTCGAAAAATTATGGTTTCGTGTAAATCTGTCGAAATTTCGACTGAACGGATTTGACTAGAGAACTATTGTTTTCATTTTTATTATATCTATGGATTCAATTGTCGTCATGAAATACAATACGCAGTCATGAATGAGGACAATTGTAGTAGGTAACTGGATAATATTCAGAATCACTGATCCAGAAAATGTGCTGGAACAGTGTGAATTTTTTTCGACTTTATAGTGCTTTAAAAACCTTCCCCCAACTTTTTCTTATAGTCTTGCGTACAGCGCATCGTTTCTTCTTAGATTGGATTTACTAATGCAATAGTTTCCACCAAAGCTTAAGTGTAATATATACTTACCCTCTCCATATTAAAAAAGACTAATCTATCAAAAAGTGGAGCTTTTTACTGAAGATGCATGTAGTGTTCACCACTATACCAATCATACAGTGCTTAGCATATGAATAACAATAATATTAATTTTATCACACAATCAAGTCAATTCATAATATAGGGGAAGGTTGCCGTATTTGAATTATTGCTTAGGTTGGACCACTACTGTAATTTGTCATGTGTAAGCAATTTGCGTCGTATGACAAACAATATGTGCGTGATAGTGGTGATTTCATTAACTAATTTGTTCATATAAGCAACATAAGACAATGGTCCAAATTCGGTAACCTTTCCCTATAATTGATCAGTCAGTATCACACGCAATAATTTCTATAAGAGTTTTATACATGTTTAATAAATCCGAATAATTAATTGAAACAAATTTATCGTTACCGATGATTATCCATACTGTACGTTTGTAGAAAAAGTCGTATAACAAGATTTACCAAGGCCAAGATCAATTTCTTTACAGCTTTGGATCCGGCTCTTCCAAAATTCGGTAACCATGGCCCTGGACAGACAGTCTCCAGAGGAGACGCAGCATGCGTGGAAGTGATTCACACGAATTCGGGTCTTCTTGGCCACAACATCTCGCTTGGCGACATCGACTTCCATCCGAATGGCGGTTCCTTGCAGGCTGGTTGCCCAACGATAATCGGTGGCCTCTGTTCACACTTAAAGGCGTACAAGTTCTACGCGGAATCTATCAACAGCAGGTTGGGTTTTTGGGCGGTGAAGTGCAACAGCTACGAGGATTTCAAGAGTGGCAGGTGCGACTCGAGTTCCAAGGTTCTTATGGGAGGCGTCAGGCCAGACTGCAAAGCTAAGGGTGACTACTACTTAAACACGAATCTATGGGCGCCGTATGCACAAGGAGTACTTTAAGCCAATACGCCATCGAAAATCATTTATGACGTTGTAAGTGGAATATGTATTGTGTTTTTTTAAAATGTTGTGGAGTAAAGATTGATAGAGTATTCATATGCCCGACATTTGTACCTACTCAAAGCAATACACTGGAAATGAGTGAATTTTGACGCAAAATCTTTGATGGGTAATACATATAAAAGGTGATTGGGAAATAAACATATGTAGAACTTAAATGGTCATGTTTCGCTAGAATAAAAGGATGGGTAGGAACACGTGGTCTGAAAGGTCTTGGATCTCATTTTGAACGCATAAACTGTTCTGACACCATTCCAGTAGCTTTCTCAAATCGGTATGTATCATAGCGATTGAATCTCACCTCAAATAAAATTACCGTACGTAAAGTCTTGTATTAACTTAGTAAGACTTTGTTTATGAATATAACAATTCTTTGAAAATGCAATATAAGTGTTAATCCCAGATAAACTATTAGGAACTAATTTATGAATTCCGTACATTTTATTTGTTTAATTCTACAAGGCATGTAAATAAAACAGGAGAACTTCCAAGATTGGTCTACCTTATTCTATATTAAGTAACTGTCCATGTTACAAATTTTTATAAACTGAGCTACAATATGATCAATTATACAATCAGATAATTCTGTATTCGTAAACTGAATTAACCCTCCAATTCCCATAGCTTAAATTAAGATCCAATATGGATAAATTTGATAACTCCTATTTCTATCGACATAAACAAATTATTCCATGATATTTTGCGAAAAATGTTTGTTGCGGGTTTGTCAAGGATGGATCAAATCAAAGCCCCTATTTGATGATTTATGAAATAAAATGTTGGAACAGACACTACATTTTTCATTAGAGCTCATTAAATCCTCTGAGCTTGCAATTTTTTAATGTCTGTTCCGTTCATACGACGGACTTTCTTTATTTGTATTATGTACTCATATTCTCTACGAACTTTGTAATTATCCCTTTTGGCGTGCCGAGACAATAACCTATCCTACGACATGGACGATTGCACTTAAGTATCACCTTAGCGACCAATAAACTTTCGTTAAAATTTGCTGTGTATATCTATTTTCTCAACCCGCATAGTATAAAAATATACGATAAAACTTCGATTAATCCAGGCTTTCAAAAACATTTTTCAATTTTGTGCATACAAGTTATTTTCTAATAGTTTGTACTTTTTATACTTCTTGCGTTCTTATATCACATACAATATGACACACTTACTGTACTACATACATGTGTCTCAGTGGTAACGTAATATCTACATCTATAACATGCATGTAACATAATGTTCCTTCCATCGAATACATTAAACATATACATATACTAAGTACTGAATCACTTTCTGAAAAAGATATTATTAATTCTACCTCTTATGTGAGACTGTACTCGAAACCAAATGTTTAAAGTTGCTCCGGGTATGTATTTATTTGTAATCACCAATCTTTGTAAAATTGTATGCATGTAACGTTATATAAAATTATATTTTATAAAATAACCCTCAGTTCCCCATAATTTTTAAGTACGAAACGACACATCCTGCGATGGTGGATAGCGATGTGAAACATGTGCTCGATTTAATTTCATAAATTTATCTTATTTGTACAGACTATATTGTAGTTTCTAACTTATAAATAACGAAATATTATGAAAATAAAATTTAATTTTAAACGTACTTTAAACACTAATTTGAAGTGAAAGACTATCCCAATACGGAACGATGTGTTATAGTATATTTCTGTCTAATAAGGGCGTAGGCCGTACAATTTATTTTTATCTGTAGAAACAAGTAAAGAGAACAAATTTATTTTATCTTATTAAGTATTTGACAGGATTTACAAATGCTACTTTATGTTCTCCTATTTCTTAAACACTTGTTATATTTGTTTTCTACTGTACACGTGCAACCTTGTTGCAGTAATCTATCCAAGATTGTCGATATCTGAATTCAATACGAAATGCATTATGCATTTCTTTATTGTTAGAACTTCTTTTGAAAATTGTTCATAATTGACTAATTACTCGACTGCACGATTATTCGAACAGTTTCCTTTTTATTATGACGTACCATCTGTTCGCAATTTAGAAAGGGACAATAGCAATTTTTTCTTATACCCCCAACTGAAATTTTCTTAGTTCTCGTGATATCTTTATAAGCAAGTCACAATTCGGTACCACCAGCAAATTCGTGTCAACCATGAAGACATTTGTCGTGGTCACCTGCCTGCTAGTATGCGGTGCAAACTGTAAGTTTACTAAATAACTTCGACACTTATCCGAAATAAAAACATATTACGGGGCCACGTTTCAATTTCGCTTATTTCTTAAATGTTCCCATTAACATGAGTCTTGTCCAAGCTGCTAGAAAGCGTATTGACTTTTGTTCATTTCTAAACCAGAAGGAGCCCCTTGAAAATTGCCACATTATCGAAAAAGAGTCAAACATGAAATAATACTCATTATTTCGTAATTATTATACTTTCCTTGCTATTACTTTTAAATTTTTCGGTTCACTGCTCACAAATATAAAATTTTTTTTAATTTTATCTCCACTTATAGTTACATTTTTCCTACTTGGCATTAGAGACTGTACATATAAAATGTAAACCACTACTGCAAAGATCTTCGGAACGATGGAAATAGGGGGTAATTTTTGTCAAACCATCCCTTGTTCCTGTAGTTCCAGAAACATTCAAGACACTAGCTTTTAATGGTCTACTCTGTACAGTGCAGATAAATTTTACCAAACTGTTGCATTTAGTAAGCGTTTTGCATTTATGTGGAATGGAATCGTTAAATTTGTTGCAGGTGTCCCCATCACCGAAGAGGCGGAAAAGGAAATAAATGATATTATCCATAGTTCTTCGACAGTATTGAATCTAGAAACTCTACAAGCGACACAATTTGATATGCCCGAACACGTATTCTTCCACCTGTACACAAAATACAACACGGAAGTTTCGCAACCATTGAACCCGAATGACACTGCTGGATTAAGGAATACCTACTTTGATGCAAGGAAGCCAACGAAAATCATAACACACGGATATCAGGACTCTGACATGGACGAAGCGGTCACCGCGATTCGTGATGGTACGTACTATTATACCTGACAAAAAATTAACGGGCTACGCGCTTTGGTGAAACTGCGCGACGGTTCTTTCCTTGCACTTCTGCAAAGCACGCGTTATCCTAGAACCGTTAGTTTCTTTTTACCGAAATTTTGTCATGGTATGAGTGAACTCACAATTTAACGATGGGAAACTATTTGGGGTAGACGAACCTTTACGGAAAAATTCTGTCAGTTGGTTAGCAATCGGGCGACAGAGATGTTCAGCTCACGGGAGTAATACGCAATGTTTTGGTGGTACGTACAAAATAACGAATATGCGGTTGCTGCTGTGCAAGTGTTTGGCTACGTTCTTGGGGCAACAACACAAATTGTTTGGCAATATGTATATTTATTATATTTGAATTTTCCATGACATGTTCTACAACCAGTGGAATTAGAATTGAATTTTACAAGGTATCAAGGTTTCTTCATTTATTCCTACCGATTCTCTCGATTATTTACAGCCTTCCTTAAACATGGCGACTATAATGTTATTACTGTCGACTGGGGCTCAATAGCAAAGAAGAATTATATTACGGCAAGTGACCAGGTTTTACCGGTCGGGAAATACCTCGCCAGCCTGATCAGTTTTCTTCAGACACAAGGAATGAGTTTAGACCAACTGACTCTTGTCGGTCACTCTCTTGGAGCTCATGTCGTTGGATTGGCAGGCCATAACGTAGGCGGCAATGTAAAGTTCATTGTCGGTAAGTACATACGAAGCGATTAAAATACATATTTCATACACTTCGATCTAATCAGACCTATCACTCCGTTAATCATAGTACAATAAGTAAACATTCCAACGCCTAAATTGGACATGTTTGAACAGATGTTAATACTCTTCGATATTCTATACTTTCAGACATAATTTTAATTATAAAAAGCTTCTTTCACCTGCACTCGTTTACACAAAGTGTCGTTTCTTCTGAGATTATACACAGTCAAGCCGGTTTAAACGATATTTAATTATCGTTATTATTGTATAATGTATATAATGTTATCAAGATAGCCATATTAGAGATTATCAATAGAGATAACACGATACAAAAATGTGGTGAATCTAAAAGGACGGTTACTCAACCTTTATAATTTATGCGCTTTATTCGTTGTCAGAAAATTTCCATAATCACAAATAACCGAGAAACGACGAATATGTAAATGCATCAAGAATCACTGTAATGTACTTTTATTTAGTATAAAAATTATTACAGATAACAAAATTTTTATTGAAAATAGTTTTTGTTAATGCAGTTACTTAAATAGATCAATATACTTGGAATCCTGATTGAAAGAATTATATCTCAATATTGATATGAATTGATTCAAATATGTCGGTGAATCATAAGTAGAGTTAAGTTCAATTTTTACCAGGACATGTCTCTTTATATATTCCAAAGCATAAGTGTAATATATACGCAATCAATGGTTAAAAAACTACACTCTAAAAACCTAACTTTCAACACAAAATCCACATAATGTTCATTAATACTAGGTTTACGGACATTTCTTATTTACTCATCTCTACGGACAGGCGTTAACGAAACCGCACATTTTCTTTAAAAAAAAAACAACTTATTTTATTTAATACTCAATTTACGATCGCGTCGGATTGACGCGTATTCGTAGAGATAGGTATACCACAGAGAGAATTTGGAAATTAGAAAGCAATCAAAATGCGTCAAAATGATGCGTCCCGTAAACGTAGTGTTAAATGTGTTCATTAAATGACACAGTGTTCATTTCATGAGTAACGAATTTACTTGTATCACAGTAGAAGTCAGAGCAGCGAGTACCTCTTGCTCTAACCTCTGCCAAAGTGTCCTATAAATATCTGCTTATTTCCAATGATTAGGTAGATCATAATTATCGTTTTGAACACTATGACGACCGGCTAGTTTCATGAGTAAGTTTCACCAGTGGCCGGTTGTTTCTGTCAAAAATTAACAAAACACGCTTTTTGTTACGTACAACACATAAAAACATTTAATAACTTGCATATCTGGAAAGTAACAATTATTATGTTATTAAAATATATATGTTTAATATCTTTTATCAAGTGGTAACTTGCAAAACAATCCCCCAAATGGAAGGGAACTTCAGAAAATTAATACACAAAATACAATATGTACCCTTCCATACCTACCAACCCGTAACCTTCTTTTACGATTGTTTGTGTCAGATATTTTAATTAACCGACGGTGCCTTAAATTTGCCGAATAGCCCCTGTGTTGAATCACAACTACATAATTGATCGGAGATTGCTGTTCCCTTACATTATCAACTTTCAAAATAACACTAAAATTTAATTTTCAGTTACTAACACCTAACATCATCGAGCTAATTTTCGAATGATGCAAATGTGGCGTCAAAAAGGTTGACGGCAGTGTCGCGTCATCGGCCACTACCAGTTGACTTACCAATGACCGTATCGTCATCGGTCGTCATAGTGTTAACAGTTCTCTAAACCGAGCGTACCTAGACAACACCTTATATCAAGATTTTCCAAAACTAATATCAACCTCGTTGCAGCTTTGGATCCGGCTCTTCCAAACTTCCCCCACAGGAACGATGACAACAAACTTCGTCGCATTGATGCCAAGTACGTGTTGGTAATACACACGAACGGTGGTGGTTTCGGCTACGAAACCACCATCGGTCATATCGACTTCTATCCGAATGGGGGCTCCTTGCAGCCTGGCTGCCTCAGCAACGCTCAGGTCGCCTGTTCCCACTCACGCTCGCACCAGTACTATGCTGAATCTATCAACAGTGCGAGGGGCTTTTGGGCAGTACAGTGCAATAACCAATACGACTTCTACAATGGCGAATGTAAATCGCACGCCAAGGTTCTTATGGGTGGCGTCGAACCGGACTATCGTGCCACTGGTGTTTACTACTTGGAGACCAACTCTAAAGCCCCGTTCGCGAAGGGCCCAATGTAACTTGATTCTGCAATTATGCAGTGTACACTGCGTGAAGCAAGTATACTGTTTTTAGTTAGTCGTAGGGTGACATTTGATTGTATTGCCTGAGCTATAGCAATAAATTTCCACTGAATCATTTCATTGGAAAAAAAATATGTTGATAATTCTATCTCTTCAATGTATCACTCTAATGGAGAACAAATCGTCTGCTATTGTTCTCACCGCATAGTTGTTTTTAACCACCCATGTCTTCTTTGTTTAATTGTTTCCATATAACTTTATGAATAATTAGACGGTATAAGAAAACGTACATTCCTCCTAAGATTTCAGTACCATTTAGCTCTGTCTGAAATTTTCTCGTCCGTCCGTGCGGATTCTCTTCCGAATCCGTCTGAGTTGCAAATCCCAGGCTCGACCGTTGTGGTACGCGTACGGTTGCAACTATTGCCCGCCGAATTAATATTAGGCAACTGTTTCAAATTTCTCGTAACTCAGTGTAAATCGTATAGTTGCTCGACTGTTGGAGCTTACGAATCGCGAATTCAACTATAAACGAGTCTTGTCGGACAATAAAATGCGGACTTTTCTGTACGAACGAGTATTCTCGAAAGTATCCGAATGAAGATAGACTCTGAACTGTTCTAGTCGATAGATCGACTCGATAGATAGAATCGTGTGAGTGATTGAATGCGAGTGTACTGGATAATGTATCGAATATGAGTGAGTCTTCGAGTGCTTTGCTTCTCGAAATTTTTTGAAACTTCCTTTTGCAACGCGCTTTTCCGAGATTCGTTGAAAGCATCAGCTAAATATCGCTTCCTACATAATTAGTTATGCCCTGAAGGGGAAGGCATATTCTTGGATTTTCCCGAGTGACGTGAAGGTAGAAAACCTCTCCTTCAGGGCGAAGCGGACGGCAGAGAAATATCGCGCACATGGTTACGATGCGACTTGGGTCCAAGGGGATCATGTTCCTAGTATAGTGAACACATAGACTGAATAATTCTAATATACCTACTTTGAATTTCACTCCTTACGTAAAAAAAATGTTTTTAATTGTTTACTGCGCAATTTCCAATCTAATAATTCCTGTTTTGCAATTAATATTACGAAAAATATTTTAACTAAATTAAAAAATTAATTAGGCTAAATATTATCCCCAACAGGTTATTCATATATTGAGTTTTTAAACATTTCAATATTAAAATATGATTCTATGCATGTCTCTTTCCTTCAGACATATATGTATATGTACAGTACCGGACAATTGTTTTCGGACAAAAGCCGCTTCCTGTATTATTTGACTCAAGAATACTACTGATGTTAGATTAAGTGCAGACTGTTTTTTAAATATCTGAAAATAATCAAATTACAAAAGAATTTCATATTTCATTAGGTTTAGTAGAAAGTATAAACATTATGAATACAACAATGGAATAATATAAAGAAGTTACTATATTCTAACACATTGCAAGTTTGTCTGTTACTCTGCTTTTACACTGCACAATCTTGACACGCAAAATATTTTCTATGATTCTATCATTAAAAAAGCGATTCCAGATCGCTTCAGGGTCTGAAGACATATTACTCGCAGTATTATTCAGTTCGTGGTATTATACAACAATATTATGCTGTAAAGTACACGTGATCCTTGCACGTACAGGATGTTATAATCATTTGGAATGATTATTACCGTAAAAATTGCAATACTTTCTCGTAATCTTCGTCACCAGCTCTTACTCTTATCGATGGTTTCACATTGCCTTCGTTACACGTGGCTATATTGTAAAATACGAAATAATAAATCTATGTGGTCAATCCAATAATTATTACTTCAAGACAGATCTGACGGCTCACAGACTGCGACAAATTTTTGAGAAAAAATAAAAACCTAGCTGCTCAAATTTCAGTCACTACACTTCGCTTACTATCACAATACTGATAAATAAAAATGTACATTGAGCGTACTATTACAGGGAGGGGTAAAATAAATTACTTTGCACCTCGTGAAAACATGCACATCTGTGATTACGAGTTGAACCATCATCATTTTGCTTAAATATCAATATTTGTCAGACATTATGTCTTCCAACTCATTTGACGCGAATAAACTATCCTCATGAATTAAAGAAGTCCGACTTTACATTCACGATCGCAGTTGTTTAAACACAAGTTTCCTGAAATATCTGCCATATCTGATTTTGCAATTGATATTTGCTCTGAACTCTCTTCGTCCTTCTAACTTCCCTAAAACCGTTGATGTAGACCACGAAGCATATTCTATGTTTCCTGTACTATTGTTTTCTGCGCTATAAATTCCTTGCCTGTTGACATAAACTCAAGATATGCATCACATTAACCTTGGTATTTCATTGTCATTGCCAATTGTCCACATTTGTATGAGAAACGCATTTATTAATTTCTCTTCATCAATGGCATTTCAAAACTGATTGGTTGAGATCCCAGATTGTATAGAAAGGTGATTACAGAAGTTGGTTCCAGTTCTACTTCTCTGCTTAGTCCTGTATGATGATCATGCTTAGTTCTTTTCATACCCCACAGGGCCTAATCTCTTGTGTTGATCAGAGTTCGTAGGGTGGTAGTCCACTGTATCAATTTTATTTGTTCATACATGTTCCTATCATCCTCTCGCACAATCTTTCTATCTACGTACCCGACTGCGAGGAACAATTATAAGCTTGATTATTATCTATTACAATATTAATTAAATTAAAGAATAATACTACCTCTTCTAGATATGATTCATTTTTTTCGTGTTATAGGACTACGCACATTTAGTATATTTCATAAATGAATAATATACGTGTAATACACGAAATATGAAAATATTATTAACATTATACTAGATATAAACGGTGAATTTATCTGGTCACTACGCAAGAAGTAAAATAAATATTGTTATTAACGCTTGAAAACTGAGAAATTATAAAATTTTATACCAGTGCATATGTACTATGTATAATAGTTTATTTCCACCAATCAGGCTCGTCCTGTTCAATGTAACAAGCAGAACAAGTTTCTTTCATAATATTTTATTGTGTTTTTCCCCTAGTTTAAACTCTGTGGATTAGTTAATGCATTCACACCACTATCGACTAAACGAAGCTTATGTAACGCATTGCTTATGTTGTAAGTATAGATATTTCATTTTGGATGGTTCTTTGAAAGTGGCTCTGGAATTGGCTACTAAAACCTTCCTTTTTTCTATTACGTACCATCTGTGTGCAGTTTAAAAATTAACAAACCAAATTTTATCTTATCATTACAGCTGATACATCGTCTTCGACGATTGGTGCCTTTATAAACGAACCAAAAATCTTAAACACCAGCAAATTCGATTTAAACATGAAGGTATACATCTTGGTTAGCTTCCTGCTCGCCTGCAGCAACAACGGTAAGGGTACTAATTCTGAGTCTTACTCAAACTGAAACTATATCACGGCGCTATTTTTTACCTTTCATTTTTTGAAATTATTATTTGAATTATTCATGCATTACATTACGACGTTTTAATATTGCCATTAACATTACTTTGCAAACCAGAAAAGCACCCTTGAAACGTATCACAGTATGTGGAAAGTATCAGATTATTGTATCTTAAAATTTCCTTAATATTAATTTTGTCGAAACTCTAAAAAAAGTTACACGATTTCTCTAACTCTGCTATATCTATTCTAATTTCTGCAATTGTCGCTTCGAGAAATGTTAATTTGCAAGGCAACGTTCAATGTTTTGCAGTTACTATCACCTCATTGTATACTTCTACACCTTCCTTCTTCGTTGCGTGTAGATATACACTAATTTCAACATAGTGTTCTTTATGAGTTCCATACCACGTAATATTTAGTCTGGTATCCCGCCAAGCACGCTCTATGTATATTTTGAATATGTGCACCACTGTCCAGATCAATGAAATTCATTCTATGATAAAAAACTATATGTTTATCCTCTTTCTTACTTAAACATTTGTAAAATTTCCAACTATTATGGTGGTGCCGGGTTTAGTTCATTTGCAGATAACATCAAGCAAAATCTCAGGATATGTACTGGAAAGCACTGGGATAAGTAAACGTTTGCTTGAAGCCCGGTGCCTCCAAAAATCCATTGTCTAATAGCAAACTACCTTCTATTGTATTTCCGCTTGCCAATCTTCGCCGATCACCACAATTTTATTTTCGCCCCCCAATCTGCACAGAGTGTTCTCACATCTAGAAAATACATAATTCTTGACAAAAACTAACTCAAACAACAGCTGTGCTTAGAGAAATGCCTAATTTATTTTCTAAAAACACTTGTCGCCGTGGTCGGGCAATAAATGATAAATTATAAAACGGTCAATGCCTTGTAGAAGGTATTACTTTATTCGGATATGCATTAATTTTTAAATCACATTTTTTTTAACACGATTTTTATTCCAATTTTTAACATAAAACACTGTACGACACTTATATAACTATTAACTTATTACAATGAAATTTCGTTACTTCGCTATATTTAACGCTTTTCATGTTACCGTTAATTACTTTTCGTTGTAATTATAGCATATATTCCAAAAAATTCGTATAATTTCATTTTACTCATGTTTGTTATAGCTTTATAATATGAAATACACACGCGATATGAGCAAATAGATTATACTTACTGAAGTAAAATACTAACCTACACTTTAAAAACATTCGAAGCTTGTGTATGCAAATAATTATGACGAAATATGGAAAATAAAGGAATATCGGACAACTCTCGAAGACTGTGACCTTACAATGTACGACGCATTATATATAAAAATAGTTTAAATGACAATTAGAACTATGGATTGTGAAATACCTTGAAATAATGCAATACACGCTGTTAAAAATATGTATGCATATATCTTTGAAACTACAGTTGAGTGCAGGTTATATGTATACAGGTTATATACGTGTCTTACCGGTACCCGATGGAATATCTCGCAAAGGTTTGAAGGTATCAAAAAAATGGTATAATAACAGTTGTTCGATACGTAGGGGAGCATGAGGTCCTCTGAATCATTTTTTTCTAAGTAGAATAGTAGGAGAAATTTCATAATCAAGTTAATTCTTTTAAAAGGAATGCTACAATTTTTTATTCATAATATGGTAACGTTTGGTGAGATGAATTCAACGATATTCCATATAAGATCATTGGGTGTGGTAGGAACTAAATTGGTGACTATCTTCGAATAGTCGTAAATTAGTGAAATTTGACGTCGGTGAAATTCGAAGGAGTGAGATCTACATGATCACAAAACGTGTACAAATCGCTGAACTCGGCTCACCAAACGGTGTCATATTGTGAATAAAAGAATACAGTACTCCATTTGGAAATAGTAACTTAACCTTCAAATCCCCTCCCATGACTCTATTCACAAAAAAATTATTCATGCCACACTATGTCGCCCTTAATACCAAACAATTTTTGTAAGAACATTTCTTTGATACCTTCAGTACCTTACACGATATTCCAACGAGTCCAATCAAAACCGAAACTTCGTATAAAAATTATTCAGGACATTGATCTTCATAACATACAGGGTGTTAATCAAAATGTGGGACACTTTCGCAAGGTGGATTCTACACGCCAAAAAAGGAAAGGGGTAATTCAAAAAGAAGTTACCTAATTGCATTCCTTACAATAACGTTAATAGAACATTTTTATATGAATGTAAAATGATTATGCGGAGTAAATTATGAGTAATGGTAGCTATCTCCTATAGTTCCAGACATATTCAAGGCGGTAATTTTGAATCGCCCACCCTGCACTATACAGATAATCACGTGAATGTAATACATTTGTATGAAATTAAATTATTAAATACATACTAGGTTTTTCGCTCGCTGCTAAGATCGAAAATGTGCTAAAGGACACTGAAAACGGAGCGCCTAAGATAGGTGACACATTGGAGAATGCTGTAGGTCTTACTAAAACTAAGGCAGAAAGAGAGCAGAATGTGCAAAACCTCGTACAGTTCTACTTGTACACCAGAAACACCATGCAAGATCCGGAACACTTGGTCCCGAATAACTTTTTCCTATTAAAGAAGAGCCATTTTGATACCAAGAAACCAACGAAAATCGTTACTCACGGATGGAGAGATTCTGCACAGTCCCGTGCGGTCGTCGTGATTCGCGATGGTATGTATTACTTGAGCAATAAACAATCTTTCGAAAATTGATTAGCATTTTCAAATTTCATCATGACGATGGCTTATGTTTGTAATATCTAAATTATTTTACGAACCATTCAAGTAAAAAATTTCTTCCATTGCTAACTCCTTATTTTAATTTACATGCGTTTTGTAAGACCGTAATAATACAAAAATAGTTGAAAAATATACATTTTTAATGCATACTTGCAACTTATTTCGCTATGAATTCATAAATGGTATTTAAGTTCTCCATGACGTATTGTACAAGTGCAGGAGATAATTTTAAATATTACGAGCTCCAAAAATGTATCATTGCTTCACGTACCTTCTATCGATCATTCGCAGCTTTCATTCAAAATGGTGACTACAATGTCATTACCGTCGATTGGAGCCCAATAGCAAAGACGGAGTATATTATAGCCAGTAATGACGTCGAGATGGTAGCCAAATATACCGCCACCTTGATTGATTTTCTTCACAAACAAGGAATGGATTTATCCAAATTAACTACTGTCGGCCACTCTCTTGGAGCTCACGTCGCCGCATTGGCAGCCCGTTTCGCGCAGGGCACAGTGAACTACGTTGCCGGTAAGTATAATCATAGTAATATAGTAAACATTCCAACGGTTTGATTAGACATGCTTGAACAGATTTGAACATTCTTCGACATTTTATTCCTGCAAGGATTTAATTCAATTTTTTTACTTAAAAAAATATTTGTTTAAATTTGTGGATACCGTGTGACATTTCTTCTCAGATTGTACTTAATAATATAAGGTTACCAACATGGGTAAACTAGAGATTGTTATCAGAGATGTCTCTGCACAAAAATATGATGACTGTAAAAACACGGTTTCAAAAAACTGTATTTTATGCGCTTCATAGATTTTCAGCATATATTCACATTTATGTTAGTACAGTGGACTCTAACCATATTGCTATGATCGGGGCTGTAGGGGAGTAAAATGGCAATGAGTTCAGACCCCCCGTCCATGCTAAATTCTATCATCATAGCTTGGGCCTCAGCGCCTGCGTAAAAGCTGGATCGTGCTGGTGCGCCGGCGTACGCAACGTGGTGGGAGAGCGAATTTCGGTGCAAGAAAGTACGCGTGAAGGGGAAGTGCCTTGCGTGGCAATATGTTTAGTGGCAATATAGTTAGAGTCCACTGTAGTCGAAAAACGACATACAGGATGTTGGGACGTCGCAAACTACTAGAGACGTCTGTCCAAATTTCTTGAAACAGTGTTTCTACTGGATGTTTCCAACACTTCGAACATGATGATTCTTGAGATGAGTTTCGATTTTTGGGACTAGGAAGTCACGTGGACTCAGATCAGGGTAGTAAGAGGACTGGGAAATCACAGAAATAACCTTATTGACTAAAAAAACTCGTTCACAGAGAGTGTTGTATGATATTGAGCGTTGTCGTGATGCAGCATTCCAGAAAAGTCCCTGTAAACGAATTTTTGTCAAAAAATGGTATGCCTGTGATACTACAGCCTCCTTACTCCCGTGATTTGAGTCTGTGTGACTATTTTTTTTTCCCAAACATAAGAAACCAACGTCAAGGACGTCTTTATGGAATTATGGATAACATCCTATAAATTGTGCGCTTTCAGCGCTGTTTCAAGAAATGGAAAGAACGTCTCCAACTGTTTGTGTCTTCCCAAGTGTATTATCACGAAGTGTATAATGTTGATTTGCAGGTAACTTGACAATACAAATTTCTAGGGTATGAATAGGTACACTTTTCTGACAGGCCTCGTGTGGTGATAGCTACTCAGACTAAACGTTTCCAGAAAACTCCTTGTAACCAGATTATTCAGTCTAATGTCGATCTGTTTGCAGCTTTGGACCCGGCCCAACCGAACTTCCTTACCAAGGGCCCTAACAACAGGGTTTCTCGCGGAGACGGGAAGTACGTGATGGTGATTCACTCGAACGGAGGATTCCTTGGTTTCATAACTACGTTAGGAGATAGTGATTTCTACCCGAATGGCGGCTCAGTGCAACCTGGTTGCGTATTGGATCCCAGTGTCACTTGCTCGCACGCACGTGCCTACGAATACTTCGCAGAATCTATCAACACCAAGGTGGGCTTTTGGGCGGAGAAATGCAGCAATTATCTCGACTTCACCACAGGCCAATGCAAATCGAATGCCAAGGCTCTTATGGGTGGCGTCAATCCGAATTACAATGTCAAGGGCAGCTACTACTTGACCACAAACGATAAGGCCCCGTACGCGAAAGGGCCATTGTAAACTGACTCATCGCAATCAGTTATCGATTGTATTGTAGCAGGAATATGCATTGTGTTTTCGTATCTAGTAGTAATGGGATCGAGTTCACTGTGTACTGACGAAGTCAGATCAATTCCAGTATAGAATTTCCAGTTCATGCGATTCGATTACTATTCATAATAGGTGATGTTTGTATAAAACAAGAACGAGCATGTGTACTAAAAGACCTTTTGTTATTATTTTTCACTTAGAAGAAATTACGTACTTGTATAAATATCTTAATAAAAATGTTCTGCTAAAAATCTAAGGTCTATCTATACCTCATCCAACAGATCGAGTTAGTAACTACATACAAAAAAGAGGGAGGTGATGACAACTCAGGTGGGACATGGACAGAGACAGTTGCCAGCCGTTACTTGGGCTTAATACACGAATGTTTTAATCGAATCTCGAATATCGGAAGAACTCGTCCGAGCCTTGCCGAATTTTGCCGATCTTACCCGAATATGTCGAGCTGGCCCAACACGATCAAGCTACTCGAAACGATTAAGCTACCCGAACATTCGTATGCCTCGGGTACCCGCTCGAGCTCGCTTGAAAACTGACAAAGATCATATATGTTCGACATTTATATTCATAGAAAAGTAATGTAATGCTATTTTCAATGGAAGAGACAAAATGTGGTAGTAAAATTGACGTACAATTTATGTGCACAGCTTCGCGAGCTAGAATGAAAGGATTGATAGGAATTTTCGGTGTGAAATATTTTTGGCCTCACTCTGGTCGAACAAACTGTCCTAAATCTATCCTAGGTCGATAGTTTTCGTCCGTTAAATCAACATGAAATGCAGTTTAAATGAGAATAAGCATGCAACGTCGCAAGTACTAATTACAGTAGAGTTACGTTAAAGTAGCGCTGCCGGGGCTCTCGAGGTGGGACTTTCCTGGAAACGCTACTTTAACGTGAGCCAATGGGCACGCAGAGTCTCGTGGCAGTTCGGCCGATCCACTATTTGAATCGGAACTTTGGTCACAGAAGGCAACCGATAACGAGTTGCGCACACGTGTGTGAATGATGCATGTGATCCGGGGCGTTCCTACCGCTACTTGAACGTGCGCTACTTTAACGTGAGTCTACTGTACATTGAAATAGAGAAAATATGGAATAACTTATACCGACGAATTTCTTTACGTCATAACTTTGTCTTGTTGAGATACGAGAAATGCATATGTACGAAGAGTGTTGCATAAAAAACACTACTAAATACGTATACAAATAGTCGGTCAACTATGATAAAGTCAGAGTCAGGAAGCAACCGCTTATCTAATTTGAGATAAAAAATAGTCGAAGCACGCGTAAATGGGAGAAAGTTGAGATCAATTTGCTCTCAAGAATTACGCGTACATCGATTCAATCTGAGTATTTATTGTAATTGGCTACAGCTATTTCATTGTTGCTTCGTATAATTTTTTATTCAAATATTAACATATGTTTAAAGGCTTGCAGTGCTTCCATCGATACACTAACTTGTTACCATTCATGATACACTCAGGGGAACAATTTGTAAAATGTTGTATGTACCTTTATAGACAATTTGATTCTTTAAAAAACGTATGTTTCTTATCATTTTTTAGTAAAAACTGCTCCTTTCTGTTGAGCATATAAATTATGTGCAATACATGTATGTACACATTTGTTGAAGAAGTTATCTTAAATGACCAAAATATTTCGTATTTTCAGATATATGTATAGTACATATTTGAAACAGAAACGATAGAAAACCATAGGTTATTCAATTCAAAGTACACATCTCCTCCTTTTGATACAGTCTTCTTCTCTGCATACGAAAAATGATAACAAAAAGTTTCGTATAAGATTATAAACGTTTTATATTTATATGAAATTAGAAAACAAATGTTTGTTTATAAAAGTGAACATTTACTGAAATCGAGCAATTGTTATAGTAACTTACTTACCATTTCATACGTTCTATTTACAAACTCTTTATTTTCTTCTTTCGTTCATAACTGGTTCTGCCTCTTAAATATTATTAAACCCACATGACTGACAATATTTTCATTATTGTATGAGAAATATTTACGTAATATGTCAATTACTTGGCTCTGAGTTTTGCGCAGACAAACTTAAATGTCGTCGAGGACATTAGGTATCATGCATCGCCTGTTTGAAAAGAGTCGATAAAAGGTTCCTTGCATGTCAATTGTCATTGTATGAAAAAACTCCTAAGAAGAAAATGACACTATCTGCAGAGGCACTCATAAGATAGAATATTTTTCTCAAGGTTCTGTTTTAAGAAGATTTCAAAGTCGCTGTTGTTTTTTCAAATATTACCCTATATCTTTTTTTGATATCCTTATATGAATATAAGAAACTAATTCAATGACTTTAATAACATTACCGTTTCGATTATTTGGTCGGAATGTTTTTTCATCTGAAGAGCTCTCAATTACATCTACTATTACGTTTGTATATGAATTTGTGAATCAATGTGCCACATGTTTTTTGAAAATGTCTCGAAAAAATAACGGAGATATTTAGATGGTTACGTTTGTAAAAGTGGAACAAAGAAGCGATGATGTATCCAATAAATTGTTAAAAAAAATAACGTTGATCATGAGTAGGTAAATGTTTTCCGAAATCACAGCACCGTCCGTGGCGTGCGCAAGATCCGCATTATAAATCTCATCTTGAAGCAACAATTACAGAGTGGACATAAAAAATGTTGAATGCACAGATTAAACTTATGGCACTTACAGCTTCTTTTATGTGCAGTCTTAGATTACTGTTAACAGATACATGTTATTAATCTACCGAACTGAGTATTCAGTAATAAATTATTGTACATTTACCGATAGTAATAAACAAAAATGCCAATGTAATTTAACCAGTAAAATGAATTTTCTGAATTTTAAGCTGTTGATACAGATTTTGTGTTGACTTTTGATTTTCTTTATTGGAACTATATGTATACTTTCGTTTAACTGAACATACAGCCCTTCCCGAGTTGATTTGACTGATCCATGATACGTTGGTGTTTTAAGGTCATTCAACGTCATTTACGGTCGTTTGATCTTAGTTTGTTGAATGGTGACAAGAATTTCTCCGACGTAGAAATTTGTCGACACGTTCATAAACGTGACGCCAACTGACATCTGTATTTTTATTTACAAACATGGAATATCTGATGCTACGACATTACACTGTAATTGGTTTGAAGCAATCAGAGTTATTGTGACTAACGTCACGCGTTCTCCGTTTTGGTAGCAATTCAATTTGTGATGGCAGATGATACGCCTAGTGAAATTGTTGATATGAATTTGGTTTTTGAGAGAGTGTTGGCAAAGTTATAGGGCAGCTGCTCGGTTTCACCGTGAAAGATTTCCAGAACTCGAACGCTTGAATGTCGTATGTTTTTATCATTTAGTGATTCTCGATTATGTGGTTCGTGCTTTCGAGAAAGTAGAATTATCATTCAGAGATAGAATGAGCCATTCGTGCCTGAATGCGTCGATGCCCAAGGCCATTCTTTCGAATACACAAGATAAGGAACATTTTTCTGGACTTCCAGCGAACAATATTTAAACGATCGTAAATCCTTTTATTGTACACAGAGTATCTCGATTAATGCAGTCACATCACTATTAACCATTGTTCATATTTGAATTAAGTTTACGCCATCCATTACGCATCTCATCATTGTACGAACTAGACTTCTGAAGGTTGTTCATAATTGGCCAATTAATCAGGTGCAACACTATTCAAACGTCTTCCTTTTCATTATCACGTACCATCTGTTGGCAATTTAAAAAGTGGCATACGAAATTTTCCCTTCCGTTTCAACTGATAGATTGTCTTCGGCGATCGATGCCTTTATAAGCGAACCACAAATCGGTACTACCAGCAAATTCGTCTCAAACATGAAGACATTCGTCTTGTTTAACCTCCTGCTTATATGCAGCGTCAACGGTAAAGATACTAATTCTGACTCTTAACCGAAATAAGAATTTATCATGGCATCATTCTGGACCGTTCGTTTTCTTAAATTATTGTTTCAATTATTGACACACTAAATTATAGTTAACTATTCTCATATCATATTATAGGTTAATATTTTCTTCACTGTTGGTTCTGTTCGAACACTCGGAAAAGTTGCCAGGTTTCTCTAATTCTTAAAGCAAAGGGAGATACTTGGAAACGAAAGAACGAGACACGGTCGAAAAAGAGTCAAAGATAAAATAATATTCAATGTTCTATACCTACCATTCTTTCTGACTATATTCCTAACGTTTACCATTGCTCCGTTTATATAATAGATACATAAGAGAGGACCAATAAATATTACCTCGCTAACGGTACGTAGAACTGTGGAAGTAAGGAAGCATGCCGCCTACAATGTAAAAAAATATCAAACTGTTCTATGTCCTCTAAATGTACTACATTTTTACGTAATTCAATTTTTATATTCAGATATTGCAGGTTCCTCGATCACCGATGCCATCAAACAAGGGATAGATAATATTGAAAAAGGAGCATCTGCTGTAGGTGACTTATTCCATGAAGTGGCAAATGGTAACCAACCTGCAGGTCAAAATGAATCCGATGAACAAATAATAAACGATTTGAAAAACATCGCAATTTTCAACCTTTACACCAGAGACACTGCGGAGCAACCAGAACAATTGGTCCCAGATGACGTTGACCAATTACTGAATAGTCACTTTGATCCTAATAAATTAACGAAAATCGTTACGCACGGATGGCAAAGTTCCAGTAACGAGGATGCGGTTGTCTTGGTCCGTGATGGTGAGTATCATTTAGAAAGTGTAAGTTTCATTCGAAAATTCATCTTCATATTTACCCTCTGGTTAAAACGCTGGAAAAGTACGTGATGTTCATGAATTTACATAAAAACAATGGAACATACGGTAAAAAGCTGTCTTGATATTTATTACTCTATATTTGAAGAATATAAAAAATTTATTGTTTAAATTTTGTCAACTTTTGCATCAAATATGTAGCACTCATGGTACTTCTGTAGAAATTGTAAGTCTTGTCAGGCGCCATCAAAACTCGCGAACGGATTGTCTTAAGTCAAAAAACCAAGAATATTCTTAAAATATGTGTTACTGGCTATCGCCCTACCTATCTTTATTTCAAAAGAAGAATCCGGTGATCTTTGGCATGTGTTTAAACAGAATGTAAAAAGAACGGATATTTTTACGCATAAATTACTCTATAAAAAAAATGAATGATCCAAAGTTAAACCTCCGTAGGTAACGCGATAGCGCTCCCAATCTCTTTTTATGACAAAATTTTCAGCGTTACGACTGATATTAATGCTCAATAAGTCCATAGTTGTCAATAAGGGTTTGCATCCTTCATTAAACACACATGCCAAAATCCAGGCCGAAATTTTAAGAACGTTTCTTCCACTTACGTACGCTTATTGAAAGTTTCACTATAATTTTGAATATTTGTTTCTATGTAACATGTTAAAAATTCATCAGAAGTAAAGTTTTCATATACTGGATTTACGATTAAGTGTACTATTGGATCTCATCTTTCGAGTGCTAGATGCGGTTGGTGCGTTAGGGTGATTTACATGTTTGCAGAATCGGTACTTCTGCGAATTTTCGACTGACACGCTGAAATGGCATTCTTGAGATGTTATACGATGAAAATACACAATCAAAAAAATCGGTTTTAAACAAATTTTGACCGAGGGTACCGTTAATGTTAAAAATTATGCAAAAATTATTCGAGTATCATCTCTTCTTCTATTATTGTATCCTTATGGACCGCATCCATAATATTATGATCGTCTTCTAAGCAAAATACTTATATTTATATCGCAAGAGCTTAATATTATGTGGGTAGATTTTAAATGCGTTCCCGTGTTTTTTGAGGAAACTTCGAGACAAGTTTCACGTATAAAAAGAAAACTTTGGTGAATAACTTATTGTCTATGTATTTATTAAACAGTTCAATTTCCTGTGTGATTTGATATGGGTTATTTTCAACTAATGTTTGAATTTGATCATTGTCACTGTCGTTGGCATTCTAAAGTATGTAGCGTTGTCGAAAGCAAAATTTCCTGCAGGAAATTGGGCAAACCAAAATTGGTATACTCTATCATTCACAGCACGCTGCACACATATTTTCTTAGAGTGTACACTGCCTTTTTACCGTTACGGTAATAATTAGATATTACTATAATTAGACATTAATATATAAAAACTACTATTGAGCAGATTTTTATTTTCTGTACCAGAGGCTTCAAAATATTCATAATATTACAGAAGTAGTTTTAAACTATATTAAAATCATTATTTTGCTGTACTTTACAAATTAAGAGACGCAATAATTATTATCTGTCACTTCAAGGCTATGCTCAGCACGATAAATGCAACCAATCTTTATGCTTTTGCTCCCGATTGACGCTTTGAAATATAGACCTTGAGATTTTACTTGCGTTTGTGAAAGGCCTTGCATATTTTCTCATGCCTATCGTAACACAGACGTCACGATGAAAAAAAAGAGAAGGCTTTAATAAAATAAAAGAAGAAATAGCCGTTTTTAGGATATCTTTCTGAACTTCGACACGATTAGAGAATTTAAAAATGACCCTCGCCGTTTTAGCAAGGTACCATTCAACCTAATATTAATAAAAACATCCACTAAACGAAATCTGTACATAATGAAAAAGAAACTTCATACTCTGAGAGTTTTCATAATAGTCGTCTTTTTGGTGTGTAAACACAAATCGTTTCGCAACGAATATATTTAGGGTTGGTATTTGAGTACTTCATAACATATTATACAAAAGGGAGAGTTAAGATTCAATTTCGCGATATCCCAAGATTTTTCATTTATTCTAGACCATTATCTCGATCGTTTGCAGCCTTCCTTAAACATGACGACTGTAATGTTATCACTATCGATTGGAGCGCAATAGCAGATGGGGATTATCTTCGGGCCAGTAACAACGTCTTGAAGATAGGCAAATACACCGCTATCCTGATTAATCTTCTCCAGACAGAAGGATTGGATCTAAATAACCTGACCATTGTTGGTCACTCTCTTGGAGCCCACATCGCCGGACTAGCAGCCCGTTACACGAACGGCACAGTGAACTATGTGGTCGGTGAGTACACCACCTCTAAAATAATTATATGTATATTTTACGTTACTCAATCTCAGCATACACATCTCTTCTCAAACATCTTAGCAATCTATTGACTTATCCTTTTTGTAGCACTAACATTCGATAATTTAACAGTTCCTATTTTTTGCTACCACTAAGTAATTCTATAATACATAAAAAAAAAACATAAAATTTGTGAAAACCGTATTAAGCTCTCACGAATTACATGATGTAGACCTGAACTTCTACGATCACGATCGATTGACAATCCGCTTATATTTTACAACCTTACAAACAAAAACAGATGACCGAGCATTCTACGAACGATTCTTTATTCATCGATTTTCTATTTTTTCTTACCTGGGTTTCGGGAATTCCGAATGATGAAAAAAGTGCAAAGTTTCAAATTCTCGAAACTCGGAACTTTGTTGGGTTTCGACGTTTCGAGAACCCCAACCCTATGTTCCACCATCCAAACCAAGTTAGTTATTCAAATGCCCTGTTTTAAATGTCCTACCCTGCATAATGTTATCTATATAGGTACATTAGAGACAATAGAGACTACTAATGCAAAAACATTGTACAAAAATTTAGCAATTGTAACAGGATGGTTGGTCGCATATTATAACGTCACTTATATATTGGGTTGGCAAGAAAGTATTTTCGGTTGTGGCACATAGATAGCGTTGTAAGCGTTTTGAAGGACTCCTGTCTGCGTTATGGTTTTTTCCTTTTGACATTTGATATCAGTCACATTTAGGTTACTTCAGAAGCAAGTTGTGCAAATTTTTGTTGGTAGCTGTTAGTTCAGGGTCAATTTTAACATGGAGTGCAAAAACGAACATTTTCGGCATATTTTACTCTTTTATTTCCGTAAAGGAAAGAAAGCTGCTGAGGCCCACAACGAGATATGTGAAGTTTATGGTGTTGATTGCATAAGAGATCGCACGAGTCAGAATTGGTTTAAAAAAATTCCGTTCTGGAGATTTTTCACTCAAAGATGACCAACGTTCTGGTCGACCTACTGAAGTTGATGATGACCAAATCAAAGCCATAATTGAAGAGGATCGTCACATAACTGTTCGAGAGATTGCAGAGAGGTTAAATGTATCGCATACAACAATTGAAAATCACTTAAAATGTCTTGGACTCGCTAAGAAGCTCGATATTTGGGTTCCGCATATATTGAAAGAGATTCACTTAACACAACGAATCAATATTTGCGATATGCATCTCAAGCGCAATGAAGCCGATCCTTTTTTGAAACGTATCATCACTGGTGATGAAAAATGGGTCATGTACAGTAACATTATTCGAAAACGATCATGGTCCAAGCGTGATGAACCAGTACAATCTACATCTAAAGCTGAATTGCATCAAAAAAAGGTCATGTTGTCAATTTGGTGGGACTACAAAGGTGTTGTGTATTTTGAGTTGCTTCCAAGAAACCAGACGATCAATTCAGATGTTTACTGTCAACAACTATTGAAACTGGATGAAGCAATAAAAGAAAAACGGCCAGAATTGGCAAATCGCAAAGGAATTGTGTTCCACCATGATAATGCAAGGCCTCACACATCTTTAGTAACTCGTGGGAAATTATTGGAGCTTGGTTGGGAAGTGATGTCGCATCCCCCATACAGCCCTGATATGCCACCATCTGATTACCATTTATTTCGAAGTTTGCAAAACTCTTTGAATGGTAAAACTTTTACAAATGGTGATGACCTTAAGTCGCACTTGGTTCAGTTTTTTGCTGATAAGGACCAGAAATTCTATGAGCGCGGAATCATGAAGCTGCAAGAAAGATGGCAAAAGGTCATTGAACAAAATGGAAAATATATAATTGATTACTGTTTATTCTTTGTATAAAAGAAATGAGTTTTATTTCACACTACAAAACCGAAATTACTTTCTTGCCAACCCAATACTTAAATAGATTAATAAACTTCAAGTCCTGATCTAAAAAATAATTGTACCTCAAACGTACCAATTGATTGAGAAATGCAGGTCCCAAGGCATCAATATATCCAGGTTCAGTCATCGAGACAATTGTCTTTGCATCTTCAGTCAGAAGGTCTGGCCAAAACTTAAGCGCAATATATGTGGACGCAATCAATGTTAAAAAAATAAATCTCTTGAACAATGAACTTTTCTCAACAAGATCCACGTATAATGTGAATAATAATTGCCTCTCATTTGAGTGTATAGTGCGCATTACGTAAATGACTATTTAACTTTTTAACAATCAATATTGCATTGGTGCAACACTGATTTTAAAACTGCATCAAATTCTATCGCCGGTTAATATCAAACTTTTTTCAGCAAGGATACGTAATTTCACTGACAGCAAAGTAGATCTGATTGTTTTCGGTTGGGAAATTCAAGTATTCCTTCCAAAAACAAATAAAAAACACAAAACAATACAAAGAATAGTCGATATAATATCGATATTTATGACTTCAAAATAACAAGATACAACATATACACATCAGTCTCATAATTTTTAGATAACGATTCTTAGGCCTGGGCGTTAAAAGGAAAGTAAATTCAGTAGATCCTTAATCAGTCGATAACTACTTGCTTTTATCTCTGCTGAAGCTCTCTATGAATCCTTACGGATTCTTGATAATTAGTTGGATCAAATTCCATCTATGTTGATAGTTTTTCATAACTAAACGTGTCTACAGAATTCCACGTAACAAGAGTTTCAAGTCTAAAGTCAATCCTCTTTACAGCCTTAGATCCGGCACTTCCTAACTTCCCGCAAAGAGATAGTAACAACAAGCTGTCTCAAGGGGACGCCAGATACGTGGAAGCAATCCATACAAACGCGGCTTTGGCTGGTTTCAAATCACAGGTCGGCGACGTTGACTTCTACGCGAATGGTGGTTACTTACAGCCTGGTTGCTCGCTTAGTTTATCCTGCTCGCACGGTCGTTCCTACGTGTACTACGCAGAATCTATCAACAGCGAGGTGGGTTTCTGGGCGGTGAAATGCAGCGATTTCGTCGACTTCAATCTAGGCAATTGCAACTCGAATGACAAGGCTCTTGTGGGAGGCGTCCAGCCGGACTACAATGTCTTGGGTACCTACTACTTCAATACGAACAGTAACCCTCCGTATGCGTTAGGCTTAATTTAAGCATTCCGCCAATGCATTCAGCTAATGTATCATAAATGAAATATCTATAACATGCTTATAGTTATACGGTTTGTAGAAACGGAAGGCCATGCAATTGATTCCTGTTACATTTTAACTTAGTATTGTTTCATTGGTTCGAACTGTTCTAGATTATAGAAATGAAATAAAGGAATTTGTTCACAAACTGGTAGGAGACTAATTTATTGAGACCAATAATTTGCGAAAGCTGAGATAAACTGAATACGATAAATAATGAGGGTAAATTTAATGATCAATTTAATTTCTCTTCGTAGACACATTTGTGTACGTTTCCTGATAAATGGATTACTACTTATGCAGTTCCGTCATACCTTCCGTTCCATTGCCGACTAAGCACACTTTTCCTGGAAAAGGAGTGGAAGACAAGGCTCCATTGTTCAGTTCCCAGCGCAATAATTCACCGCCAGGAAAACTTTTGTTCGACGGCTAGGTTTACCACGTTCGAGCAGCTTGATCTAAGCACCCTGAGAAAGGTCCTCGTTTATCGGAAAGAATAGATTATGGGAAAACCCAGATACTAGCCAGCGAGCAGTTTACTACACTAAACCGTTGAAACGCAATAACAGTTGTAGACGGAACATGCATAGACTGCTTCCGTGTATGTTATTTGTATTAATGGAAAGCATAAGAATGTGTTCATTTGGACTTTAATGTTATTTTCAATGGAAGAGTCTGAATGTGATGGTAAAATTCATAGGGAACACAAGTGCATATGTTTCAGTCGCTTAAGAAAATGGATCGATATGCGAACGGTGTTGGACCCTACACAAGTATACTTGAGTATAACAAAGGAATCACGGGTAATTACTATCATTATCTTCTTGAGAAGCTAAAACGGAATGTTACTTGTAATACTGCGTCTTGCGGGGAGCTGTTTATGACTACACGATAGCCGACCGATTCTGGTTCACATCAGACTGTTTTTCGACAAAACATCTAAGATAGATCTTAGTCAGCAACCACTCCCCGTAGCTACTACAAGTTATCTAGTATGTACCTAAGTTATACATATGCATAAGTAAGATACATTCGTAATCAGTTAATCAAACTCAAGCCGTATAATTATAGGGTCCATCTTCAGTACAACGTATACAGGGTGTTCCAAAATAGCTTCGACTCCCGGAAATAAGGAGTTCCTGGGACGATTTGAAATAACTCTTTCCTTTGCGAAAATGTTATCCGAGGCTTTGTTAACGAGATATTAACGAAAAGCCCCGACCAATCAGAACGTGAGTCTGTCAGCCGAGTTTCCGCGGTAGCGTTGGCTACGCGCTGCGATTGGTAGCCAACGCTACTGCGGGAACTCGGCTGACAGACTCGCGTACTGATTGGTCGGAGTTTTTTGTTAATATCTCGTTATCAAAGCCTCGGATAACATTTTCGCTAAGGAAAGAGTTATTTCAAATCATCCCGGGAACCCCTTATTTCCGGGAGTCGAAGCTATTTTGGGACGAATTTCCATTGAGACACACATTTTCTGCTATTTCTGTTGAGATAAACAGATTTTTACTGCTTAGCAGGTTGTAAACATGAGTATGGTTTAATACTCCCAATTAAATCTCTTTTACATGGGATTAAGTATAAGACAAGGAAAGAAGGAGGATTAACCTAGATGAAAAATACCTTTTACATGAGCTATCGATCTACTAGCTGACTTTCAATTATCAGCTGAGATTCTTGTTTGTTATTTCGTTCAAAGTTACATTGTTTTCAAAGCGTTCACGTAACAGTTTGAAAGCGTAAATATTGTATAGGTATCGTGAAATATGAAGTAATGTATCCCGATTCAATAAAATTGCTTATCGACCAACTGCCTGTTCAATTTCCGACCGGCGGTCCTGCCCGGAAACAATTAATGTTGTTTTCTGTCCTAAACTGTCTATCACCGGCAGTTGGTTTTTCAATTGATTGACTCACAGATAACTGGACCACTGGTAATCTAACCCCTTTACACTTTATTACTGTTCGCGCGGAATTAGTTTTCGGAAACGGTTTAGTAATTGCTTGTCAGCGCTTTCGAATTATTTCACAGCACACAGAAAACGATATTATTTCTCGGACTTTCCTTCTCTTTCATAATTCTTGTTGTTTCATTCGTATGATTGCAATAACCTTTTTGTATTTTGTCAATTTTTGATTATATATTGTATATATGTAAGTATCCATTCAAGTATATAACTTCTACCAAAGACATTATTATTCTTATTATTATTACAACATTAAACTGTTTCATCATCGTACACTGTTTTAGGAGCTATTATATTACTAGTCCTTAAATTAAACTGAACCATAGTTAAAATCGAATCGAGAAAATGTGTTCACCTATCAGCAGATTGTAATACACGTTATTTGTCGATGTCAAATTAGTTTACAAGTTTTGGTAATGAGAAGAATAATTAAAAATCGAAGCTCGGTTTTAGGGTACAAGTTATCAAGACTCAGTGGTGACAAATCGTTAATACATTTGAATGAAATTGTATTGAATTATGAAAGTTTATTCATTCTTATTAAGTTCAATAATTATATATACGTACTTTTTGAATCCAGAATAATAATCTGTCAGAAATTGATAGCCCCTAGGGAATGTTGTAACTGAAATTGATGAGTCTAACTACCAAGTCTGAGACAAAATGCAAAAGTGTTTGGAACTACATTCATATATACTGTAACATTACAATAAATTTGGATAGCTCAGAGTGAGATACGAATATACGATTTAGGTGATCAGAAATTGCTCTTAAGTGATCGGGAATTCCGTAACGGTACACCGCGACTCAATAAGGGATTTTAAAGACCGCGCACGGTTAATGATTCGGTGGAATATCCCTAATTGAAATACCATAGTAAAAGATGTTCGTTCAAAAACATTTGTCTATTACTGTATATCTACTACCAAGACATTATCCCGACAGAAGGGATACGTTTCTGGTCGACGAACAATTAGTCAACTGAGCGAACCCCTCGAAGCGCTCTTCAACGACAGTTATTGGGAAACGCATCGACCGCGGCAGACATTTTACAGAATTTCACCATATTTGCGTTACACTCGTGCGTATTGCAGAATGAAAATCGCCAGTTGGGAAATTGTCGCCGACGATGGATCGCAGAAAGCGCGGCCTAAAGGACTCCGTGGGTGCCACTAATTCTTGTCACCTAGCCGCCAGGTGTATCCAGCTGGTCGGTCAAGATTAAAAATCGAAATTCACGCCCAGGGAAAAAATTAAAGTTGTAAAGTTTCTGGTATCTATCACTGTGGCTCGGCTCTTCATATATCAAACCAATACAACTCTCGCTTCCTGGCTATCGTCCACGAAAACTATTGTCCGTTCTCCCTTCCGTCGTTTTCACCTAGGAGAGAGCCAATTATTTTTCCGAGAATTAACCTCCGGTTGGCCATTTATTTTTCTCCAAGAATTGCCACCGAATGAGATCTAGTTCACGATTCTGTCGCGGGTTCATGAAAATTCTCGTTGCGAATTGAGCTCGGCACGCATGTCGGATTAAAATCTCTCCATCCAGTCCGCTAGAGCCACTTTCGGCGACCTAAAATATTTTTGGAGATTGGAATGTCTGTGCGTAATTCTAAGCACGCTGATAGGGGAACATATTCAGTGGAAGAAAATTCAGTTTCATTGCATGACCAGGAAACAAGAACATGGACAAGTCACATTTCCCGATTTTTATAGGAGAACAATTTTAAAGATCAATTCTCAACCAATTCCATATTACTAACACTGCATTTTTATTTGGTTTTAGGATTAATCACCCACTTGAACATTTCCAAAACATTGACTGTGATAATATTACTATAGTTACGGTCTTGGTTTTTACAAAAATTCTTTAAATAATCACTCTCTTGAGTACCATTAAATTGCCATTTAACTTTTTAAATTGAGTTTTTAATATTGAAATTTTCGTGGACATCAAATTACTCCCCTGTTTCGATTGGACTTGTCATATTATTTCTCTATAAACCTAGTTTTACATGTCATGTTATTTCTTATTGTCATATTATTTCCTTATAACCTACCCCAGACCTTCAGATCTAACAGGTTGTTCCCTTTTTCAACTATGTCCTGTCAAAGAACTGCCTTTTAGCTACCAGAAGACATAAAAATCACTTTTACTGTATGGTCTCTAAACATAATGGCACAGAAAGTTTATTATGCCGTAGAAGCGACTTCATGTAGTTCGGTACCCCTCTGAAGAATCATTTTAGTCTCTGGTCTCAAAAGTGTTAGGACAAATTTGGTAAACCAACGTTGGTACAAAGACATTTCTGTTGTCGAGAGAAACACGTGTAAACGAAGTAACGTGGGGTGCGATTAACGAAGAGGTAACGGACACGTTTTCTCTGGTCACCCTTCGAGGTATATTTAATAACCACTCCTCGTTTTTATACCCTTCCGGAAACTCGTTTTGTGACCACTTTTGCCCCTGAGAAACTGGGTCGACAAGGGACTGAAAAACCAATTCCTCGAGGGGAAATTCACGCGTTCTATTGCGAACACATTAGATGCAAATGTGTCTTTTTTATTTGTATAAACGCAATCTTTGTTCGATAACACGTGACCAGTTAATCAATCCGTTTGTTAACACAATGACGACCTATGACGCCACAGTGGCGACATGTGCGTGCCAACTCATTGTTAATGACTAGTGACGCGTCACTGACGTCGCGTGTGTCTACTGGTAGCATTCAGATATTCCAGGTTATTGAGTTTTTTTTACATATGTACACTACCGTCCATAAGTGTCTCAACACAATACATTGTCGATATTAGAATGTTACGATATATTTTTCGATAAATGAGGCTATCATTTCTACTGCTATTTGCCGAATTAAATAGTTTCCTTTGGCAAATTTTACAATCGTACCATGTTCTCTTATTCTTAATTTTTCTGTAGAACTCGAGTTTACAATCTCTTGCGTCGTTGAACGTAAATAAATTGCGATGTAGACTACTGGCCAAAAGTATTGGACCAACTCTGATAAACAAAGAGGAAAATGTTATTTTACAAAGATTTTATATAAGTAGAGTGCTAGAATTGATTCGAAGTGATTTGCATGTGTTCTGATTCCGTAACTTTTATTATATCGTAATAGAATAATGAGTTACTGCTCCATTAATCATGAACTATGGCCTCATATTATTGGTTGGTAAATTATTTCACGCGTGTTTTGTCCGTATTTTCAACAATTAATAACTTGAAAATGAAGCCTCGGACGCGACTACGTCACTTGTGATTTTCGTCTTAATTTGGTGCGTAGAATCTACCCCGTAAAAGTGTCCCAAACTGTTATTAATACTTCGTATAATGTTCGTATACCTTTTCATTCCACTTTGGTCTTGGTACTCTTACCGAAAATAGTTTGTTAATAAATATCACTTACGTTCTTCTCTAACAATGTAATGTACTCACTTTTGGTGGGATAAAGTTAATAAAAATCAATAAAGACATTTCGTGTTAGAAATATTTACAAATTCCCGTAGAATATTTCACAAATTTGCATCATCGTATAAGTGTCCGAATACTTCGGGTCGGTTGTGTACATAGTAGAAACCATATTTTGTTCATTCATGACAAAAACAGCCGGTAAAAGTTACTCACGAAACTAGCCGGTCGTTATAACGTTAATCGGTTTCTTCCTTCTGTTGACCATCAATTAATCACAAAATTACCTGTATTACTGACGGCCACCACTCGTTTCGAAATTTTCCACTTTGTTGATCGCAGGATCTGTACGTGTGTGTGCCCTGTTTCATGACGCATTTCACTGAATTTACGTGGGTGCATCGCATAAAATAATTGCTAAATGAATCGCGTCCCTGTTTTTCCCCCGGCGTACTTATTAAGCAAACGTTTCGATTAACACGGTGATTAATTACCAAGGTCACCGATTGATGACGATACGCGTCATATTTACAGTGCGGCCCGCGTTCCGGCCGGAAAATAAGCGAGACTTTAAACGATCATTGAAAACAATTTCTGCCTCCCGTCGAGCGTGATATCGTCGATAATGTAACATTATGTTCCCGTCGGAAGTAGCGGATAAGTGATTAAACTGGTGATCGAATGAATTAATATTAGAATGTATTGGTATTAATTGCCACGCTTTGTCTCGAAATGTTCGATGATAAAATGATCGACAGTTTCTACCTTCGATTCTTCTTTGTTTATAATCAAAGCTCAGGAATAGAAAAACTTTAAATTTATCTAATAACAGCGTGGAACACGTTCCATTAGCTACTATTTTTCATACGATTATAAATTTTATGTTAGAATTAAAATTTGAAAAGTATTTTATACATTTTTAATGAAATTAATTTTGTATTTTTTCCTCCAAAAATGAAATGTGGCTTTTTACAAGTCATTACTTTGGACCAGAATATTTCCTATAGATGTGTAATCTTATAAGTCTGTTCATTCGGTACACATATAATTGCTCCCGTAGACTATTATTCTTACAATATTCATGCTATTAAACCATTAACAATTTGTAAGAGGATACTAGCTTGCATTTCTGAAAACGACAATGGAATAGTTTTATCAAAATAGGTAATATAAAGATCACAGCGTTTTAGATGAGGTGTGCTAATAAGTAATTCGCTGTTTCTTTTTAATAAACTAGTAATCCAATTTAAATTTAGAACATCTTTCTATTCTTTTCGTCCTTCAAAATGACGACAACGTTGGAGAATATGGATAAGTATTACTGAAATAGCATAGGCATCTGATTTCCTTAAAAATAAGTATTGAATTTGACAGAATATAGTGGATTACTTATTGGTAGATCTAACAATATGACCTGAATTGTTTTCATTGTCTTCAGTGTGTTGGTCGTTTAACTAAAATTTTTGTCAAAAAGCATTAACAAAATGCAGGTCACGAAATACAGGGTTCAGTGAATAAAAGTTTTGTTCACCCAGTGGTGTGCTATGCGTTTTCATCTAGACCAACTGTACCTGACTTAAAGTTCCCCTTCCTGAATAGTGCTTTTTTGATAAATTGTTACCCTGTAAAGTTTCGACAATATGTTGGTCAGCGATTTTCTGCATAACACGTGCAGAGTATATTATGATCTTATACCTTGCTAAATAATATAATCTCCATACTAAATAATATAATCTTTTTGGCTTAAGACAACCTGTCGAATATGCCAAAGTAGTTTATCTGTTTCATAACGGAACAGCCTTTATATACAAAGCACTTGATATTAACATAAAAATTCTCGTATAGAATACATAATTATTTACTGCAGTAAATAGTCGGCGTTACGACGAAACGAAGAATATATGCTACAATTTAAAGGAGAAATTGTCCAAACATAAAAAGATACAGCTACTGCTCCAATTCCTCAAAGAAACAAATGTACTTGCAAGTGCAATATAACTGAACATTGTCGTCGCTAATAATTTATTGTAGTTGATGCGACTTAAAGGAATGAAAGAGAAAAAAAGGACATCATGAACCTGAAATTGCATTTCTGGAACCTAATACTATAACGTTTTGATTAACAAGGAAAGACTGACAAGAACATTATTATATCGTGACACGTTCTCAACAGAGTAGTGTGGTCCCCCTCTTTCTCAATTGTTGACTATCGAAATATTGAGAAAAAAATATATATATTGAAATAAACAATTTATTCTATTATATTACTTTTAGTTCCTATTATTCAGTTATCTTATATTATTTAATCTGCAGGGTATTCTATTTGAACATTTATACGTAATTATCTCCTGAACTATTCGTTATTCCAAAAACTATTTCAAGTAGAACTTACTTTGTTTCGAGGGGGACATCTTATGATTGTCTCAAATCTTATGTAGGCAGACACGCTTTCGATATTTTAAGGTGACCTTACTTTTTTGAAACGGACCTGTATGTTTTCATTTGGGTAAACATGTAAATCATTCCATGACGAGTTTTTTGACCTGAATATGTTTGTCTATCAAAGTTATTCAAGGTCATTTACTGCCGTTCAAAACTTACCTTTGTTGAACGTCCTCAAGATTCCTTTCACCGGAGTATTTCGTCGATTCGGTCGTAAACACCGTTACTTATGCAGTACTTGTGTAAGTTTCGAACGGTAATAAATGATCTTGAATGACTTTGAAAGACCGATATATAGGGTCCATTTGAAAAAAAACAAATGTCATCTTGAAATTTTTTAGGCACAACCACTCAAAGATTTGTGACCATCATAAGATGTCCCCCTCGAAACAAACTGGTTCTTCTCGAAATATTGCCTGGAATAACGAATAGTTTGGGGGACAATTGCATTGTAATGTTCAACTGGGACAGCCTGTACGTAATTTTCATTCTATTATATTACTTTTACAAGTGAGTACACCAAACTACTTAATAGTTTCTTCGGCAAAATAAGATTCCATAAGTGTACACATAGGTGTCCGAGCGAAATTCAGCTATTAAGGAGATAATCTAAAGAAATCGTATGGCAAATAATGGGAGATCGGACGACAAAGGGGCATAATTTCAGATCGTAAATACGTAACACGAGCCAGCCCGGTCAGCCACTTACGTTTAATTGGTTCTTATGGCGGTCATCTTAATTGACTGTCTGACTATTATCGGATAGAGTTACTGTGTACTTGTGTGGTGCCTTATGGTCTCACGTGCGTGAGTCAACTTTCATTCTAAGAAATAAAGGTGATTCGTCGAACCTACACGGATTTATCCACTTCGTAAATAAGGCAATTCGTCAAAGTCATTTAGCAATGTGGCCAGCCGTTGTTAAACTCTACTTAATTAATTAGATTACCAGGCAATTAAATCACGTTCTTCCTTCGTTCTTGTTATCTTTAAAATTGATTACTTAAATTTGATTGCAGGATTCCTGTTTGCATTGTACTCTGTTGCTGTTTCTTACGTATTAAATTACTGTGTATGAGATAATGCATTTATATAGTCTGAAGTTTACAATGTAATAATGCGAGGTTACGGTATTTTAGTGTTTATTAATTTGATAAACGCTCTTACTGACAAAAGTTGAAAAAAACGGCGAATGTTTTTTTATATCATATGTGTGTAATAGGAATTAAAAATTTCCCTTTATGTCTTATGTATGTGTATACAACTATATTTTTTGCACTGGAAGAACATATAGAAGCATGTGGGTTTGTCAGAAGAGTGACACATCTAAAAAAAGTCGTTGATTTTGAGATATATGCAAAAATTAACTATAAAAGTGAGATATTTTTGTTTCAAAAAACGTTTAAAAAGAACTATTTACCTATGTCACAATGGGCACCTTTAACTCTTGTCCTAATACTAAACAACAGACAGACAATAATTTATTCGAGACCCTCAAAATTCACATTTTTTAAAATATTATTTCATGCTTTATTAATACAAAGCGAAGCACCATAAAACAATATATATACACACTAAAAAGTGATGAAACTGTTTAGAATTTGGAGCAGCATGAAATTTGGATGAGCAACTACTCAACGACAGAAAATCCGATGGATTACCTGAGACCATTAAGGCTAATTTTCAATAACTCGATTAATTTCGGAGGGTCTAAAACTTTCAGTAATAGATGTAATTTGAGATAACTCTGTGTAATGAAATTATCGAATGTTTAATCTATTTCGGATATTCTATATTTTTCATCTACATAAAGGAAGTGATTATCATTGACTTATTCGTCTTCATACATTTTTTAATTTTTTGCAAAAATGTATTAAGGTACTCATGTAGGTCGAAAAATAATTACTTTAAAAGAATAAAATTAGTAAAATAAGCAAACACGAGCGAAGATATAGAAAAGAACCGTTCGTGCTAAAATAAGTCCAAATAATGTTTTTTACATTGTTCAGAAACTGAAGTTAAAATATTCTTTCAAGTAATGATTTTTTGATCCAAGTAATACTTTTTTTCTAGAGAGTTAAAAACTACATTAAATGGTATATAAAACAATGCGCAGTAGCGTTTAAAAGAATAGAGGTAACCTTGAAATCTTTGAAACGCTTCAACTTTCAAAGCAGACACATTCATCAATTGATTAATCGCGCAAAACCGATTAGTTCCTCCTAATGAAATTTTGTTTAACCCTAGGACTTCTCCCAGTTCCATAGGACACCCTGTATACTAAAAGGAACTTTCATCCTGCCCACTGAATAATTTATTATTATTACAACTACCAAATAAGAATGAAAAAAGCACCTACCAATTCATGCAATTCGACCATTAGTCAACGAGAAATATCTTTCCAGTCTCGCACGGCACCAAATTTTCGAAAAGTGATCAAGTCAGGCTAGGGATGGGAGGTGGACTACCGGACAGATCGTCAATAAACCCTGAAGGAGGGTCATTAATCATCAGCTATCTCGGACTCGAGATTGCTCGTGTAAATATCGCGGAGATATTCGGTCACAAGTCCCCGCGACCATTTTCGTCGAGACGAAGGCCGTACAAAGAATCCCGGGGACGGAAGAATGGAGAACTAAAAAGCGTGGGCGACGACGACGGGGATGGCACACGATGTTCTTAATTCAAATATTGACCGTTCATTTATCAAGCCACGAGGCTTCGATCCCTGCTAATTAGCTTTTCCTCCTCGTTCCCGGATTCCGTTTCCGAGTCGTCGGGCCTGGTCGATGCATTCTAGTGGTGCGACACTCCTTTATTTATCAGCCGTTTGATCTTGCCGCATTCACGCGGCAATGAGCAGTACGCTTTGTCTCGCGAGTATATTTGATATTATGGGAGAGGCGGAACGACGCGACGCTCGGCGCGAACGGGACTTGGAAGCGCGTGAAAAAGTTCGCGACGTGACGCCATCCATTCATCGTGCACTATTAATTAGCGTTCGTCGATGGATTTTAATTGGGACGCGAAAGAATTCACGCCGATTGGTGCTTGTGATCGATATCTTATTTGAACTTACGAGCTTAAACGTTCATTTAGAGGAAAGATCGATGCCTGCTTAAGCGTACCGCGAAAGTTCGTTCGGATACAAGTTTGTTGCTATTTAACCCGCGGACAGTGGGCTCATAGTGGTCCATAAAGTTGTTTAAAATATTCAATTCGCTTAATTTGAAATATTCAAATTTGGCTCCAAATGAATCACAGTGTCTTTATCGAGCCAAAGTTTTTCTTCCTTTCTTTATTTTAATTTACAGCAACTTCAATCACAATTTGTCGACAACTTTTTAACAAAACTTGTTCATGTGAATTTTAATAACAAATTAATCGTAAGAAAGTTTATTTTACTACCAAATTTGACCTTGCATGACCTTCAATGATAGCTCGCTGAAGTTGTCTCAACACCGGCTATCACATCGGGATAAAAAAACATAGCATTCTAATAAAAAAAATAAAGATGACCTTGAAATGTCCTCTATTCCTTCACCCACGCAGAAAATGTTTGTGTCAGAATATGCCCTCCTCTATACCGTGTAAGTTTTGTATATAACATTTTTTCATATTATTACAAATAACGGCAGTATTCAGAGTGGACATAGTTATTGCCCCACCCTGTATTTTAGTATAACGGAAGGAAAATAGTTATGTTATTAGGTAAGTGTCCCAGTGATTGGACACCATCGGGGATTTTTGTTAATATTAAAGTTTTGTAATAAAGGTAGGATTTCAATTGTAGAGTAATTAATCATTGTCTATATCTTTAAACAATATAACTTAGAGGATTTCCGAGTTCAAACTTATCATTCTTTCACTATGTTCAGTTTTTCTGATGCATTTGTTATCAGTACACTTAACTTCTGGAGCGGTAAGCAGTAGTAAATTTTTAAGTGTGTCGATAAATCTCATGCTGTTGTTATTACCTGTGAGTGTGATATTATCTGAAGCACCTATAATTTCATTATCACAGCGTCAGTTTTCAAAACAATCAGCAATCACTCAATTATTATTTCAAAATGCAGAGCACAAGCAAACTTGTGGTATAATACCCGATTGCATTACGAGTGTAGCGCCATATTGTGTTATAAAAAACTGTAAAGCGATGATTGAAACGATAATTTGTGTGAAACAATAAATATATCCATTGCGATAAAGTTTGGTTCCATGTGGCCTTGCTTTCGCGAAAATTTTAATAGCTTATGGTTCATATCTTTTGTAAACGATGTTGATGTAATAAAGGGTTATCAATAGTACCTTTATAATTTTGACATTTCATATTTTGCCAACCCTTGACATTCCTTACTATTTTTTTTTGTCTTTGACAAGTTGAAGTTTGGGCAAATATGACCATGGATACGTACACAACAGAACGATTAAAATTATTCAAACCTATGTATAAACACTTGATGAATTGAAAGCAAACATTTGTGCCGAAATTGCGAAGATAAACGCATTTATTTGTGAAAATGTAATTGAAAATTATGACTTCAGAATCGATACTTGCAAACGTAGTCACGGTGGTCATTTAAATAATATTGTATTTCATATCTAATTATCATCGACCATACTATCTATCAAAATTGTAAACACTAAGAAACTCTAAACAGTTCTTATTTTATTCTAATTTATCATCCTGAAGGTACTATTAAATAACCCAAGGTAATTTAGTTTCGATTGATTTGACTTGGCTTGTAACTATCAAATTTGGGTTAAATAATTGCTGACTGCTGGCAATATAATACTGTTGTCAATGCTTACAGCTATTAACATAAATAGAAACAACGCTAAATAGACAGACGCACAATGATAATAAAATTTCATTATGTGTTTTCGGTACATTTTCACATGCGGAATTACTCTATAAATGGTAGTTAAAATCAATTTCCTCAGAAATGATTACTTATACTACAATCATGATTCTAACTTTGAGGTATAATTTCTAATCTGAACTTATAACATGTAATTAAAGGTTGTGTAACATAGTAGTTGAAAGATGTCAGCTTCATTATTTAATACTCATTATTTAGCCTTGAAGTTATCAGTTTTCAAAATCCCGGTCTGACATCAAACTGTATAAAACAAAGATTATTTAGTACTGAAAATTAACCTATGTGATTACGAGTATGAATCTGTCAATGAATACGACAAGACATCCAACGGAGTAAAGAATGCCTTAAAAGTATTTGTCCTTCAAATTATTAATCAAGACGGCCAGAAAACTACAAATGATGTATCCTTTTTAAACAAACTTAAATTCCAATCACAGAACGTTATCTATGAATAGTTAAAAGGACTCAGAAAGCTAATCTGTAAATCGTTTGGGGGCCTGTCTACAGTGCCTCCAATTAAGAGTTACATTCGACTCCCCTCGAAGATCGTGACATCTAATCGACTGCCTATCGATGTACATATTACAATGACTCGCAGGAGTTAGATTCTATCAACCAAGGAATGCAATATCGTCAAATCAACAAGTTGATCTAAATTGAATAGATTAGATTAAATGAACATCAAAAAATTGTATTCGATTGTTAAATACTTAAATTCTGACTTCTTAAAATCTTAATTTTCTGACATAAATACTTAAATGTCCGAAGTTGAATTAAGGAATGCTTCGGCATAGGTGACCATCAAATATGTACCTACACATAAATTATGCCTGTACATGTGTAAGCGAAATCATGATAAACAAACACAATCGAAATACCTACTTAAAAAGTTTCGCATATGCACATAACTAGACAGCAGATGATTATGCAGATGTCGATATTTAAGAATTATTTAGAGAAACTAGAAACAAACTGAAACTTCTTTACTGTATTAATCCTCCGTAGCCAATGTGGGTCGTTAAAGACCCAAGTGAATTCCCATTTTTTCCGGACATTTCTCCAAACTTTTATATTTATTGAAAGAATTTGTACATATTTGACTCAAAAAAGGATTGTATAATCTAGTAGATAGTACTTTGATAACTATCTCAGAATTGTTTCAAATTTATTGAAAGCCTAAAACAGTAAAAAAATTAGGCTTGCACATAGATGACCCAGTTCGCCTACAGATTGTGCAAAAATATGTTTCCCATCGGAGGGTTAAAGATTCTATTAGATCTTAAATATAACAACACCTGTACCGGGATTTATTAAATTTCTTAATTTACTGAATTTTAGATCATCGCGTTTGCTACAAATGTGTAAAATCCGGAATCCACTTATGCCTAGTATGTTTAACCTTGAAAATACTTGGTCCCGACACCAGACATACACAGTACAACTCATCAAAACTGTACTCCTAACACATCCAGCAAATCGCCTCCAGTCAGATATCTAAATATCCACATCCACCAATAGCTCCTTAGTTCTTCAGTTTCAATACACCCATCTCAACCAGAAATCCGTCAATCCTATCAGTCCTTCGAGAACCAGGTAACAAGGAAGTAGCTCATAGAAGCCACGTAACCTTCAACGAGCGTCTATCGGCTTTTCAGTAAACCAATAAACGTCAACTACCCAGCTACAATTTAGATCAACCGCAAGATCGATTATCCGTCTCGCAGACGCGCTTAACAAATATGGCCGACTACGAACCTGCTGGCCACGACGGACGTCCACGGTCTTGTCGGTGTGAATTGCCGCACGCGCGCACCCATACACGTTTGCACATGCACATGCACACACGAACCTCGTGTTCCCGATGGATCACAACGACGGAGATCGTTCGCGAAGACGGGGTGTGTGACCAACGGTGGTAACCGTGAATGAAAGTCACGGAATCAACACTCGATATCGCGGCTGTAGGAGTTGATGCAGCTACGACTGACTGGTGATGCAACATAAATTAAACTGCATAGCTAGCCTGCACACCCCAATCAGCTTCGTGTCCCATGGTCATCGTGCAGTATTATCGGGGCAGCGCGGTGTTTGCGTGCGTATGTGTACGTGGGTGGGATAGTGGCACGTGTGTACGGCTCTCTCTGTCTTTCTCGCTCTCCCCCCCCCCCTCTCTCTCTCTCGTCACTCTCGTGCGTGTGCAAAAATTGGCATTGCGCGAGGGTTACCGTTCGCAGGCAACCGCGTGCCGATACCGTGCCAGGGCTGGCTGGCTGGCTGGCCCCAGCACAGTTAGCCAAAAATACCACCCACTCTCCCCCTTTCGCGATTACGCGTCATCCCTCCGTTCGCTTTCGGCTACCTTCGCCGCTGCTATCGCGGTATCCATCGTTCACCTGATAACGCGACGTTTCGATCTTTTTGTTTTGTATACTGTCATTCTCCGCCTGCTGTAACTGTTACAACGATCGTGGTTTGTGTAAATTATGCGATTTTTGGGTTATTTCCGGTGCAGACGAGCGATGCGACGACTCGTTAAGATTTCGCCAATGCTGACGCTCGGCAATTCAGTAGGTTTATAAAGGGTCGTAGATGAAAATGTGGGACACTTTTATAAAGTGGATTATAGATGCGAAAGTAAGACACAAATCAAGAATACATTGCGTTCGAAGCTTCGTTTCCGAGTTATTAACCTTTAGATAACGTGCAGTTTTTTCATGACTTCTTATAGTTTAAAGGTAGAACTTCTATATGTCTGTTTTTGTTTTAGACTACGAAAACTAAGTGACCACTTTGGAGAATAAAAATAGATTACCCATCCTGTACAGGTTAATTGTGGAATATACGAATGAAATAAGCGTAAAATACTTCTAACGCGGCAGGTTATTCTACTTAAGAAGCGCGATCCTCAGCCGTTTCACGATTAGGTTCCATTCATTTGAATGTACTTCATTGATACATTTAACTAGGTCATCGACCGATCACCTATGTCAGCTGGGTATCGACCGTTGTAAGTACGAGAGTCATTTCTAAAGCAAAAAACGTTTTGTCATAAACTGATAATAACTTATTGTAACACAAAATCCTTGTATTTACAATGGAAATACATAATTGAATTTTTTTTTTTCACATAATTCCCGTTGACATCCAAACATTTTTGACATCAGGAAACAAGCTTGACGGTCCCCTCGTTGAAGAACTCTGCCGTCTCTTCTTTGAACCAGTCGGCGACAGTTTGGTAGATATCGTCATCGTTTTGCACTTTCCGTTTTGGAATTCCTTCAATTTTAGGACCAGATCTGGCGCCATCTTACTTTCTACCACATCTGACATCTCACCATCTGTTCCTGAAATTGAAGAAATTGTTAAGCGGAAAACGCAAACTGACGACGACGTCTGCCACACTATCGTCGACTGGTTCAAAGAACAGGCGGCAGAGGTCTCCAATAAGAGGACCGTCAAACTTGTCTCCGGATCTCAAAAATGTTTGTATGTCAAAGGTAATTATGTAAAAAAAAATAGTTTCGGTTATATAGTTTCAGTGTAAAAACAGGGATTTTGTGTTACTATAAATTATTATCAGTTTATGACAAAACGATCCTTAGTTTAATAATGACCTTTGGAGTATAAAGCACCGCGTCAAACGTAGTTCACAAGTACTTTACCAGTATTTTTAACAATTAGACTCGGAAACGAAGACTCAAACGCTATTTGGTTACTCTTGATTTTGGTCTTAATTTGGCGTGTAGAATCCACCCTCTGAAAGTATCCCACATTATTCTTAACACCCTGTGTATTGAAAGCAAATGAAATTAATGTAAACAATGCAACGTTTCTCTTCCATTTCACTAACCGAATTCAGTGGTTGCATGCCTTTGATAAGTCGGAAAATAGAGTTATATTTATAAAGTTCTTCTCGTATAAAAAACTATTTCTTTCAGATTCAACATGTATATCTTTTTGTGTATAAATTAAAGTATATTCTCTTATTAAAAGAAAAATATCTATAGAAATGGTACCTTAGCAGCCCCTTCCCCCAGGACCTTTTCACAATTACAGCATCTGTGGTAAGAAAAGTATCTGAGACACTACTGGACCGATTTGAATAAAAAGCACGAGAATATACTATTCTTAAAAATATAATTTAGTACATTACTTGTCGAACCGATTTTTCGATTCGTGTCTTGTTCTTTGTTCCATTACCAAAAAAAGAAATGAAGATTCAGACCGAATATCGTACTTTGAGTAACTACCATTTTTGAAAAGTAAATTTGTTCTTGTCTAGTTTAATCTAAAACGAGATGAATTATGTTTCCGATAAAACCCCACGGAGATATCTATGTCACTGGAAATACTGTGTAGATGCCTAGGGTGAAAGGGGCTGCTATCTTATCGTCACATCGTCCATGTCACAAGATATCAAATTCTTTAATAAGAAAATACAGCTTAACATATACATAAATAGATGTATATCTTGATTTTTAAATAAAACCTTTCTTTATTCGAAGAAAGAATTCATAAGGATAATCCTATTTTTCGACCTGTCAAAGGTATGTAAACCCTTAATTACATATGAGAAGATTAATTATTTTTCTGACATTACCAATATTCTCAAGTAAAACATCTTTCCATGCCACCGTACTCTACTTCTGTACTAGCGTACACACATATACCGCTTATCGCGCGTGTAAACGGAGCAAGCCCTAATAAATCCTTTCGGATTGTGTGAAAGGAAACCAGGCCGCGGTGTCCCCGTCCCCCAGGGCAATATTTTCTAAATATCACGTGGATTCCCAGCAATCACCGCGGCAGATTGGAAACACGTGGAAGCGGGGGGATGGTCGCGGGGGCAAATTTCGACGCGAGAGACCGCCGCGTCGTTCGAGAATTCGGAAACGGGGTGAAGTGGAAAGCCAGCGGGTAGAAGTGGCACGTCGGAATTTCAATTTTCGCGGGCCGCCCCGCGTAGGAAGCTGATGAAAAAGTCGCCAGGCCACCGACCAGACCTAGCTCCATCGCGATAGAATATTATCGGGATCGCCGCGAGTCCTCCAGCCGTGGCCACGGCCGACAAATATTTCTCGATATCGGCGGGACAAGGACCGATCGAAACCAACCCCGAAAACGGGCAACGAGCTTCGGGGACACTGGGGTGAGATCGTTCGACATGGACCCCGGAAGTGGTTCGCTGGAGGATGCGCGAAATTGCATTTAATATTGTCGCCGGGATGAGGCGAACCAACGAATCACCATGCGGGAAAGGGGTAAAAAAGTTGGACAGAGAAGGATCGCGAATCGGACAACGGAAGGAGAAAAAGGGACGACACGCTGGTGATAACCGAAAGAATAGACAGAAGTGTCTGTTGAACAAGAGAAAGATATGTTGACAACACAGTGAGAAAAATGAGAGGAGCGGCGTAGAGAAGCCAGAGCAAGATAAAGAGAGAAAGAAGAACCGGCAGTTCCCTTTTAATTGAAAACTCAAGTGCCCTCGCGATCTTAATTAAGGGTTGGAAATTTTCAGCACGATCGATTGGATAAACGAGAAAGACTGGACCCTATCGGTTGATCCGCATTCGACCAACGGTCACTCGCGCACCGTGCACTTTACGCGGCTATTTTTTCGTCTCTCCTCCTTCCGCTCCTTCAACAGACCTTGCCATCCCGTTTCTCCCTTTATATCGTCGGTTCGTTTCTGTTCTCCATCTTTCTCCGTGCCAGGAGACGCGCGCGTACGCCACGCTATAGAACGATCACGGCGTGTAATTCAGCCAGGTCGAGTCAACTTTCATTAGTCGACGATCGGAATATATTGAGGGGTTTCGAGTGATTAGGGGAAACAGACAAATTTCAACGAAGATGATATCGAGTATGAGAACAGAGTGGATGAGGAATCCTCCAGATCCTCCAACTAGGAGACATTCAACCGTGGTCGCGGAGGATGATCGATTTTAGACCCCCGCCAGGCTTTGTGCTTCTCGTCCCGTCGTTAATTTCGCTTGGTCCGAACCGGCGCGGCGGTGGCTGCAATCATACCAATGCTCTTCGTGACTAATTTGCGCGCGCGTAACCAGAGTCCGTCGACCTGAGTATCACTGACGCTCGTCGGAAAATTTTGGCGTTCATTACGTTGACAGGCTCTTTGTCACGGTGTTTAGATAATGGACGGATCATTGTATTGTATTGTAACGGGTTTTCAATATCGCGTGAAACGCACCACTGCTAGCCTGTCCATTATGCGGATCAGAGCGCGGAAAATCGGTGATAGTTGTCTCGAATATTTTCTGTAATTTTGATGCCCGTGAAAGGATATTTAGTTGAGTTCTAACTGATCGTGATATAAGCAATAGTTGGGGGAGAATATTATGAATATGTTACATTTTCGGGTTGTGTAACTGTAAAAATATTACATTCTTTATCCTTAGACGGAATAATCATTATTAGACTGTGGATTTTATGCACTTACCGTAAAAACGAGTGTGCAAGAAACAATATAATAACAATTTTCGTACACATCAGTGGGAACTTTACTCCACTTTCGACACAAAAGAACCTTCAATAAAGAAAACAAATCTTTCACATAATTTCTGTTTCGTAAACTGATCAACAAAAACCCGGATTTCTAAAAGAATCAGCAGTTTAATCATTAAAATATATAAAAAGAACATCTTTGGAGTAGCTGTTTTTGAATTGAATAATTTTTACTGATAATAAGAATAATCGTTATGTTAAAAATGTTATGCCACAGGACGTAAGTTACCATATTTAGAGTCTGATGTAAGAGTTGTAAGAGTCTGATACAGACCTACATATTACGCCACTGATGAAGCTTATTCAAATAAATTTATAAAATAAATAATCAATAGACTATTTCGTAATATAATTTGTAGATTTATAAGTTTTAATTTGCTTTTACGCTCAGGTAACATGTATCTACTAACAGAAGACAGTGAAAATACAGTGATAACCTCGGTTGAAATTTCTTAGTTACGTATGCTTGCGTGTTTATAAAATATCAAGTTCACGTTCTGAAATGTCTCACTAACGTTCCTGTTCGTGTATATGTATTTTATATAGACGCAGGAACGACAAACCAAAAGGGTAGCGAGTATGAAAAGGGACTGATGAAGTCTATCGCAGTCTGGCAGCGTGACTGTTTCCTTCGAAAGAATCTTAACAGAGTTCAGAGGCTCTGCTGAATTTCTATGGATCAAAAAATACGCGTTCAGAGCTAGAACTATGGTTACCATGCTAAACGTAACTACAAAGTTTTTCTACTTAGCTACATTACAAAAGAGAGGAGAAGAGCTTGTTATGTAAAAAGTCCATGAATCACGGTTCTTTTCTATACCCTATATTTGTCTAGGGTGCAGTATCAACGACTGTGACATTCCATTTCAGAATGCAACGTTGCAAACACTGTGAGAGACAGTCAATGAACGCCTACAGGCTGCAACCCGTCGAACAAACAGTCACGGAAGGAGACAGCCCCCGGGCGAGCCCAAAAAAAATCTTTGGTAAAAAACGATCTCGCTGTGAAACCGAAATTTTTTCTATTTTTCCCAATACTTTCGAATTTTTAATTTTTTCTGAATTTTTCGTCTTTTTTCGTGTACATGCCACGCGAACATGGGAATTTTGCAGGGACGCGCATACGTATCATTGCCGTATCGATTTCGTTAGGAATTCCCGTTACCGACCTTTCCGTCTTCCGAATTTTTTCGGCGCGTTGCATATGCGCGACGCCGTTTGGTACGCGAATGAGACGATAGGTGGCACCAGCAGCCTGCTTAAACAGCGGTCAAAGTGTTGTCCGTCAAATACGCGGGAATTGCTGCTGCGGCAGATCTTTTGGCCGATTCTACGCTCCTCTGGCATCACTCTACCGTTACAGCTTCGTTTGAATTAAAATCATATTATACGAACTATGAATTCGTTAAATTTGACATTATCATTTGCGTTATAATATTGTTCTTACGTACATCATATTATTATGAATTGTTTCATTAATTTTCAGGGTCTGTCAGCTTTGTACAGAAGGAAATATTTATAGGCACATACATTTTTCGAGGCTGCCTTTTTGAAATTTAAAGATATGAAAGTATGTTGACACATGCGGGTCTTCGTTACCTCACGAAACCACTAATCATTTACAACATTTGTACATGAAAATAGTGATGCTCGTACACTTTGCAGTACTATCGAATTTTAGTAGAACGAATTAGTGGATTTTGGCGTGATAAATACATAAACCATCACAAGACAGATGAGTTCAATCAACCTGTACATATAATACACTGCTCAAAAATGTCAGGGGATCGCTAATGTGAACGGTCCTGTTGCACTCACCAATAGAAAGAAGCCCAGCAAGTGCTATAGGTTTGATAAATTGATACCTTCTCCGTACGAAAGTAACACTAGTAACATCTAATTATATTTGGGTAAAAAAAATTTGAATATTGTACGTCTTATTGTCGAGCGAAACGACTACAATACACGATCGTCTGATTGTTTTGAGCAGCCTATTTTTCTACTATATGCTTCGTATAGTGACTGGACAAAACGTGCAAAATTTTCCCTGCAGTTATCTTTGCCGCTCTAGAACTACCAAACTCGTAAAAATGATGAATTTGAAATTTCTTGTTTTACAATGACTGAAATAATAAAGTTATTTTAAATCTAATGACTTTTTAAATCTCAATCTGCTGTCGTATACATTCAATGCTCAGAGTCTAGTGTTAAACAGTTATAAGCTTTTAAAACAGAGGAAACATTCTTTAGAATAATTGTCGCACAAGGAAGAATAGATTCAACAAATTTTTGACGTGAAGATAGTTTTGTGATTCAAGAAATTTCACAGGAAAGGTGTATTTGCGGATGTAGCTCGATTCGGCGAAAAAGCGCCGATTTAAATAAATTTAAGAATCAGCATCAAAGATGGCCACCTGTTTCGGTATGCTAACTAACATAAAAAGTAAGAAATAGAGTAATCAAATATTTTTTTTGAACTCCTGTAGATATCAGAAAAGAATTGGGATAGTCGAACATTTAGAAACATTCGAGAGAGCTAGAAATTTTCTAAAACTATTTTAAAATTGTTACATAGTTATTCATAATTTGATATGATCACCTGATATATCTAATACATTAATTAATAACCTAACTAAAATATTGCAGCGAAAACATTAGGGAAACACGAGTGTCAGATGGATCTTAATAGAATGATTAAAAATTCAATTAAGCAGCCTCATCGAGAAAGCTAAAATTTCGATACGATGTATATTAAAATATTTCAAGTTAAAAAATTCAAATAAACATTTTTGATCCGAGCAAAACGGCGGACGGGTAAAATTTTAATCCAAAAGTGACATATTACTGAGGCAGAGATGCGGCGGGACACGTTTATTTGATTCAAGTTTAAATTACAATTTATTTATGTTACGTTGAATGTTATTCGATTGTTATATGCCTGATAATTTAATCGATTAATAGCCATTAACTCCTACTTCATAATTGAAACGCGTGATTAAGTGAAAATTTGTTATCGGTCGGGCGAATAAAATAATCCGGTACATTATATTGGAAGAGGCTTCTTATTCGACTAATTAACGATCGTATTGTTGTGAAACGGTATTCAGTTTTCGCAACGTTCACAGCTGAACATTTTCCAGTTTCATAGTTATATCGTTCCGGTGAAATTACACACTGTCTTTTTTTCGAATCTACACACACTTCCCGCGGAACTAAAGTGAGTGCGCCTGATGCAAGATAACCATGCACGCAGTCTAGTAGAACTGTCGTGCCTGTTTGCGATCTTCGCTGCTTCAGTGGCGTGTTGAACGAAGACACATCCGACCATATCCCTTTTCAGCACGACATTAATACGACCAAGATTCAAACGGGCCACGGTAACGCTATTTTTTCCGATGACATCGACAATTCTTGGTAGCCGGATAAATATTTTAAGCTCGGTCACAACGACGCTAATCACGAATCGCGTGCGAAGGAACGACTAACGCTTGATTCTGCTTATTATAAAGTAATTAATCATCTGTGATTAGAGCTAACATAGACATATCGAAATTGAGTACCACTATTACTCGAAATTGTTTTCTATCAGAAGAGGTCTACTTTAAAGATGCTCTAAAACAGACCTAAGCCTTATATAAAGAAAATAATTTTTAAGTATTGCACGTGTTGAAGTCTATTTTAAGATTAGTAGATTAGTAGTTTAAGTGTTATTCCAACTGAGATTTACTCTAAGGTGTTCGGCATATTTATTGTTAGGTAGGCCGCGAAGGTCAAAATGTGTGTAACTGCGAGAAAACAGTGTCGTTTAGAAATAAAACAGTAATACATATACGTATGTATATTAATTTTCAGCTAAATACTTTAGGTGGAGAGTACATTAAGTTTCTATGAAACCTTTAATCGGACATGTGAAAAATTGAATTCTGTCAAAATTTCTTGGAACTCTATATAAATTGAACTCAAACATTTATTCGTCTTCATTGATATATTAACAGATGCAAGCAGGTGTCCAATAGTGTGAGCAATAAAGTACATGAAGCAATCTTACAGACAGCAGGTGATAGGTTAAGGGCTGACGCATTCAGTGTTTAACAAATGTACTGTTTATTTTGAAAATGGTGTAAGTCCATTTTCCTGTTTTGAGATATTGAAATGTTTGCGTTTCTATCAATTGAAAAATCCTGATATAGTCTACTTAGTTTGCCGACGTCTCTATGTGTTTAAGGAGATGTAAATTCATTATACAAACAGTTTTTTTGAGAATTAACTAGGCCAGTATCTTTTTTCAAGGTCATGACTGGACTTACACCACTTTCAAAATTAATGAATTGTAGTAATTCATTAAATTTTAATTATGTACAATTTATGATTTATGCTGTAATCCTCTTTTGTTTATAAATAAGAACAGGAAAAACAGAATACTTTTGTTTAATTTTAATATTCGTTTCTTTCCTATCACAGTATGCTTCTCAGATTAATATTATATACATTTTATGTTTCATTTCGTCTCGTTATATGGAAGTGTTCTGAAATGCTTATGGTACACAGAAGATATTTAAGACAATAATTGCATTATATCTGTATACTTTTTGCATGTAATTAGTCCAACATTTTATATGAAAATGATGATGTGATATATTTTTTCAATTGAATATTTAAAAATTTATTTATGAACTGTTCATAAATAAAAAGTTTTCATTAAAGCATACGTAACTTTTTCGGTTTCTCAATTTTTCCAGGACATGGTCTTACACTACTGGAAAAATAAACGGTCCAAATAATCTCAAATGTCTCAAGTATTGTAAAACAAGTATCATCATCCAATACCGAAGCTTTAAATAATTCATCGTAACAATTTATTTCCCGTAATTACGTAGCTGGAGATCGACATTGGCTAAAACAGCTTAAAGTTCTTCCGAATGACTTCATCAATAATCGTGACCGCCCGAAAGTGGACACCGGAAGCTTCCTTCAGGGAAAACTTGACTTCCCCGTGACAGCTCGTTAATTTTCGAAAAGGCTCGCTTTCGTTGTCGGGTGCCACGGACGGCCGAGCGTTGTCCAGCTCGCATTAAATATACAGGACGCATCTGGACACAAAACCCCTAGTATTTACTCGTGACCATTTATAATCGGCCAGTCTTGCCGTGGCTACTTAGCAGATATTTTACAGCGAAAAGGCGGCCAGTGCTAGGGGAGAAAGAGCGCGCGCCGGTTCAAAAGTTCATGTGAAAAACAGCGTCAGGAAATTGCCAGGAAATGGCCGGTGTGTGGATAGCCACTTTCGACGACAATAATGGCCTAAACAGTTGGAAGAAGAGCCTCTAAAAGGCCAACTCGTCAGAGCCGGACTTACAAAATGTTGGCGCCTATTCGCGGGCTAGGTACATTCTCCCTTCGAGGAAATTAAAGTCGATCCATTTAAGTTTTCGTTTATACCTAAAGGGCAGTGTTTATTTATCATCAGGTTCTATACAGAGTGTGTCGGAACTATTGACTAAACTGTAAATAGTTGGTAAGACTCGATAACAGGGACAACAAGTTTGTAATAAACTTACTTTGACGAAAAAATTGTTTTTCAGGTATTCAATTTTGTTGATCCTGAGTTAATGAAACCATTACTATGTTTCCTATATGGAGTCATCTTACTGCTGAAAGTGTTTGAGATTAACTCATAAATAATTCCTACTCGAGTTTCAAATTCATTCTTTTCTGACATAATTTACTATTAATACTTCTCTGTAGCATAAAATACATAAGTCGCTGTATTATTCTCACTTCGTGTAGTATTCTAGATTCGAAATACCTTTACAATTTTATCTTTATCAAAGTTGCGGTGGATGATGGGAACAAATAACTAATATTGCTAAAGGAAGATGGGTATTTCAATTATTTCGAAACGAATGTATAGTTTCACAAGAAATGGTGGACAATTTATTGGTACACGTAATGGTACATGTTTTTCATTATTACGAATAAATAGAAATTTGTTATTTGCTAGCTGATCATAATACAGGTTCAGGCGTTCATTTTGGAAAAAATAATTCCTCCTTCGCAGGTATAAGTTATGTAAAATTTAATTTAATAAATAACGTTAGTTAAGACTGAGTAATAATAAATTAATTCATAAAATGAACAGATTTAGCGGCAGACTTTAGTTATATTTCCGTTGGTGAACGTAGTCAAATAACTTATTTGATATGGCGATTGTACTTACCTCATGATGTAACTGTTGGATTTTAACAAAATTATTTACGAAATTTGTAATTTTTAAGATAGTTTTGTACGTACAGTATATTAAGCATATTAAACTATAATTAATATGCTTTTAAAGAAAGAACTCTAATCAATAATACGTTCGTTGTCCAGTCCGCGATATTGTAGGCTTGAACTTCAACAGTTGAGAGCCTACTTTTATGGGATAAAAACTACGCCCAATCAATATAAGTTCGAAAATGAAATACAATTTCTCATTCCTTATGTATTTTGATAATTATTAATTTAGTAAATGTTATTTTACATTAACAGGTTTGTTTTTATGGATTTTTGTTTCTGCTTAATGGCAGCGACACTAAGCCTCACCAGTATAAATACCACTATTAGTTTCGTAATTGCATTTTCCATTATTTTGCTGTGATAAAAACGATATAATTATTATTTCTATTCTGTAGTAATGAAGTATATTTTAGAGAATTAATGAAACACATTTATTCTGCATTGTGACTATTTTTGGAGCAATTCGACTTTGTACTAAAATCGTATTGTCAAATACAAGAATGTCGATAAAGGGTAGTTTTCACTTTTGCGACATATTTCTGTTCATAAAATGTAATCAGGTTGCACACAGTTCCTGGTCATATTTAAGAAACAGTCGACACAAGTCCATCGCCATAAGATACTTCGAACTTCCTTATTTTTATGTTTCAACACACCATTTAAGGCGAACACTAAAGCTGAGATTACACGAGGAAATGTATGGGGCTCGTCTACGACTTCACTCTGCTATTCCCGTAAGTTGTTCCACTATAAGGTCGATTCCTTTTATCGCGGCTAAAGGTTATTACCAACCACCCTGCCACGAGAAATTTACCATAGGATATAACTTTAACGTTCAGTGGGTGCCTGTTCGCACTTTATTTCTTCCCTATACTTGGTCAACATCGTCTTCTCGACCTTATAGCAATCCTGTCGAATATATTTAACGTCAACAAAAATAATCAAATATATTACGTGAAATAATATTTATCTATACTCATTGACTGAAACATAATTATGTATTTCTAAAAAATATTAGATTAACTTATATAAAATGTTACTCTTGTGCGAATCTACATATATGTATACCGTAAGGTAATTATAAAACATTATGCTTCAATAAAACTGCGGATTTTAATGCAAAACGATATTTTATAATGTAATTCAGAAAGATCACAATAAATGTAAGAATTTTTTTCTTCTCTTAAATATCCTATTGGGTTCAAAATAAAATAGAAAATAAAGTATGAATCATTTGACTTCTTTACCCATTTGGTCAGATACTTCAGTGAAAAAACTTATTTGCTCAGTATAATTCTTTCTGTCACCATTGAGGCCTACTAGGACGTATGAATCCCATTGCAAAATTATAATATTGCATCCATTTTCAAAACTATGCTTAACCTATTTTATTCTTCACAGTTGAGTATATTATAGTCTGTACTATTGTATTGTTAACTACATGATTAAAAAGAAATTCGTCTTAAAAAGGTTAAGGGCGCAATATTAGCTTACACCTTAGGTACGAAATTATAAACAGTTCGCGTTAGGAAGTAGGTAGTAAGTAGCCCCCTTCGACACACAGGGTAAGTCTAATAAAGATATTCGTGCCTCTTAACGAAGTCGAGCGTAATTTCTCACATTACACTCCAGGGGCTCATAATTAGAAGAACCAACTTGCCCGGAAGGTATTAAGAAAAGTGGTTGTTCGCGCGAGAAGCGAGAAAAGAACGACGCAGCGGCAGGGGGTTGGGGTCTGCACTGCAAAGGTAACGGCTCCTCAGCTCGTGTAATATTTAAAACGCCTCAAAGGCGACGTAACGACAATGGTGAGCTTGCGAAACGTTTCTCTGTCGGGAACTTTATCCTCCTCCGAACTCGTTTCATTTTTCTCTCCGTTTCATATACACCTTCGCTAGCCTCGCCCTGGGTGCACATATTTTCTCCGGACAGCTCCGTAAATACAGGGAAGGAAGCGTTCCGTTTTCTCTTTTCTTAACACCCGGCGCCGCTCTGTCTCTGTCCCAAACGGAAAGATTTATGTACGGAGCACGTAACCGCAAGAGACTGCAAGAATAAAGCCACGTCGTGCTCTCGATCCCAAGCTTTTTACAGCCAAGAAATCCTCTTATGCAAGTTATGCTACAGATAAAACCTGCCCGCGCGCATGCTTTTTACCACCTCTTCCCCGTCCCAGTGTTTCGCTTCTTTGTTATATCCTTAGGCTAACACTAGTATTCCTTTCCGTTAGCTGGATAATATGCGTCCCTGTCTTTTATTTCAATCCATCAACCTATTTGTAATTTTTCGATGATAAATACTCGACACGCTTTTTTTTATAATTAATAAACCACATTGTCTATTATTGTTGCGACTTCGTGCCTCTTCCTTACTCATAATTTGTTTATTTAACATTACCAACAATAACGACAGTACATTGGTAATAATCACGGCAATAAATAATTAGTCAATGCGATTATTAAGAACTAGAACTTCCGGGGATTTAACTGTCTTCGACTAGAACTTCCAGAAAACAGTCGCTACTATTAATTTCGATATTCTCGTCGGTGAAGGTCGACCGACTTCTCGATTTTGTTGTGATGTCAGTAGGCCTTGATTTACTATTCACTGGTCACACTATGTTCGTAACAATATTCTCCTAGAAATATTTGACAATTTTCCGTAATTGTATTCGTTCGGTCATATACGCATGTTCACGTTATCGGGATGTTTAGAAATAAATTGTGGTTTTTAATCATAAAATTTCAGGTAATATAACTTGTTAGCTGCTGTTTTCGTTAGTAGACGTACATACACTACCGGCTAAAAGTTTAAAATTACTTGCCGATTTCTACCAAAATCCAATTTCCTGATCAATTTTGTACTTATCCATCGTTCATATACCAGATGTAAACAGGAATACATTCTGTTCTAAGAGATTTTAGCTTTTTTTTGTACCCAAAAGACTCTTATACATATATGTAATGAGTCCTGTGCAACAGTATTCCATCCTATGCCTAGAATATGAGAAACCGTCATTAAATTAATGGCTGCTTTTTTCGACGAAGGGGCAATTTAAAAAAGAAATACCTATCTGTGTGTGAAAAATGGTACAAAACGACAAAAATACTTCTTATTATTGTTTTTTTACAAATAAAACTTCCTCAGTTACTTTAACTCCCTTTATTTTTTATAAAAGAAATACCTATCTGTGTGTGAAAAATGGTACAAAACGACAAATATACTTCTTATTAGTGTTTTTTTACAAATAAAACGTCCTCAGTTACTTTAAAGCCCTTTATTTTTTCTAAAAAAAATCCTGTTTCTCTTAATTCGCGTAGTGATTCGAAATTTTTAGCCGGTAGTGTATGTCATAGCACGCTTTATGTCACGGTTGCTGGTTTTAGAAATAGTTTATAACTTTAAAATATTTTTGTAAATAATGATATCATTTTCGTTTCGTAATTATTTTCCTCCATAGTAATTTAGGCAACTGAAGTTTGAAACAATTCTTCAAGACAATTGCATCTTTATAGGGACAACTCTAACGAAAATACCCTATATATGTATTGATAATTATAGAGAACTGCTTATATGTATATAACCTGATTGCCACGTTTCGAGTATCTCGAAAACTTCTTACGAGAAGAAGTCTCCAGCAACCAACCAGCTGCTATCAACTGCTTTGAAGAATTCATCACGTCCAAAACTGCGAAATTCGGTTGTGACGAAGTATATGTATAAGATCATTTCTTGTCAGCCGATATATGTAGAATCTAATACTTCCTAAGACGGTTAAGCACTGTGTTACGTTATTTTAAATTATACAATTGGAAACCACAATCTAGTGTCGAGATGGATCCGTATTCAGTATCAACAATACGGAAAATAATATTAATTATATCACCATTTTTGCCATTGTCATGATTTTTATTAAACGATTATGGGGAATTGTGATTGGTGGCAATTGTTTCGGATTGAAACCAGACTCAAATAATGATTAATACATTATTGAATTTATTTTCCGTGTGATATTTACATTTAACGATTGATTTCCATACTTTTAATCCTTACTGTTGTAGAATTCGCGCAATTTACTCTTGATCCTGATGGTCCCGGTGTACTCGAAGTAAATTACTGTTTATTGTCATTTCCTTTTTTTCATTTTCCCACGCTGCGGTAATGAATTAAATCGGTTTGGTTTAATCACGCGTCCCGCGTTATTAGTTTATTATTCCGCCTCGTATTAATAATATTTTACGCCACCGAGAATATTAAATCCGGATATTCGAATTGACAGGTATTAACCGTGAAAGATACAACAAATCATCACTTTTCCTTTTTCGCACGATTGCTAATTTTGTGAATTTAACTTAGCAAAATTGAAATATTCGTCTTTTTTAAATAACGTATACAGGCAAGGAAACTTGTCAGAACAGACGTTATTATGTGACTAATTCTATTACAGATACCTATGTACTCGTATAATCCCTCGGATAAAAGTTTTTGAATTCATTGAAGAATTGGGTTCAAAGGGACGTAAATTATTTTCTCAATAGTTACTTTTTCAACATTAATGCTGCATCACATGATTTCCTTACCTACTGAATTTTTCATGTTGCATGTGTTATGAAAACTTAAAATGAACTACGGATTATTTTAAAAGTCCATACATTGGTAAATGACATTGTTGCTTCCTTTCGTTAATTGAAATCCTTCAAGCGTTTACGACATATGTAATTTCTGGTTAGTTATTAGTTTATTTTTAAGTACGTTGAATAACATTATTTTAAACGAATGTTTAGTTTCGAAGCAATAGAAATTAAAAATTCTTCGTTTACATGTGTAATTAATCTTTACTCATCTCCTTTATCTATCTCCTTACGTTATTAATCTTCTTCTTATGTATTCTGTAACATAATGTATTATGCATGTACATTAATGCATAAATTTACTGAACAGCAGCTTTTCGTTACATCGATATGAAATGTTTAATACGTACTGTTTCCAATGCATTAAGTGATCCGTCACTTACTTTTGTGTGCTCAGTAACAAGTGTGTCTATTATCGTATTTAATACTTGTTCTGAATATTCACTGTGATTTGTATTATCTGTTTGCTGTCAATCTATATAGTACAAGATAAACCTATCAAGCAAATAAATAACACCACATTACCATTTACATTTACAATCATTGCAATAAGTAAAAACAATCGTAATAAAATAATATATGTATGTATACAAAATCTGGAAAATCTGTGTTACATCTACAAGTTTTACGCATACCAACTGTGTCATAGTTGATGGCACAACTGAAAAGGGAATGAACAATATCACGTTGATAAGGTTTAGTAAAATTTTATTGGTACTTATTTGTATCGCAAATGAAATACAACAATTCGACAGATGTACGTACTTTTATATACAACTGACTGTACCCATCTTTACTTACTATTTCTATTTGTGTTCCATCGATCTAGTTACCTTATGCCAATCAATTAAAAAGAATGAGCCCTTGAAAGTATTAATACTGTAAGTCAATTTTCGATTAATTTTAGTGAACATTATAGGAAAATAGATTTAACTTCATTCCATCTTGTGCATATATGTTGTATGGCTAATTGTAAGTTTCACTAAATTCACTTAACAAGGATTGAGTATATCATTTCAATATGAGTTGATACATGGGGTGTCTCATGTCGGATAGTACCTACAAGCAGACACAAGGTGATTGTATAATAAAAAATAAATCGAAGAAAGGGAATAAAATTTTCGGATTTTCTTTGTTTCCGAAATAATTAGACTTGCAAATTTGTTGAATACAGGGGCAATAGAATAGCATTTGACTAACACGTCGGTTCATTGCAGGCCGTTTCTACTTATTGCCAGCACGAATACACGCGGTTTAGATGAATATCAAACCCAAACCCAACTTTCTCGAAAACGAAACCGCAAACAAAAACAATTTATTTTTCTTTTTCGACATAATTTTTCTTATACAGTATGTCCGGTTTAAGTGTATACATGCTATTATTTCTGTAACTATTGACAATGCGAAAAATTGTTTCATATAAAAGTTGTTCGACTGTGTACAGCAAACTTAAAAGAAGTTTTTAGGAAAAAATGGTGGAGAGCAAAAATGGTTGTAATACACCATACAATAGAATACATTAATCTTCAAAGTTAAATATTATTTAATCCTAATGAACGCGTGATTATAACGAACAATGCTTCGTTATATTTTAACAACTTTGATCCGATTTATTTCTACATTGAGTACAATTGTTAATTATTTCAAAAGGGAAACAATGAACAAAATTTCATTCAATTATTATTTGACACAAGGAACGCTTAAGTCGTAGCCCCCCTTAAAAGTTGCTTAGCCCCCCTAGCCCCTCCTCTCCCATAATCCGGCGCTGTACGAATGCTTTCAAAGGTTCGAAATGACAAGTACAAATTTTAATAAAAATTGTATCAATCTTCCGTAAAGCCTGCGTACCATTATAATTTATATATTTAAGCGTTGTATAAATAGAACAATAACGTTACTAACTGCAATCTAAAGGCAACCATAAATTTTTAAGTATTTCGAACAAGTATCTGCAATATTTATAAAATGGACATGTCTGCTTTGTGTGGCTGTCAGTCTGTCAAAATCGATTTTTGTACTTTATTCTAATAAAGAAGATAACCATACTTGGGCAGATTAAGGTTCCCTTTGACTTTTCTTTTTCAAACAAATACAACACCGTGAATTGTGGCAGCCATTCAGACGATCCGGTAAACATGTAGTAATTTAGTCAATATAAAAGATAATCGTATACAAATTTCGCTATGCTTTCTTAACATATAAACAAACATGTACGAACAGCTTCAAGTTTCTCGGTCCATTAGTTTTCAGTTCTAAGTATTAAACATGCAACTCGTTCCAATCGCGTGGGACACCCCTTATAAAAAGAAGACCGTACAGTGACTCCGATTTAAACCCACAACAGAATTTAAAAGAAAGATCGATCTGTCTGTAATGGCTCACACATAAAGATTCGCCGCAAGGCCCTCTCTAGATCCCAATGAAAATCCCTCGCAAATGTCTAAATTCGCCGTGGCCACTTTCAAATAAACGAGTAAGCAACTGCCAGGCAGTTTATTTCTCCTGTCCCGGTGCGCGTTTTCGTGTTTCTCTTTTATGGTTAGCGCGATACGATGTACGTACTTACTTGGACCAACTTGTCAGAGTGGAAAGAAAGAGAAAAACCACGCGGCGAGCGTGTCGGCAGCTTTCGCCCAACGGGAGGGAAGCTTTACGATGTTCTTTCTGCCGCTTCGTCGTTTCGTTTTACGGGTCGTCGCCTTCTTCTTGCGACGTGGATTTGATTCAACACGCGGAACAGCTCAACCAATGGCTCGCCTATCGAACAGCAGGCAATTTTCATGCAGGTTCTTTTATATCCGGTACCCTCGTACGACTGCGATAACCGGCCTCTCATTATCGATGTCAGTGCTACGAGAATGTATCGAGGAATCACGTCCACTCCGTTTTGTTTCATCGAATTCAGCAGGTATTTATTTTATTTTACAACTTTTTCTTTATAAGTTTTAACTTACTTATCGATTTTTTAACCCACAATCGACGTGTCCGATAGGTCTTCATGAGCTTAATACGCACGAAAAGTCTGCAAAATTGAAAATTCAATTTCTTTTTCATTGATTTTAAAAAAAAATATAAATTGCGAGGGAAAACAGTTTGCAGACTCGTATTCAGATCATGAAGATTGCAAAATTTGTTACTTGTTGGAAAGTGTTATTTACAGCCGCATCCGGAAAAATATCGCTTTTTTCTGGAAAGTTATACCTTCACTACCGTCCATAAGTGTAGAATGTTACTACTTGTTAATAAATAAGACCATCAACTCTGCTGCTGTTTACCAAATAGAATAGCTTTCTTAGGCTAATTTTACATAAGCACTAGGCTCTCCTAAAGTTAATTACTCTTTAGAACTCGAGTTTGGAATCTCTTGCGCTGTTGAACTTAAACTCATTTCATCCGAACGCCTACATCGTCTTGCTGACATGCTTTTTTATTTCAGATAACTGACATTCGTCAGAAAGCTTGAAGGTGGCACAGAAATTACATAAGGAAAGACAAAACTTGTACCTTCTATTAACCGGGCTAAAAACTAAACTTAATTAAGGTAGAGTATCAACCTCACAATCAGTTAAATTCGGTCATTTCGTCGACGTGCGAAAGATGTACATTTAAGACATATTCATAAATAAAATTTATACAGATGGCAATAAATTTCTGCTGAAGAAAATACTATTTAGCAATAATAACATTCGGCAGCTGAAAGTTTCTTTAACGAGTCATCTTCAAATTCAGTATCATAATTATCTAATAAATACGACATGAATGTAACGCTTAGATTTCAATGAAAAACGTGTACAGTCTCTGTTTAATTTTATGAACGTCCAATAAAATTCGTATAACGTCCAATATACGGTGGACTCTTACGATATTGCGATGGTCGGGGCTGTAGGGGAATAAAATAGCAATAAGTCGAGAACCCTCCCCGTGTTAAGTGCTGGTGACGACGACGCACGCAGCGTGGTGGGAGAGCAAATTTGTGTGCATGAAAGTACGTGTGCAGGGGAAGTGCCTCACGTGGCAAAATGCCTAGTGTGAATATTCTAAGCGTTCACTGTTCTACCAAACATCGATATAGAAACGATCATTTCATGTGCAATAACCTACAATAGATGACCAAATTACAGTGATTCTTCGATGAATGCGACACGAACAACGGCATTATTCCCACCACTGGGGTCAGTCCCCTTTGGAAACAGTCAGGCCAGACTAAACAGAAGTTAAGGAGTCAGTCTCAGTCAGGAGGCCGAAAAAAGAGTGTCCTTTGGGAATTTTTTTCTCGAAAACTATAGGACCTTTTTCAAAAAATGTATTTGTGTTTTAAAGATTACAGTTTCTAGATTATAAGGTAATTTTTTTATTTAAAAATATTTATTATTAAATAAATGGTGAGGGATCTCCCGGATGTCTGTTCACAAAAAGTGGTCTGCCGTAATCACTGTAACTTCGTAACGATTTATCTGAAATTTTTTCAGGTTTTTGTTTCATGTAAATCGACACAGCAGTTTTCGAGAAATATTGATCACCGTTTTGAAAAATGTAGTTTCGAGAAAAACGCGTTTGAAGTTTCAAGTCAAGCTTACACTTGTATAAAATGTGCATCTTTTAACGCGTGTAACTTTGTCATTCTTAATTGGATTACCTTGAAACTTGCACAGAATATTCTCGAGATGTTGTACTTAAAGAAAATGTAGAAAGTGAAAAATCGATTTTTTGAAAATTTCTGACTGAGCATGACCCTTTAAGCAGAGGCTCGGCTTCGGGCAAAAAACAAATGTATGAAGGGCTGATAACCTTTCCGCCTTGCCATCAATGCTTCGTAGCGAACCCGAGTACATGGCACTCATGGAGACATTACTGTATTAGGGCCATGGTGCGAAAACTGTCTTTTTGTGTTTGCGTAGAAATAATTTTTGCATTAACCCCTTAACTCGCACGCACGAATTAACTCGAGAAAGCGGCATTACGTTGCGAACAAACCGTGCGGTAAGAGGCTAACTATTGTCCCATGAAAATTCACAAAAAATTAAACTTGGCTTATATAATTATAAAAAATACACTGAAAATTCTGGATTCGTCAATTTATGCAGGTGACTCTAATAATTTATTCACTTGCCGTAATACTTGCAAGGTGATCAGATACAATTTTACATCAGCCCATTTTTCGTCGTTCCATTTCAATTGTTTTAAATTATCGTACTATTGTTAATACCATCCCTTACGTAACCTAGCAGAAACGTATTGTATAACGTTGGCAAAGCTCGGTACAATCGTGTGGCACACGGGCCGCCTTAATTCGCTCTATCATCGGAATTGCGTGGGACCGTAAAACATGGTCTAGCCGTTCTAGCAACATAGTTTTAGTTAATTCGCGGGAGAAGACGCGTCTCTCGAACGGCGATCGTCTCCACTTTCCCACTCGAGGGTGAATGTATCGTGTGCCCCTCTTGCCCCGAATGGTCAGCTGGACCCTCGTGCACGTAAATCACGGCGTTGCCGCAGATCCAATTATCAAATTGTCCGCCACTTCAGTCGAGTGAAGGGAACCACCAGCTAGAACGCCGAAGAAAGACAGAGGCGACAAAGGGAATTCGAAGCAGAACCAGAGGTGTTCGGCGACATTGTTTTAATAGAGGGACGAGGAAAGCTGCAATATCGAGGCGAAGACGATGCTAAGACAAGCAGGATCAAAACAGAAATAGCGAGCATGGGACTGAGCGAGACAAGAAACGGGAAAGATGTTATCGAGATGAACGAAGATCCGATAGAAATATAGGTTTAAGGTAGTGATTAGAATTTGAGAGAGATCATTGCAAGAGCCTAGGGTTTTCATGAAATGATATGCCACGCAAAAGAAGATGAATTAGAAGATAAGCCTTTAATGTATTTCTTTTGAAATAGTCTGAAAGGCAATTAATTATTAAGAATACCTGTTTCTTTGGCGAAAGGTGTAACTTAAGACAGTGATCATTTGAGGTACTTTGTGATAGGGTTAGATTTTCTCCTCGACCCTTAGTTTTTCATATAAATTCAAGAATATCAGCCAAAATTTGTGCGTTTGCGGTGTCCTTTTTACTTTGAACATTATTTAAACATATTTAGATATTTATAATATAATAACAATTTATATCAATTTTTTCAGAAGAGTCCGAAGATTTACTTCGTCTTATAAGAAACTGAATAACTGTTACTGCAAACGGAAAACACGGCTCCGACGTTGAAAATTTGTAATTTCTCTTTAAAACTGATTTTTTTTAAAACTAGACGCGCTGGAAATAAACGGTTTGCAGCTGCCTATTCAGTTTATGTAGGTATATCAGAAACGCCTACTGAAAATTACAAAATTTGTTACGTGTTACACAGTGTTATTTAAAAAGAAATATTTTCGTGTCTGAAGATCTCAATTGAAAATTAGATTGTCTGTCAGATTGAATGCAACTATTAACACCTATTATGTACCTGTGATTGTGAAGCACCCGGTATTCTCAGATAGACGGAGGAGACGATGGGCGAAGCTAAGTGTCGTAGAATCGCTAACTAAAACAGCAATAAATCCTGCAGGGCAAAACCGCTAAAGACAGCTCGACGTTGCCGACGAAAATTTATCACTTAAGTGACTAGGAGGCACGCGAACCCTAGGGAGTATTTCGCCGTCAGATAAGGTGATCGTTCGATAAGAAGAGCCGAGATGGTAGTGGCCATAAACACTTGAGACTTTCAGTGATAAAAGCGACGATGGGATGGCAAAAATGTGATCTGCACGCTACAAGCAAAACGATGATCTACGATCATATAATTGTGTGTGTGTGTACTTTTTTTCAAGGTACTGATACGTACTCGTGGTAAACAAATTGTTTGACTTAACTTGTTTGGCCATCGGAACAATTGAAGTGCAAAAATTGCGTCACATTTTTGACAATAATTGCGGCTAAATTTAGCGACTATTGCAAAATTTTTTAATGAATCATTCTGAATGGAAATGTTAGTATTTTATTAAAAGTAGAAACTGTCGCACTCAATTATATTAGACTATGCGTGAAATTTTACAACCTGAAAAGTAAACTCATAGGACTAGAGCAATTGTAAATGTGCATACATATATTTGTACAAAAAATATGTATTTTAAATTTCAGGAATACCAATTGAGTCAATCCACGTGACTGTTGGCAACGGCGGAAAAGGCCCGCCGTCCATTTTTATATTGCATTTCATATACCTGCATTCATTTCAGTTTTGTATTGAAAGAGAAAAGTTACGTCGTATCTTGAGGCAACATAAAAAGTGTGGCATTTCAGTTGACACGTGGAAATATCATAAAAACAAAGCATTTCATAAGAAAGTATTTTAGACAAAAGTTGTTTGGTTTGAGTTTGGTTAATTTGATGAATGTTTTGAAGGACATTTAAAGGTCAACTTCATTTCTTTAAATGGATCCCTTTATTAGTTTTAACAGCTCATTAATCCACGCAAACAATAAACAATTTTTGTCTGAAACGTTTTGTTATTTAACCGCTATTTTTAAAAATATTTAGCAAGATTTAAATTCAATAATCAATTCCTGGTCGCGTGTTTACATACATACGTACGGGTAAACTTTAAATTAGTATAAACGAACCCGAGGACATTGACCGATGCAGAGTTAACATATTAGTTTACCAACATTCGTAATGCGAAACATTTTTAATCGTATCAATCGAGCAAAGTATCGCGAAGTGCTAACCACACTAGAAAACATGAACCGAATTTAAAATCTTATGCTAGAACTAGCGCCGTGTCCATTTTTCTACCATGCACACGTTTGGTTGTTTCTACTTAACTTTTATTCCACATACTAATACATATCAAAGTATGACATCTACAATATATTTTAGAAACATACAGCACTTTCTTCTTGTAATTTTAAAAGCAGTTAAATAATTACAGAAACCTTTCTTCATGAGTTAACTTATATATTATTGAACATCATTTTTTAATTAGAGGAAAAGCACGCTATATTTCAAGATTGTTTATTGTTATTTGTTTATTATACAAAAAGCATGCCATGTCTATAGTAACGATCAGCTAAATGATTAATGAGTATCCTTCAGGCAATAGTGCACAATTTTTACCTTTCTAAGAACGCTCACACTAATTTCCTCGCCACGTAAAACACTTCCTCGGGGCTGAGGTGACGCGTGCGCCGGAAAATGGTTGTTAGTAAGGAAATATAAACCGGATGTGCGTGCAAAATGTATACGCCACCCTCGGCACGCAATTTTAATGCAGACATCGTCTTGGAGGTTCAATTAATTCGGTTACGATACACGCGATACTAGAACTCAGACTTCAGCAACAAGTCTCCAAGATGGCAGTTAGTTCAAACAAATATATTGGGGTTTTCGGAACGTTCGTATAGCGTTTTTAAGGGCAGGCATAATAATTTTAGAGCCCCTGCGACTTAAAAAAATGGACATACAAGTTTAAATATCACAGAATACGGACAGATTTTTCTTTTTGTTTGCCTTAAACCGTGGGTCAAATTTGTAAAACAAAAATATTTTTACGTATAAAACCAAATATTATTTATAAAGAACGATCCTGTACGATTAAACTGAAACAAAATCCAAGTATACTTTCTGTTAGGGATAGTACTTTCATATTTCTAATGATAAAAATAAGCTATGCCGTTCATACTTAAGAATAATTTATGTGATCAGGGAAGAATATACTTCCTATTCTTCGTTTGATTAAAAATCGTCTATACGTGGAAACTAATCGTTCACTTTAAAAATCTTATTTGTGCCAAGAATACGATGTACACACACGATTCCGCGAGTAGCAAACAATTCCTTGCCATGCATTGCGTATTTAATAATTTTCCAAACCCTGGTAGCATAATACCATTCCTGGAAGAGGTATCTAGTCGGGACGCTTTATCGTTTCTTCGAAACTGACCCTGGGATTGATAGTCATCACCTCGATCGGACTAACCAACGATATAGATCATAATCTTCTCTTGGATTTAATGGACGTAACATGCAACGCGAATGCAACGAGTGCACTTTACACGTCTCGAGATAACCTCGAGCTACCGGTAAACCGTATCACATCGTTTGGTATACAAGACTAGCGTGGAAAAGTCATCAATAATCAGTGGGAATCTCCAAACGACTGCGGGAATCTCCACTGTTATCGATATATATCAATAATGCACGTTATGTGGACACTTCGTTGAGTGACATATTGACTTGTAGAATCGTGATAAAGTGATCATAAGAAAGTTTTAAGGAAGAATTAATTCACTGAATATGAAGTTGCACGCAACTTTTCGCTGAAATTTTCGTATCTGTTATCAGAGCCTCTTGGGTACTACTAACACTATGACGACCGATGATGCCACAATGGTGTCATGTGACTGTCAACTGGTACTTCTTAGATATTAAAAATTATTTAATTGTGTTATGTACACAGCTAATACATATTTTTTTAATTATTGACAAAAACAGCCGATTGTTGTGCTGGTGAAAGTTACTCGCGGAAGTAGCCGGTCGTGATTGTGTTAACATACATATTATTCAGAATGGTTTTTAAAAGTTTATTTCCCAATATCGTTGTTGCGGGAGAACTTACTGTAAAATTACTTTTGTCCTCATCAAATTTAATATCAATAGACAAATATTTAACACAAAGGATGGAGGTTTGGATAGTATACATACACAAATGGCAGGAGATACAGGACAAAGTACTTATACATATAAATCTGAATACTAAATTTCCTTTGTTAGCTCCTATATAATGAAAAATAAAGAATTTTATTTTTATTAGTCTAAGGAAATGTACTCTTCTCTTCGAATGAATATTTAAATAGAATATACAGGGTGTTCCAGCCAACGTGATTCCTCCAATAATGACATAACGGTACATTTTCTGAAAATGTTAAGACCTGGAACTTAAATGGCATGAAGGGGCACATCTTATAAGGTATGTGCTATTTTTGTGGGTGGAGACATTTCAGAGATTTCTAGGTCACCTTGATTTTTTTTAACGGAATGATCTATTTTGAGTACCACAGATCACTAGACTATCAAATTCTGAGTAAAAATGTGTTAACCCTCATATGTCTTAAACCTAATAGTTAACGAGATATTTACAAAATAATCACTGTATTGAAATGTGAAAAATGAAAAGAATAACAAACAAGAATATTAAAATTAAGTGTACAGAGAATGAAAGTTGCACAACTCATTCATCAGCCTTTAGATTCTGCACGGTATGCTACATTTTTACGACATTCTGTAAATAATAATATTTTATTATGTATGTGTAATTAAGGTCTTTATTAAACAACAGAAGAAATGATTATACAACAGAAAAACAGGAAGAGATAAAACGGAAAGGAAAAGGAGAATACAAAATATTGTATTGGTGGGAAAGTAATTTCGTTTTTCGCATATGTAGAATTGGCGACGTTTTTCACTAAATTCTTTGACTGAATGTTCTACGGAGGAAATTATATTATTGAGTAATTATAATAGAGGAGATGGGAGTATTGATTAAACAAATTGTTACTATGTAAAAACTGTTACTTTCCTTTTAACGTCGCAAAACAAGAAAACTTTCCCACCAAACCAACAAAATATCACAAGTAGTGTAAGGATAAGTGTTGAACGCAGCCGTATTTAAGCTTAATCATCCCCTTTCATAAATTACTCCATTTGTCATCGTCAATAATATCATACGTACACAATTATCAAGTATGTACATAATCATGATTTATGCCTTTCATTTTCACTAGTATTATCGACACGCAAAAGACTAATTCAAAAAGTCGGAGCTCATTTATTAGTAATCGATATTTTCTGGATAACCATTAGCAACGTTTTAAAGCGAATCAACTTCTGGACGCCGCGAATAATTGGAACGGCCATTTAATTATCACGATAATAAAACGACCCATCGTTCATATGTTCGGTGATTATCAAAGCCGCGATCGACAAATGTTTTAACTGTTTTCAATGTATTAAATTGCAGGCAATGATGCACTTGATCGGTCATGTTCATCAGTCAGCGGGAAATATTATTCGCGGTTAACGGACCCCGGGTTACATACATTTTATAATAACAAACACGGATTTCCGTTTCACGTGTAATTATCAGTTCGAGCTGCATATTGAAGCCGCGCGCAGAGAATTACGGGAACGGTTTATTTTTGGGGCACGTGTAACAGAAACCTCAAGATAAAACACATTTCAATATTTATATTTCCCAGGACAACGTAAATATAGTCTCGATGAAGTTTTGCTAATATCAAACAATATTAGTTCTCCTAAATTATGTCACAAAATCTGTACAATTACAACTTTATATACTTTGAATAGTTTATTTTCTTTGACTTTTCAGTTACCATTGGTGCTGTTTCAATTATTTTCGTTGCAACCTCGTTTAATTTAATGAAAATCCTATTGGATCTTCTCATGTTCAACATTTCCACTGAAAAGTTTTATTAATATTTTAAAATTAGAAATAAGTAGAAAGACAGAATAACCAATATAACCAATTCAATTTCGTATGGAAACAAGATGTTCCTTCTGATTATTTTCTACATTGACATCGCAGTCTAGGTACCTTCGATCAAATCTTTACGAAATGCATGTTTCTTTTCGTATTTCTGTTTCTGAAATTTATTTATTTATGTATTTACAGTGTTCGTTAGGAAAATGATTTCTAAGGGAATTTGAAACCGAAACTACAGACATTAGTCAATCATTTATTTGCAAAGGAACAATTCTATTCTAATTCTAAAATGATAATATTACATAGTTCTCTATAATATGATACATATGCTGTATCCTGGTTAACGTAATAACATATGCATGTTATCATGATTTTTTGTATTTAGTCATAATGATATGATGTTAATATTAAAAATTTCCTTTTGTTAGGTTATATGAACGTGCGGACCGTCCCTCTTTATCATAATAAATGCAATATTTATTTCCAACAGAATCAAAATCACATGGTCCCTTTGTTAATAATATTTGTCATAACTTTCTGGTATTCTAGGCCTTTTTTATGAAGCACATGAATGAGAAAAGATATCTAATGTAAACCTTAACAAGAGCTGATTAAGAAAGTGGCGGATTGCTCTTTTATACACATAGTACAAATCACTTATTCATTATTCGTACCATTATTTCTTTATTACATGGTAGTAACGTATCATAGTGACATTTAAAAATTTCGAAACACGGTGGGAACATTAAATATTTACTCACCAGTGTACAGATGGCGGTTCATTTGTCCCCGGGTATTCAAGTTTGTCTTGTACGTCACCATAAGGTATGCTTCACTTATCATAATACCAATTCACGGTATCCCTATTTTACACTTTTTTAAATAAAGTCGATAATACGAGAACGGGACACTGCGTGATGACTGAAAATTCCACAAAACAAAAATGAACGCAAAGCACATACCATGCTTGTTTGGTTTTACTTAATCAGTGTAAAATATATATTAATAAAATTCAGACAACTTTTTTACGTGGGACAGTTATTTATTTAACTATTGTATACTACCAAATTATAATATTCTAAATTCTAATTAAAAGACGTTACTTCAGTGGTTCAAATAGAATATTAAACTTCATATTCCAATAGTTCTTTTTCCATAACGAAAAAAGTATTAAAATGAAGAGATAAAATAATATAAGTTTTAGGACGAAAAAATACGTTTGAGAAACTGTGTCAAAACCATGAATGACTGCATTAATTATTCGAAACTATTATGAAATTATGTAATTTTTATTTTCGTGTCATTTTACACGTACGATCAATTTGCACCAGACGTAATCACATCATTATTATCATATAAATTACACCGCGGTCGTTTATTATTACAGTGCTCATAGTATCGAAGTAACACACCAATTTGTCTTGTATTACACTAGGGTAAATGTCCCAGTTACTGCCAGTGTCCTAATACTGCCACTTTATTTATATTACTTAACAGAAAAGTAACGCATACAGAATTATGTAAAAAAAATTGTATTATTAAGTTGGTTATTAAAATTTTTTATATTTTACCTCGTATTTAAAAATTAATGTTGAAAACCAAAAGAGCAATTTGAACATCAAAGTTGCGAATACGTAAGTAAGAGCCGTAATGTTACTACATACTCAACCTATACATATATAGTATAAAAAATGAATTGTTAAAGTATCTAACAACTACTTTAATTTTTGAGGCGATAGTTATAGGGACACTGGGACTGCTCCTAGATTTTAAGTAATTATTCATTAATTCCTCACATTGAATGGATACAACTATTTTTTTTTTAATGAAAGTGGTGTTAAATAATATTACGTTCTAAACTGAGACGATTTTTATGTTAAACAACACATGAAATGATTAAATAAGGTTATGCTACAATCTTAAGGTGACAGTAATTGGGATATCTACCCTAATTTCGAAACGGATCTACAACGTCATTATACCAACGTCCCATAAACATGAGTGCTATTGTGAACACTCCAATGATCTCGGGACTACTGAACGAAAAAGTAATTTACATATTGCCCTTCTAGGTCAAAGCAGAGTGTCTACTTAGTATTATCCGATTGAGAATGGATGTAGTACCTCTTGGAATTTAAATTTTAAGAAGGCAATGTTTCTACAGAAAGTTATTAATAAGGAAATATTTACACGGAGGTCATGTTAGGTTATGTCTCAAATAATTTGTGTTTTGTCATAGTTCATCCAGAAAATTATGTAGAGTGCTAGATTGTGGAAATTAAATTACCAATCGCCATTCTTGTCTGTAATATTGTAATGAAACTAAGAACTTTATGTATGTAGTAAATGTAAATGTGTCAAAAAATACAATACAATCTAAATTTTAATAAAGGCCAGTGTACATTTATTACAAACCATTAACCTGGAATGATCGCGTTTAACTCTGAGACACGAGTGGTCGCGTAGATGACAACAGTCATCCATAGTAATTTTTGCAATTGAACTTATAATATTCAATCTTTCCTCACTTCTAATATTACTCTGGTATCTCTAAGGGTCTTCACAAAGGGAAAATAATAAAAAAACGTTTAATTTTTAATGACAAACAGCGATTTAATAAAAACACAAACAGTAATATATCACATTTAGAGACGTAAATTCAGAATATAGGTGCATTTATAATTTAAAACCAGCGAGTATTAAATATAAAACAAAATAAAATGCTAAGAAATGGGGTAAGAACAATAAATAACGTAAAAAATGAAAAATTTTTGAATAAAAGTGCTTATGGAAGGTCGCGCTGATGACAATTCTTCTCTACATGGATTATATAGGATCTAAAGACGCTCAACCGGAAGACACGAAACAAATGATTATATTAAGTTATAAAAGGCTCTTTCCAAAACAGTCCAAACCTAATCCTTTCATTATAAAGACAATTGTCAACAGATTAGTTCGCATGGGTGGCGGTTGTCATCGCGTTCAAACTGTAAAATATTATCACTAAACTGCAGATTTTTATGCAAATGTAGATTTTTGTGAACCAAGTTGTAGAAATTGGAATCTTTTAAGGTTCATACAAGCTTCAATAGTTGTTCAGTTTTATTAAAACTTTAGTAAACATTTATTCGTATTGAGTTTTACATAAAAATCGTATGTGTGTGTGTGTGTGTCTGTGTGTGTGATGAATGCATAAAATCTACAGTCTAATTATCATTACGTTTTTCCTTTCGAGCGGATCACACGCATTGCCAACAGGTTTCGAGAGTATGTATGATGTACCCAATCACGGACGTATAACAATAATTTTCAACCCCGAGGAAAGATCGACGATGGGATTGAAAAAAGGGTAATAACAGTCGCGGTCGATGGCTTCGAACGGATTCCCAAAAATAGCTGGACGAAGAGGTCTCTCCCTCGGGAAAACGACAATTGAATCAATTTAGAGGACGGATTTGATAGGCCGAACGACACGTGGCTCCGTTACACGGCAGGTGTTTTGAAATATTACGCTGGTGTTGCGCCAATTATAGTCGACAGCTCGTGAAACTGTAATGGACGATTACGGTTAACATTAGATTACTAAATTTTTCGGTAACACTAGAGCGCTCGCGTGATAAAGTTTGCCATGAAATTTTGATTAGGTTGTACCATATGAAATTAATTCGAAAAATCGTTGATCGATTGGGTTTAATAAATCTGGTATAACCAACACTGTCTGTAAGATTGATGGGATAATGTTAGATTGCACACCGAAAACGTTCATTAATAGGAAACAAAACAATGGAAATACACTAAAATGAAGATGTATTGAGTCGATGCAAAAGTTTTGATGAATTTTCTGCGGATAATATGGTTAGTACATTCAGTGTCAATGACAATGTAACATAATAAATTGTTTGGAACGAAAATTGTCGTGATTGTGTGTATTTTCCTGTTTAAAATAAAGTCGAAAATGAGCTTCTGAAAGTAAATTTGAAAATGGGAGAAATAATCGTTAAAGAGACTGTAAAGAACGGTTTTGATCTGTTTGGAGAAGCTGTTACGTCAATCACACTCTGTGGTAAACTATAAATTTATTAACATTATTTAATTATGCAAAGTCAATTGTAATATTAAAAAAATGTGTGTATTTGAATAAAAATTTTTGTTTTAAATATATATGTTATAAAACAATCATTACGTATTTCATTAAATTATTATTGAATTAGAATTAACATTATATTAGTCCACTCATTTAGATAACAACCTATAAAAACGTTTGTACCCGCCTAATATTATATTCATGTAAATATTTCAAATTAACGACTATTTTTTATGGAATTCCCCTTTAAAAAGAGTATTATGTCTACTGTTACACGCTCAACAGTATCAATTACAAAATGAGAATTTCGATTAATATAATACCCGGAAATTAATCTTGATGGAGAAAAGATGAAACAGGGACGCATCTTTATATTGTACTATTGTACGATTTCGATTCAAGCTTCTTGTATATTTTGTGTGCATGAACTTTAATTCCAGATTTCGGAAGCTCGAAATTAAATATCAATAGCTTACATGGAATTATTTTTTTGGAGAATGTACATGGAAAATAGTACATTTCCTGAAGTGATAATGTAAAATGAATGAGTAACTTTATTCAAATGAGTTTCTTAATTCAAAGTATGAGGTGTAAAATACTTTAGTTTTGTATGGAATTAGTTTTGACTAGAAAAATAAATTGTCTGCAATTTTTCGGAATTAATTGCTGATTTATAATGACTGGGTAATTCGTCCATACTTCTAAATACAGAATATTCTGGTATATCATGGTTTCGAGTGAGGTGTAACGTGATTATAGGAAATTTGTTGTCAACTCTTTTTTTCATTATTTTTCAAGGTCACCTTCAATTTTTTGTAAATTCACTTATTCAAGTTCTTTTACGCCTATCTGTTAGAGGATGTCAAGACGAATTCGGTAAGTATCATAACGTAACTTTTACCTTAATTTAAGCAATATTCAAAATGGTGTCCGTCAGCTGCAATGCACTCGCGTAGACAGCGAATAAAAGAGTGTTTAGCACTTTCTATGACCTCTGCACTGATAGCTGAGCATGCATCCACAATTCTTTGTGGAAAAAACATTTTCAATCGGACTGCTAATAACAGAGTAATCTCTACTGATCACGATTCGTGGTTCACCCTGTATATTAAGTGTATATATAATAACTACATATTATTGCAGTAATTTGGGCTACTAACAGTTTGAGACAGTCTAAAAGTTCCATTAATACCGGAAATCCAATTGTTCGTTGCACAGACAATGAAGAACTTGAAAATTCGTTATATTTTCCGAATATGGTACTTTCTCGAATTATTGGCGATCCGCGGGTACATAATTATGTAATGACGTTCACGATACGAGACAGAGAAGTTCGTTTTCGAAAATGATCACGACGCGATCCTGGAATCCGATTCAATTTCACAGTTTGTCCGCGCAAATAATGATAATCAATAACGATCGTTAATAATCACTATACCGTCGGTTCATGACCCATTGCGGATTATTGTACAACGCACTTCTCAACGCGCGCGAGACATGAAAACTTATTCACGTAAATTTGAGCAACTAATTCTAAATAATTGCGAATGGATAGGTATATTTTCAGCAAGGGATACTATAGCCATTTCGAATAAAATTATCGTTCTCCCGCGAATCGTGGTTGTACGTTTCGAAATTTAATTCACAAATATGTTACATTCGGACAGTAAAGAGCCGAATTTTTTTAAGATACCTACGTAAACATCGTGTCGTCTAACATTCAACCACTATTTATAAGTAATTTACAAACGTTTATACGAATTTATATTTTTGTAAAAGTATTTCAAAGAGTGGGGATTAAATCGAAATTAAATAAACAAAGCAAACCGAATGAAGATTTTATTAATTGTAGTTAAACGCAGTATTTTAAAACGTTTTGTATATTTATGTTTTTTGTAAATATATCAAATTCTCATATGGTGAAGGTAAGAACTTCGAAATCACGATCGAGATGGTTTTATTCGCGTTCGAACCCATAAAATAAATGTTTTATATATGTATGTATACGTACTAAAGAATGAAACAGAGTAATTGACGATATATCTATGAAACTTGTTAATATTTTTAAATGCTCGCCAAATTCAAAATAATAAAATCGTCGGTGTAACGTCGAAATTATAAGTGAGCACGTATGTAATATCGCGAAATATAAAAAAAACTTTTAGCTATCAACATAAAACAAATGCGAATGGAGGTCGTTCAAAATTTTTTTAACGTTTAGAAATGATAGAATACTTTCTCCTGAGATGTTTTATTTTATTCATTCTATAGTTTATAAGTAAATGAAAATTATTTTATTTATTATTATTACCATTTCTCTTAAATAAATATGACTACTTCCTTCTATTTAATTGACTGTTTGTGAACACTTTTAGATCAGATAGTTATTAACAGATTAGTAAGGCAATTATATCATTAAAGCACGTAATAATATCAAATTTAATAGAACTATAGTATCCGCATCGAAAACAATTGTTTACAAAAGAGAAATTTTTTAAACTTTTGCAGAAGATGCAAGTTTACGTAATTTGTTTACATCTGCTTATACCTTCATGGTCGATAACATTTACCTGACTTACGAACTCCGATAAAGTATACATTATCAGTTGTAATCGCACATAGCATGTGTCCTTATGAATCATCAAGGTAAAACGTAAAGTGAGAATTCAAAAAATCTTATCGTTTAGTGTGTCCACCGTATATATAAATCCTGAACACTACGCAGATCTAATCAGAAAATAACAAACTCTATTGAAGCAAAGACAAGGTATGTAATAAACTTAAGTTACATTTTCCTAATAAGTATTCTCGATTTTCATAATATATTTATAATATATGCTGTTATTTTGTTAGTAATTAGAGGTCATAACGAGAATGAAGATATTCCTTGCAATTCTATCTATTTTTGCTCTGGCCCTTGCTTTAGTTGGAGGCTGCAAACCACCTGGCTTCCTTGTAAGTAAAACTAGTTCTTACCAATAGATATGAAGGTACTAATATTTCAGTATAATTTGTCATTGTCCCTAAAAAGGTTAACTTTAAGTGAGATTTATAACTAATTATGATTCTTAGTATTATTCTTGATAAAGTGTGTTTAGAAAAGTGTTTGCATACTGACGATTATTATAGAACATACAATATATTGAGTGGAATTGGACATATACAATCGAAAGAAATTCTTTATTTACAAACTTCCTACATTTCAAATTGAACTACTAGGCGGTAACGGTTGTTCACTATACGAAGTAATCATTTATGTACATGGTATAATACTGTGACAAACACAAGCTGAACGACTTCCTGCTGCAAAATTATATTTTCCTGTATGATTTTATTTTAAATTCATTAGTAACTTCAGTAGGTACCTGTTAAGCGAAGATTAATACAATTTTCTATTTATGTGAGAATAATACTTAGAATATAATTTAAAATGTGATAATTTAATATGTAAGAAAGGTTTGAAGTACAGAATAATTTGTTTCGATATGAGATTTGGTTTTCAAAAAATCAATCAAATTTGAACATTTGTCTATCAGACATACCTTCGAATGTTTTATTCTCAAATGAATTATTGTAATAAATGAAAGTGCGTACAAACAGTAATTTCAAGTCATGTAAACTTTCTAAGGCGTTTGATTCATTTTATAAATTTTCTTCTGTCACATTTAAAAAGTACTGATAATTATAACGTATCTTAAAGACTAATTGTAACATGTAATTTCTTCCAGTGTGCAAATGACAAAGACTGTTGTGCACCTTTAGTGTGCAACCCGTGGGCAGGACGATGCGTCCTGAAACTAACTCCACCACCATCATAACCAATTTCAAGCGGAACAAATGATGGGAATGCAGTACTTTCTATGGCCCGCTAATGAATAACTGATTGAACTATAGTGACTATATATCGTAGGCCTACGAATTGTGTTTAGAATATTCTTATCTTCATGTATTATATCTGCATTACGAACAAAGTATTAGCAATATAAATTTTTAAAAAGGTATTCTATGTAGTATGTGCTTTTATTGTACTTTTTATTACCTTCTCATTGCTGTTTATAAGCATTCTTCTAAACAGCTACCGTTTTAAAAGCCCTTGAATCGAGAAAAGAAATAACAGGATGAGAACAACAAAGAAAGTAGACGAATTGCTAAAACTGTCAGGAAATTGATAAGCAGAATGTTAGTTGGTCGATATGATACATATTATACAGCACCGTGGTCTGTACTTCTTATAAGTAGAAACGGTGAGTCATAAAAAGGAGAACATGATTTTATATTTTTAGTCTCGTAATTGAAGAAGAAGAAAGTTATCCATGATGTTGACGCGATGTTAAACCGACAAAAAAAAGAAAGAAAATTAGAAACTTAATATATTCGTAAATTCTAATAAACATATCCAAAATATAATTACCATACATGACCTGAACACGAGAAAAAGGTTTAACAAAGTGTATACCTACAAATTTACGGTCCACATTCATTGAATATTTCAATTCAGATTGATACCCTCAGAAGTTGTCAAAGTTTTCATTACATCACGTGTAAATCTGACAAACAGAGAACTCAAATATTTTGCACTATTTGTAAGACTCCAGTTAATCTTTAATCTTTATTTAAGAAATAGTTGTCGACACTTTTAGTTGTGGTAATATGGTAGAAAAATGGTTTTTTCTCTGGATATTGTTCGGTTTCTGTGTCGATTTCCGATCGACCACTGAACATCCAATTGTAATACTCTTTCGGAGGACAGCCATTAATATCCAATACATACAGAGATTCATTGATTCTAATGATTGCGTAGAATCTACGCCGCAGATCATTGCCTCATATATCGTACAACTTCAGTATTGTCTGTTATACTAATGTCGTTATTAGAAGGTTTTACTATTTCACCTCCTTTTGCGTTTTAAGCTTCGGCGACAAGTGTCAATTACGCAAATTCTATACCCAAATTTCGTAAATGTGTACGATTGTCAGTGTAACACTTGTATCAACTACGGTATAAATACATGATGGATATCACGTTACGATAGCAGTCGAAATCAAACAGTGACGAAGTGTTGAGCATTCGGTGAGTTATATGTCACAGTAGCGGCGCTTCATTAATTTCATTGTATGCCGTATGTTGTCAGTTGTTGAAGAATTTTTAATAGTACTCAGCAATTATAACTATACATTTTGATTTTATTCCGTGAAGTTTTAAAACATTTTCACTACTGATGAATTTTATAACACAACAAATAAAGATTTTCGCCTCACAATTAACAGTAAAGTCTGTATTCTTTCTTTAAAGAACTTACTACCAAATTCTATTTTATTCTGTATTATTCGATAATATTGTAATTAGTTAACTACGGATTTTAGTTATTTATAGCATAATATTGAAGGAAAAATTACTCAGGACTTTATTTTATTTGCAACTCAATACAACCCTTGATAGAATAAATTCCTAGAAAAATATGCAGTCTGGTCTTTTATTTTATTTATATTAAACAATAATCATGTAATGAACAAAAGAAAACGTATATACCTATATTTGACGAGTGAGTTTGAGTTGGCAATTTTGATTCAGTAAAGACCCAGAAGATTCTGAATGTATAAAAGACAGAATTAATTGTGTTCCTGCAAAAAGTGAATCAGGAGTGTATTCTTACCCTCTCAATTGTTGACATTCAATTCTTATCGATGGAAAAGTTCTAATGTATATAAATTTGATAAAAAAATAAAAATTCGTGTAAACTGTCACAGAAGTATTTTATTTCTTCGTAAAGATATATATAAACATGGAACAAAACTGAAATATGTATAAAATTCACTGGATACGTAAATATTTTGCTTTTCTAAATACAGAATCCCTACAGTATGAATACTATATTACTTCTGTGACACAGTGCTTGAATTTTCATTTCTTACATCTGTATTAGTATATTTCAATAATCAGTCGAAACTTTATAGCGATGAGCGAGTTGGTCATTGTACGCAAATCTTACCTTCTTTACCTAGAGTAGTGTACACTGTCATAATTTTACACAACATAATGTTAATCATTAACAGCGGTTTTATTAACAAAAATAGAACCAGGAGATAAAAATAATATATTATAATTGTGTGCGTAAATATTTCAATTAATTTCTACAAACAATAGATAATTGTCGTTTGCGTACACTAGCATACAAGAAAATGATAGATATAATTTGTCGGTAATTTTTACTTAATTTTTTAATTTTCCAGAACACTGACGCAAAGAGCGATAGCCAAAAATGAAGACGATATTCTTATTGCTTTTCACTGTATTAATCACTACTGCAGTTATTGCCGCATCCCCGTCGAGCGACGATGATTTCCTCCCGATCAAACCCGTGAAGAATGTACGCAAAAAGACGAAAAGGAAATGCAGACCAAGAAGAACTCCAAAACCACCTTCAACAACTACAACACCACCTCCAACAACTTCAACATTACCTCCGACAACTTCAACACTACCCCCAACAACTTCAACACAACCTGCAACAACAACAACACTACCTCCAACACTACCCCCAACACCAACCCCAACACTACCCACAACACTATTTCCAACACTACCTCCAACACTATTTCCAACACTACCTGCAACACCACCTACAACATTAGTGCCAACAACAACAACAACAACAACAACAATAACAACAACAACAACTCCTAAACCAACTACAATTCCAAAACCACGTCATTGTACCAGGTTCCTTCAGCCAGTAAGTACACCATGATTCTTCAAATTCAGTTTAATTCTCTAAATCCTATAGATACTTTACTAATTATCTTCTTGTTCATACAGTGCAAGAAAAATTCTGATTGCTGTGGCTTCTTAGTGTGTTCAGCCTTTTTGTCCATTTGCGGAGTGGTCTAGTGAATACAAGGTATTAGTACTTTGTTACGTAACAATAAGTAAAAGAATCCAATATCAGGAAGAGAAAAACGACGCCATTAAAGAATACGTAATACATAAATAGTAATAATTATGTATGTTCAAGAAGCCCAAGTATTCTGAATTTTTGTTATTTTCTTCTTCGTTTCCACTGTAGAAAGTGGCCTCGGATTACTCGATTACGAATGAGATGCGAAATTCCTTGGAGTATCATATGTTAACAGTATTGTTACATCTGTTATAAAAAGTTGTTCAGTCTATTATTCAATGGTAATAAAAAAATACCGTTTTATCGAAGGTAACGTGTTCATTTTTGCAAACAGGTTTCCAAGTGTTGATATATTTTAATTTCATTCAGTACTGAAACGATGAATTTATACAAAATTTGAAATGTTGATATTTTTTCAATGATCACGACGTTCCCTTTCATGATCGTATCCGTATTACTATGAGTTGGATAATTACATGTAGTTACCACCTTGAAAATTTGTCATCCGCTAATCAAATAGAACTGCATTAATTTATCAGTAATTGCCCCGACTTCTTCGGAAGAGTAGATACACATGATTCAAATCGGAGCTGAAACATGTATAATATTCTTAGAATTGAAATATATATAAAATAAACGAGCACATTAACCAGCGGGAAAGTGAAAGTGCGTCCACAAAAAACCATGTTTCCCAATACAATATAATATTAAATGTTAATTTCTATTTGCGTGAATAAATTTTATGCAGTTCTTTTACATGACAGATTCAGTTGTTTCGAAACAATTCGGATAAAACATATGCACGATAAAGATAGAGTTTTCTGTTAAAAATGTGAACACTTTGATATTTTACACTTCTATACATAATAGCAATCATAACTTTTATTAAGATATTAATAAACTTAACCACAATTCGAAATTTGTCAGTAACTATAAACAAAAGGAGGTGATAACCATTTTGGGAGTTTCGGTTATTATTATTGACTTGTCTCGTTAAACGGACTATAGATGACTACAAGAACAATTTCAATTCATGAGAAACTGTATGAAAATCTTTATAACTCGAGTTTCTTAAACAAAGTTTTAATATACATAGTAGTATAATATTACGACGACGTACGTTCAATTAATAATAATTAAAGAGTAATATCGAGACAGGTTCTTTAGTTTAACGACAGTCATTAAATTCGTTAATAATGAAACATATACAGTAAGTAAAGGTTAATTGTCGATTGCCTTACGGGAAAATACTTAAGAAAGAAACACGGCAGTTATTTATGATTCCACCTAATAAATAACCACTTAGGGAACGAAATAAATTAAACATTCATTCTAATTTTTCTAATTATTACTATGATTATTATGTATGTAGATTATTTGTTAGACATTTTTAAACTTCTTTGTATGTTATGCTCTATGGCCATGTAACCGGTAGTTATTAGGACTTTTAACAACCGTGGACAACCTAATATGTACATGGTTAACGACGGTAGCCATTGCGCAATAGAGGGTGAGTGCGAACTCATTCCCTATTTTTATATTCTTCTAACCGGTACAGTATTTCAGGTATTCGAATGAATTGTATATTGTTTTATTGTGCCGTGAATGCCATTACTTATGTTGTTTTCAGTGTTTCAGATCGCTGTAAAATTTCATAGAAATTGCCGTTGTACTGACCATTAAGGAAAGAGCTGAAATTACCGTAAGATACGAAGTTTGGCAACCTGTTGTTCAAGTGTAGCAGTGGGGGAGGAGTTAACATAACAGGCATGCTACTTTGAATCCAAAAACAACTTAAAGCTGTCACAAAACATTCATAACGGCTGGTGTGCATGTAGCGGGCAGCAAATGATATGACAGGCCGTCGACGTCAAGATCTCAGGAATATTTAAATGAACTGAAAGACATATTCGATTGAATCCCACGGTCGACATTGTACATCTTTATGGAGAACAACAACTTCAACATGACGTGATGAAGCACCCTCTCTTAAGGACTGCCTTCTAGATTTTGAAGTTCTTCGATCAAACACCTTTTTCAGTTGATTAACATTTTTCTCAGACTTTAACGTCAACAGCCTAGCAGCTCTTTTACTGCCCGCTATATTACCAGCCGTCATTAACGTTTTATGACAGTTTTTGATTGGTTAGGGGTCCAAAGCAGCATACCTGTGATATTGACTCCTCTAATACCGTTGCACTAGAACAGTAGGCTGTCACATCTATGTAATGTATTGCAGCAATTCTAGGTCCTCCCTCAATAGTCATTAGACCAGCCATTTCTATGAAATTTTACAGTCATCTGACACGCTGAAATACAGTTCATTGGAATACCTACAATACTTTATTAGATATAAGTATTTCAATATATAAAATGACTTCCCACCAATCCTACACCCACGAGCAAACTCGGCTTCCGGTAAGGAAAGTGTGGCGTAGGGAGCGGACCTTTTACCACTTGGTCTCGAGAATTACTAAAATTTATGACAAAACTTTCGGTTTAACATTTCTTTCAGTACTTCAACTAAATTTACTAAGTGGTAGAGACCCTTCTTCTACACCAAATTTTCCCCTAGCAGAAGTCCAGTTTGCGCGTGAGATATAGACGACCGTATGGGAGTATTGTAAGTTGTCACTTGATTTATTATTAAGGACTGTTATTAAATTTGTACTCAGTCAGTTACAAAATTCTGTCCCTTCGCATACTCAGTTCTAATAATTCCATTGATCCACTGGAGACCAAACTCAAAATTTAATAGCACATACGTATATGTATATTTAGCTCAAGCAGTCAAAAACTTTGAAACTTCTAATGTTGTTTAAATGGAAGTAGATAAACGAAAATATTTTTAGGAATTTTAGGGATCCTCTTCTATTGCTGACTGAGATTAATGATATGAAAGATGTTAAGGAGAACAATAACATATAGAATAAATCTTTCATGTTTCAATAATATGTTGAGGTGAATTTTTTAAAAAATAAAACAAAATGTTTAAGCATTTGAGTTGCTAAATTTTGCTTTTGGACCACAATGCGCTTGTCAAAAACAAATATTCATAAATTAAGCATAACTTCTGGTACGAGAAATTAATGTGTGTAACTAATACATAAATGGACAGAAATAAGACTGTTTGAAGAAACACAATTAGTTTGTTTATTTATACAGGGTGTCCCAAAACAGCTTGAACTTTCGGAAATTATGGGCTCCTGGGATGATTTGAAACAACTTTTTCCCACAGCAAAAATGTTATCCGAGGCTTATTTAACGAGATATTAACGAAAAACCCCGATCAATCAGAGCACAAGTCTGTCGGCCGAATTCCCGCAGTAGCGTTGGCTACCAATCACAGCGCACAGCCAATGCTACTGCGGAAGCTCGACCGCCAGACTCGCGCTCTGATTGGTCGTGGTTTTTCGTGAATGTTTCGTTAACAAAGCCTCGGATAACATTTTCGGCTGAGGAAAAAGTTGTTTCAAATCCTTCCAGGAACCCCTCATTTCCGGGAGTCGAAGCAATTTTGGGACACCCTGTATACACGTAGGTCATGTAATAACCTACGTATGTAAGCATTGTCACCGAGAAATTCTTGAACTCTTTGGTATCAATGAGGCAATAAAATATTACGATAACGTGTGCATACGGGTGATTACGAACCTGATTAATCCTCGCCTATAAATGCAGGAAACTCCTCTTTTCATGACAGTTTTGCAAGTACTTTGACGTTGGAAGTTCGACGCCAGGTAATCATAATAAGTTTGTATAAAATTTACTCTATCTTGACCAAAAGTTCATTAAAGTTTCTCTGAAATTTCTCACTTTTATTGTTTCAATTAATACTACACTGCTCAAAATAATTACAGAATCAATATTGTTAGCAGTTGTGTAGTGCCAACCAAGCGAAACGAATATATTATGCGTTCGATCGGTTAACACCTTTTTGACACGATACTAACTCCTCGTTTCGATTTTATTGTAAAGTTTTCGGGAATTGTATACCGTATTACTGAGGAGACTGACTAATAAAATGATCTTTTAATTGTTTTGAGCAGTGCATTTGTCTTGAAATGTTGAACTGTATATTGTATACGTATACAATGTAGACCATTAGCTCGTATCATGTGAAACATCTCTGGAACTGTGGGAGTGTAAAAAAAATTAGAAGTTATTTAGTTATGAGGTCATAACAATTTTCTTATAGAACAAATATGTCTCGAAAAATTTTCTCTCACAGAATTCCGGAGAGATTTAAGATGGTAACTTGTATTCTGTATAATAAAAAATAGTGTTACATACATTAGTTCATCAGAAATGTCCTTCCTTACGATTAAGTTAGAGACTTACGGAGCTGTTTTTAACTTTCTTATGCTTAATTACAATAGTTTCTACGTTGCTCTATTTACCATCAGATGAAAATTTTTTCCACTTTTAAGACTTCTAAGCTTGAATGTAAATACTAAAGTACATGAAATCATTTGTAAATTATCAAACAGGCTATAAACATAAAAATTTCCTCTATTTCTTTACAGTTGATTCTGAAGAGAATGTTTAAAACTGTATTCATAATAAAATTTGTGTATGAGTATATACATATATTTCATTAGTGTTCGTATTGGGTTGGTGGGAACGTAATTTCGTATTGCGCATATGTAAAATTCATGGTTTTTTTCACTAAATCCTCTTGACTGGATTTTGGATAATGGAGGAAATTAGATTATTAATTGCCTAAATTGGTGTCTTCTTTTTAGTGTCTCTAAACGAAAAGTTTTACTACCCCCCGAATACTTCAAAGTTCAGAATTACCACCTTTCCAGGCCACATCTTCCTATCTATTTAATTTTTCAATAATATTCGCAGCTCTGAAGACTGATCACTACAATGAACCTTCTGTGGGTGTGTTTGATCGTTGCAGCAGCTTTTAGTACTAATTCGTGTGCTTCTTCAAAAGACAAAACATGCAGCCCGTGGGGGGGAAAGGTAACTTTAATGTTCAAGTTAATACATCTGAAACACTATAAGTTCAATTGTTTAAATTTCAGTAGAATTAGGTGTGAAATTATATTCATAATAGTTTTTTAATAACCTACTTTTATATATAATAATACCTACTGGTCATACAAGAATGGTACATTTTATTATACTGTTTACAAGCAAACGGTGTTTATTTCGCTCGAATTTCTAGTTACATTAGAACTGTTCTCCACTTTCGAATTGCAGGAGTGTCTTCGGCAGAAATGAATGCATTAATTTACAATTTCAAAAACGATATTGTTTAATATGTTATAATAGTGATTTAAAATACGTTTAGTGACAGTAATAAATATCCTTTCTTTGTATACATAGTATATGTATAACTTTGGCACATAGGAAACTTTCCAAACAAATTTCAGACTTAAAGATAAGTAAAAATCCAGTCCTTATAAAGATATGTCCAAATAATATACACTCATAGAAATATGTGTAATGTCTTTTGAATTCTGAATTGAATCTTGCAGTACCTTTAAAAGCATTTAATTACCCACTGTATATTTCTGTACTCTTTTCCGTGTATTACATATGTATACGTTACTATAGTGTCTCATGTATGAAGATTGTTGCCGACATCTTACTTGTTCGATGTACCAAGCTAAATGTATACCAAAGGGTGGTATCATTGTCCCGGGTGAGGACCGAAGACCAATTGGAGATGGACCGTTTCCACCAAACTACCCAAATGGACGAACATCCACCAAATTCGTTTTCGTTTGACTATGCATTACTTTCTGCCCCAATATATTCATTCCCATAACACCTTAATATCGGTAATATTATTGACATAATTAATAAATTCAAATATAATAAATGATTATAAAGAAAATGTATATTGTCATAAATTGCTTCTACTATTACTTTCACACATTGTTTACATCCTTTCTTTCTTGATACTCGAATGAACGTCTAGAGATTTAGGTATTCTAAGCCCTAACACAAATACGTGCTACAGATGATTTAACTATACAGGTAAACTTTTTTTACAAAAAAAATTACAATATGCAGGGATTGTTCAAAAACCACATTTTTTTCATCGTGGGTCACATTTAATTTTACAAATATATTATCTATTTCATATTTTCAATTTCCATCAAGCAGCCATTATGAAATACAAGGTGGATGGGAAGTCACTCCCTATATTTAAATTTTTATATTCGGTAAAGTAATATAGAATACAGGTATTGAAATCAACTCTATGTTGTTTTAAGCCAGATTCACACTAGCGGTTAAAGATGCGGTCAGATCAGGTTCAGTCACAATCTGAAATTTGAATTTCTGAATTTTTTTTTCAAAGCACGTGAAGTTAGGTACCTGTCAATATCGCTCACACGCACACGTAATCTAATGAGAGCATTCAAAATCTGTTGACCGTGGAATACGGGTTGCTAGCGATCGAAATCGCGGCACTCGTCACAGGATTTGACTTGACCGTTTACGGTTGACACTGGAAAAGAAGCGTGGGTGATGAACATTTAATAGAATTTGTGCGAAATTACAGTGAACTCTGTATGATTTCAGTCAGAAAAAGTATTGTGACTGATTCTACAAAATGAATTGAATTCACTATAATTTACATAGTGTAAGTACAAGACAATGTCTTTTTTATAACTGAACACACTGTATATGTGCATGTATAATGAGATTCCACATATTTTTCGACGTGACAGAAAATTCAGAATTTTTCGAAATAACGGTGCCGGGGGAATTCTTTATCTAAACAAAAAATTTTTATCATTGTAGTAGTATTACCTTATAAACCATGAAAAACCAGTTAATCTTTATTATACCCATTTCTTATATCTACTATATTTGAAAAGATAAACATGCAAATAGGTAAAGCTTTACCTACCTTCATATTTAATCGGCGTGCAGGATATGCAATATGAAAACGGTTTAACCGAGAACAAAAAGCGAAACATTGTCATTTTCTACATGTCGTTTACTAAAAAAATAAGTAGGAGTTTTGCGATGTGCTAACAACGTTTTTTGCTATAGACATTTTTCTTACAAAATTTTTCGGTTAAAAACAATACTTTTTACCAAATATTCTCTATTACCCCAACAAATTGTATTTCTAAAATTCCCTACGTATTTCTTTAGTATATGTCATGTAGAAAATAATAATGTTTCGCTTTTTGTTCTAGGTCAAACCGTTCTGAAGTTACCCTGAGCGTTGATTAGGTGCTCCCTTAAAAAATAGTTAGCGGGGATTAGCCTCAGAGTCGCCACTTTCTTCTAAAAAAACCTTTTGCGTACCTGAGCATATATGTATAGGTACAATAAATGTCCTTCAATAGATTTCCCATTTACTTCATTATGTTCGCAATAACAGATTTTCAAAAATAGTTATCATTTTTAAGCTTCAAAGTGGACGAATCCCTTAATTATCAAAAATAAACATTCATGAATTAACCATATCCTACGATAGAAGAAATTATTGCGTGTGTATAACTGGTACGTAAATGGACAGAAATAAAAATGTTTGAAGGAGCACTATTGGTCTGTTTACTTATACATATACACGTAGACCGTGTAATAATCTACGTATACAGGCATTGTCACCGAGGAATTCTTGAACGCTTTGTATCAATGAGGCAATCAAGTATTACAATAACGTGTGCATGCGGGTGATTACGAACCTGATTAATCCTCACCTATAAATGTGGAAAATTCCTCTTATATACAAAATTATAAAATATACTAGTACTATTATACTAGTATAAAATTTACCCTAACTTGATCAAAAGTTCATTAAAGTTTTTCTGAAATTTCACACTTTTACTGGTTCAGCTTATACTACACTTTTCAAAACAATTAGAGGACTACTACTGTTAGCGGTTCTGTTATGTCAACCAAATGAAACGAATGTACTATGGGTTTGATCGGTTAAATCTTTATATATATGATACTAACTCCTAATCCCGCTTGTATTATCTATTGGGTTGTGTAATAAATTCCCGCGTTTTTTTTGCTTATAGGATTTATTGAAGAAAACAATAATTATAACAACATGTCATAATTATTAAATATAAATTGTATTTCGTTTAAATTGAGTTATTTGTTATCGTTTAATTTCATATTAATAAAAATAATAAGTTGAAGTTAAAAGAAGAAGTTCTCCTTGACAAATTGTATTTAATATAATTATTATATAAATAAATATAATACACGTCACAAATGTCGCGAGCTGCTTCCGTAGCTTTTTGACCACGACGAAAGGCGAAATAGAGCAGATGTCAAAAATAAATTTTTTTGCCTCCTGGAACTTCCATTTCAAAAGCCTGAAAATTGATTAAAATTAATTAATACGAAAAATTGAAGCAGATAGGTTTGTAAAGCAAGAAAAAGACTTGCGAATGCATATATATACTTTACCTAACAAAACACAAAATTGCGGGAAAAAAATAAAATACAAAAAACGCGGGAATTCATTACACAACCCAATATATTTCGGGGCTTGTACATCATATCACCGAGCAGAGTCGCTGCAATGTAATGATCTAATCGTCCGAAGCAGTACATTTGCCATGAAATGGAGAACTGTATGTATAGGATCGACCATTAAAATTTCCCACCTCGAACATCTCTAGAACTATGGGAGTAAGAGAAAAATTAGAAGTTGTTTTATGTAGATACATATGAAATACCATAATGTGGTCATAGCGATTGTCTTAAAGAGTAATTATGATCCGAAAAATGTTCTCTTACAGAATTCTGAAGACATTTATGGTGATAATTTGTATTCTTTGTAATAATAAATATGTAGTATTTCAGTGCATTAGAAATTGTCCTTACTTACAATTAACTTAGAAAGAGACGTAGTTATTTTTATATTTCGAACGCATAATTGAAAACAACAAACTTTTCCGAAACGAAGGCAAGTTATGCAATAAACTTAAGTGAAATACTTTTCGTAAGGTGCCGTACAACGTTATTGCAAAGGAAAAACAGATTGCACATGTTTTATTCCAGTTAATCTGCTCTAATGTACCTACAAGTCTTTCAGTATATCTCAGAGTCATTTTGTAAACACAAAATAAGCCAAGAACATACCCAAAGATAAATGTATCTTAGTACAAAAGTGCATGTAATGAGTTGAAAATTAAACCGGAATCTCCATTGAAGTAATCAATACTTTGGAATTTCAACTTCTCCAAAGAAAATATACAAGATGCAAGAAAATCCACTGCAAAAATGTCGTCAACACAACTGAATAAGTTGAAATAAATCTGCACAAACAGAAATGTACAGTCTGCATTATTGACAGATTCGTTAATGCAATTCTATCACTAATGCATGTAATAATATGAAATTTAATAGAACTATAGTGTGTCCATCGAAAACAATTGTGTACACAAGACAGATTTTTTAAACTTTTGCAAAAGATGCAAGTTCACGTAATTCGTTTACATCTACTTATAGCTTCATCATTGGTAATATTTACTTGGCTAACGAACTCCCATAAAGTATACATTATCAGTTGCATTCGCACACAATATGTATCCTTATGGATCATCAAGGTAAAACGTAGAATGAGAATTCAAAAAATCTTATCGTTTGGTGTATCCTCCGTTCATATAAATACTCAACACTGCAAGGATCGAATCAGAAAACAACAAACTCTATAGAAGCAAAGGCAAGGTATGGAATAAACTTAAGTTATATTTTCCTAATAAGTATTCTCGATTTTCACAATATATTTATAATATATGCTGTTATTTTGTTAAAAGTTAGAGAATATAACGAGAATGAAGATATTACTTGCAATTCTGTCTATTTTTGCTGTGATCTTTGGTGCAGTTGGATTCTGCGTACCACCTGGCTGGATTGTAAGTAAAACTACATAGTCCTTATCTGCAGTTATGAAGATACTAACATTTCAGGATACTTTGCTATTATCATTTTCTATAACATAACATGTACCTTGAATTATGATTCTTGGTATTATTCTTGATTGAATAAATTCATGATTAGTGTGTTGAAAAAAGTGTTTGCATATTTATGGTTATTATAGAACAGGGGTGGGCAAGTTTTTCGATAATAAGAGCCACATATACCAGAGTTGGGTAAAATGTACTCTAATTACAAAATCTAAATTGCTATTACAATGTAATTTTTATTGAAAATTTAATATAGTTAATTACAATGTAATTTTTATTGAAAATTTAATATAGTTAATTACAATGTACTTGTGATTGTAATTGTCTTGCAATTACATTGTAATTGTGATTTGGATTTTGTAATTAGATTATATTTTGCTGAATTCTGACATATACTACTTCTCACACATTTTTGAATGTTCAAGAGATACAAAAAATATCTATTATTTTAAAATTGTATTTATATTTCGTACTATAGATTATTAATATAAAAGCTTAGGAAAAATGGCAATGAAACCCTATTGTCTTGGGAGCTGCAGAGAGTAGCTTTGAGACCGCATGCGGCTCGCGTACTATAGTTTGTCCACTGTTGTTATAGAACATATGTATATTGAATAGAATGAAAAATATATACAATTAAAAGCTTATAAACTTTCTGCATTTCGAATTGAATTACAGAGAACCACTGTATAACAGGGTTGTTAGGTTCCTAAAAAAATGCCGTGTTATGCGAATCCGTGTTATACGAAGCAAAGAACTAGTACGAAAAAGGGGTTTAAGTTCCAAAAATTAAAAAAACATGTTTTATGTTTTTATAATAAAGAGGAATATCTTTATTAAATTAATTATCATCACTAGTATTACATATTAATATGTATTAATTAATGTTTTCTTCGTCATCACTACTAAGCACCATTAACTGAGGGTATTGAGTATTTTCTTTTTGACAAGATACCCTCATCCTCTGAACTTTCTTCACCATTATCTTGAGTTCTATGCTCTGCTTTTTGTAAAAAATTTGTCATTTAAGATTGGTTGCCTTTAACTGCGAGATCTTTATAAATTTTGTTACGTGGTGCTAAGCACTTGTTAAGTTCTCTCTTAAACTTCCGTGTTGTACGGGGATTTCTCCAATTCTCAAACCGTGTTACAGCGAAACAGTGTTATAGGAAGGTGGGGTTATACGGGGGTCACATATACTAGGAAATAACGGTTATTCACTACACGAAGTATGTAATCATTGATGGGCACAGTATAATACAGGGACAAGCACAAGCTGAACGACATTCTGTTGCAAAATTATATTTTTTTCTATGTTTTTATTTTAAATCCATTCGTAACTTTTGTGGATACTTGTTAAACGAAAATTAGTACATTTTTCTCTTCATGTAACATTAATACATGAAAATGTGATAATTCGATATATAAAAATCTATCTCAAATACAGAATAATTTTTTTTATTATGGAGCTTGGTTTTCGAAAATTCAGTCTTTGCGCATTTGTCTGTCACACGTACTTTTAAATGTGCTCTTCTGGAAAAAGTTATTATGTATAAAAAATGGATAATTTCACATTACTATCAACGCTTACGAACAATAATTTCAAATTACGAAATCCTTTTAAGGCGTTTGATCCAATTTGTAAATTTTGTCCTGGTATATTTATAAAGAACTGATAATTACAAGGTATATTAAAAATTAGGGTAATTATTGAGAGCATGATCCTCAGCATCCATTTCAATCACGTTGAAATATGTTTTCAAGGCCATCATTCTGAACAGCTTTTCCCTATACATATAATAGGCGGTGTCTCTTAGTTTTCGAGATATTCGCGCGAAACTGTTCCTGCTAATCACTGAATTTAGTCTACGCGTGCACGTTCATGGCAATGGCATATGCATCAGCATGTAGCGACCGCTTACCTCCTGTTTCTATAAACACATCACACCAGTCGGCAAACAGCGGGTGAACTTAAAAATCACACTTAACCGATTTCAGTGATTTCAAATACTCAAATCTGTATAATACGTTGAATAGTATTTTCAGTTTCTCGCGAATATCTCTGTAGACACAATGCATTATTACTGATTCGAGTAGGTTAAAGCTAGTTGAAAACAAAAAAATACTGTGCAAAGCATTACCTATACTGACTTGAGATATATCTATATGAGATGTACAGTGGGTAAAAATAGTATTCGTACACCCTCTAAAACAAAACAACTCTTTCAAAATTGGACCAAGCGACTTGAGGTTCTTTGTGAAGTTAGAAGAATTAGTTTACTAAATGATGTGTTACAAAAATAATATACATATGTATATATGTACCTATAGGGGAAAGTTGTTCAGAATGATGATTTTGACATCATATTTCAAGGTCATTCAAATTGGTGTTAAGGACCATGTTTTCAATTACCAAAATTAATTGTAATGTGTATTTTCTTTCAGTGTTTAAATAACGAAGACTGTTGTGAACCTGCAGTGTGCCAAACTGGGTTGTGGGTAAATCGATGCATTATAAAGATTCCACCACCACCACCACCACCTACAACCGGAACAACTAAGGCATAGCAGACCGTTATTGGTCGCTAATGAATAACCGATTGATCATCAGCTTAACGTAACGGAACTTGTCAGCGTAACGGGAGCGCTAAACGCGCCCATAGAAGATGACCGCCATCATTGAATACTATTACCGACGCCGCGTGTTTTGATGAACTATCTCGCTTCTCTATTGAGAATAAAACAGATTTTGTACTTTTCTTGACACCTTCCTTAGTAGAAAGGTGTCTTATATCGCGTACGATGGTCAAATTTTCTCCTAGACTCTTAGTTTTTTAAATACATTGAAGAATACCAGGTAAAATTAGTGCGTTTTCGGTGTGCTTTTCATTCTGATCATTATTTAAACATATTTAAATATCCACAATATAATAACAATTCACATAATTTTGTTCGAGAGAATCCAGAGAATAATTTCGTGTCAAAAGCAACGGAATAACTATTACTATAAAAGCACAACACACTTCCATATTTAAAAATTTGCAATTTTCTTAAAAATGTATTTTTTCAGAAACTTGTTGTGCTAGGAAAATACAGTTCCTCAGATTCGTATTTAGCTCATCAAAAGATCTATCATGTAGTAGTAAACCTGACTAAAGCGATACTAAAGATATTTTATTTAACAAGAGTAAGGTTCACGTAGTAGAAGCTCTGCGTCTCGTCTGCTCGGCTGTTCGACCACGAATGCTCGATGAATTCAACAGCCTTCGATTCGCGGACCGACCCGGACCCCTCCTCTTATCGTACCAGGAATTTGCCCCTTCGATGATTTGAGCGTTGCTTGTTCGCTCGACCTACCTACGTTACGCCTGAGCTACTTCAGGTCAAATTTTATTCGCAGATATCGATAGTGTTAAAAAAAGAAGGGAAAGTAATTTTATGAGGTTAGCAGAATTGTATGCGTGAGCGAGTACGTTGCTGCGTAAAAAGGTCCGTGAAGAGTAAAAACGTAAAAATAGAGAAGAAAGTTTTGTCTGTTAGATTGTTTTAATATATTAGTTTATTGTGTGTTTTTCTATGTATAGTATAGTTTATTTTTTTATGTAATAATATGTATGCAATAGCGTTTATTCTTTTAACTCATTAAACAATGAAAAAGGGAACAACCAAGAACGTATTCAATTCCACACCAGCCCTCAACAGATAGCCAGTTTTCCGGTGTTATTAAACAGCTTGCTTACAATCAGAAACACTAGTTGACAGTTATGAGATATTTTACGTGTTGAACAGTCATCATACAAGACCTAAACCCCAGAAAAAGTTTGACGAAGCGTGTATAGTGCCTCCCCGTGCTAAAGTGACTTCGTAAAAACACGAGGGGTTTGGGTCCTTCACGCCTTTAAATGTTTCGGTGGCAAGTCAAGCGCCTAGGGGCAGTCAATGTATTTTTCTAGTAGTCTTTGTTGGAGCCCTAGAGGTATACGTATGTATATCGAAACGGGCAGACAAAATATACATTTTTGATCCTATAAAGAAAAAAATAATATCTCGGATACGTCTTTATGGAGAACAACAAGCTCAACGTGACATGTTAAAGCACTTTTTCTTGCGGCCTGGCTAGTGGATTTCGAAGGCCTTCAATGGAATGTCATTGTTATTTTACGTTGTACGATAAAAATATGCAAGAGATTCATACAGATGTTTGATAAATGATATCGCATCATCCACGGTGCAACGATAGTCGTGCAAAATGCACGTATCGGTTAAAATTATGTAAATGCCACATTGTCCGAAAATCTGACGTATATAATATGCATTTACACCGACTAGACTGCGGAACTTTATGCAAAATACCATTTTACGAAGTGATTTGGAAAGACAGATGTAAAGAGTTAGCTTTCTTTCATTTCTTAATGATTTTATTATGACAAGGATAAGACGGAGAAAGTTTTAGATCTGATATTTGTCTTTCCATTTATCACATTTCACATAATTGTATATGTTATAAATGCATATAATCCGTATCTAGTAATGACATTCCACATATTCTTCAACGTGACAGAAAATTCAAAATTCTTCACAATAACGGTGCCAGAGGAATTCTTTAATTAAGCAATAAATTTGTATCATTTTAGTAGTATCATTTCGTAAAGCATGAAAAACCATTCAATCTTTGTTATACCCATTTTTTATATCTACTATATTTTTAAAGATATGCAGGGAAAAGGGGAAACATTTATCTACCATCAAGAAGGATTGCACCCTGAAGAACCCGAAAAGAGCCAAAAACAAAAGTTTCTCGATACTCTCTTGTGGACTCCTACAAACCTGCACAGTTCCAAAATAACCGAAAGTTTCGGGTCACCGAAGTGTCCTTGTTAAGGGTTTTAATCATTTGAGCTGCTAAAATTTGATTGTGGACCACTAGGCGACCACTATTCTCGGCTAAGGTATCCCACTTTGGAGCGAAAGAATGAAAGCTATCCTTTGGCAATTTTTTATTGCAAAAATGATAAACTAAACAGGAAAACTATTATAAGTTACTCATTGTACATACATATCTTCGGGTACGCGAAAAAGAAATGTTTAAACATAAAATAGCGACGCTAGACCTTAGCCACGTTTGCTTTTTTTAAATTCGCATCTAATCGGTGTGCATGATAGCATGAAAACAGTTCGACATTGAATAAAAAGTGAAATATTATCATTTTCTACATGACATTTACTAAAGAAATACGTAGGTGTCTTGTGATATGCTAAAAACTTTTTTTTGCTACGGACAGTTAGTTACCAAATTTTTCGGTTAAAAACGATACTTTTTACCAAATATTTTCTATTCGTCCAAGGAATCGTATTTCGAAAAATCCCTACGTATTTGTTTCATAAATGACGCGGAGAAAATAACAATGTTTCGTTTTTTGTTCTAGGTCAAACCGTTTTGAAATTATTCTGCATGCTGATTAGATGCTCAATTAAAAACTAATCAACGAGAAGTAGCCCCAGCATCGCCATTTTATTCTAAAAAGAAATCTTCCCCGTACCTGAAAATATATACATATATACAATAAATATCCTTCAATAGATTTCCCATTTACTTCATTATTTTCGCAATAACAAATTGTAAAAAATAAATTTCAGTTTTAGGCTCCAAAGTGGGCCAATCTTTTAATTGTCACAATAGTGTTGTTTCTAACTGGCAAATAAATGGACAGAAATAAAACTGTTTGAAAGATCACAGTTGGTCAGTTTACTTACGTACACGCAGACCGTGTTGTAATATCTACGTATATAGTCATTGTCACCGAGGAACTCTTGAACTCCTTGTATCAGTGAAGTAATAATACAGTACGGTAACGCGTGTATGCAGATAATTATGAACGTGACTAATACTCGGGTATAAATACGGGAAATTCCTCTTTTCAGGATAGTTCCGAATATTCTTTAACGTCCAAAGTTCGATTACAGCTGACCATAAGTTTGTATAAAATCTACTCTAACTATAACAAAAGGTTCATTATAGTTTTTCTGAAATTGCACATTATCATTGCTAAAGTTTATACTATGCACACTGCTCCAAATAATTAGAGGATCACTACTGTTAGCGGTTCTGTTGTGCCAACCAAACGAAACGACTATAGTAGTGGCCAAACCTTGTCAGAAAAACATTAAGTCAGATATATATATGTTATCAGAAATACTCAACAGTCGCATCTTCTACTGGAATGACATTAAATTGTGAGTTATGCTTACAGTCTCTGTGTGCATTACACTACATAAAGAAGTCAACAAACTTACAAAAATGTCATGTTATATACATGTACGTAGTATGTGTCAACTTTATTAAAAAAATACTGTAAAATTATACATATAGGATCCATATTAAGGGTCTAAAAAAACCGTATGCGACTCGCGAGCCGCAGTTTGATCACTGTAGGTAGATACTATGGGTTTCACCGATTAATACTTTATAGATATGATACTAACATGTATTTTCGATTTTATTAAAAATTTTTCGAGAATTTTATACCGTATTACCAAGCAGAGTGGTTGCAATATAATGATCCTCTAATTGTTTTGAGCAGTGTATTTGTCTTTAAATGTAGAACTGTATATGTATATCTTGAACCTCTCCAGAACTATTTATGGTGGTCATTTGTTTGGAGACATTTATGGTGGTCATTTGTATTCTTTATAATAATAAATATGTAGTATTATGCTAGTGCATCAGAAATGTCCTTTCTTACAATTAAATTAGAAACAGACGTCGCTTTTTTTCAAAATTTCTTATGCATAACTCCAACAGTTTCTACGTTGCATATAATTGCAATCAGATGAAAAAAATGTTAAACGTTTAACGGTTAGAAGTTTCGAAATACAAAAGTACATGAAGTCATTTATAAATGATCAATAATAGTATTCATAATAAAATTTTTAGATAAGCATATAAAATGTATGTATTGCATTATTCTTCGTATTGGGTTGGTGTATTCGCGTAATTTCTTCTTTTGCATATGTAGAACTGACGGTGTTTTTCACTACATACTTTGACTGAATCTTTAACGGAGGAAATTGCATTACTGTTTAATGATAATGGAGGAGATTAGATTAATAATTGAATAAATTGGTGTTTTCTTTTTAGTGTCTAGAAACGAAAAAATTTAATACCCACTGAATACTTCAAAGTTCAGAATTACCACCTTTCCAAGCCACGTCTCCCTATCTATTCAATTTTTCAATAATATTTCCAGCTCTGAAGACTGATCATCACAATGAAATTTCTGTGGATGTGTTTGATCGTTGCAACCGTATTTGGTACTAATTTGTGTGCTCCTTTGGAAAACGGAATATGTTCACCGTGGTTGGGACCGGTAACGTTATTTTTTAAGTTAGAACATCTGAAATACTATACGCTCAGTCTGTAGTCATTAGTTCTAATAGAATTAGGTATAAAATTGTATTCTTTTTTTATAATAATACTGGTACTGCAGGCGTGTTACATTCTATGTATTTTACTAGTTACAAGCAAATGGTGTTCATTTTGTGTGAATTTATAGTTTTATTACAACTATTTTCCACTTTCGAATCACAAAAGTATTTTGATTAGAAATTAATGCATTGAACTAACAATTTCAGAAAAAATATAGTTAAGTGTATCTACTATAATAGTAATTTAAAACACAGACGTGTGTAATGAAAGTATCAAATTTTTTTTGCATAAAATTGTATTATACTATATTTTGTATATATTAATTTCATGCACTTATCGACTATCTACACAGGAACATTTTTTATGCAAATTTAAAACTTAAAGATAAGTAAAAATTCCGTCCCTATGAAGATATGTCCTAATGTACAGTGGGTACAAAAAGTACTCGCACAGACTTTAAAACAGAGCAGTTGTTTTTAAATTGGCCCAAGTGTCTTGAGATTTTTTGTGAAGTTGGGATTAGTTCACTAAATGATGTGTAAAAATACTAAAGGTCGCTCCATACAACTTTCTTATGTGAGATTGTAATGACAATTTAATAAATACATTTCGAAGATTAATCTTAATTATATACATGCTGAAATTTTTATTGGAATCGGTTGATACAAAAGGAGTGACACGCATCAAAAGATGTAAGAATCTTTAGATTTACTACAGTTGCAGCTTGGAAGTCCCGAAAAATTGCGATTTTCAACATTTTTAATCGTTCGTATCTCATAGCAATGTTAACCGATTTCGATGAAATTTTCAGCATGCATATAACTAACATAAATCTAACCAATGAATTTGTTAAATTTTCATTACAATCGCGAATAAAAAAGTCGCAAAAAGCGACTTGTACTATTTTCTTCGCGATTCCGACCAATTGGAACTTTTTCAAAATGTTGTTAACACATCATTTATGATTCGACGTCTCGCGATAAACTCGCGAAGTAACCGCTGCTAGTTAGTAAATTAATACCGTGGAGCTCGTTTGAAAGATGATGTGATGGTGATCGGTATTATGTGTTTTAAATGATTGACACAACTTAGTAGCATACTTAGATTTTAATATAAACTTAACAATGTGATGTATGTGTATCTGTGTACTGCTTGTGTTCTGACTGATCGATGTGTCCTTGTTGACGGTTGAATGTGTTCTGCTGAATGAGGGAATGTATAGGTGCTTACTGGAACGGATCGACTCTTGATTGGTGAGAAATGCAGAATTTTATTGGTGTACGTGGTTGAAGAGGTGGTACTATGAATTGGAAGAAGTGGGGTTTGGTGTATGCATTGTTACTTGGATTCCTGCAAGTCAGCGCCGAAATATAAGGAAGGGTCTTAAGAACCGCGAATGGTTTGCACGTAATGTGCAGCTGTCCAGGAATCTCTATTTATGACAGTTTGGTGACCATGTGGACGGCCCAAGACGCGACGAGCGTTGCGACCATCGCCTACCTGCGTTGGGTCGCAACAATTTAGTACACTAATCCTTCTAAGTTCACAAAGAAACTCAAGCCACTTGATTCAATTTGAAAAAAGTTGTTCTATTTTAACAGGCGTGTGAATACTTTTTTTACCCACTGTATGTTCACCACAGAAATATATTTAATTTCTTTTGAATTGCGAATCTAATGATGCAGTATCTTTGCAAGTATTCAGTTACACGTTGTGTATTTTGCACATCTTTGTGTGTATTTCAATTAAGTATGTATATTTTTTTTTAGTGTCAGATAACTGAACAATGTTGCCAAAATCTTACCTGTTTGTCGTACACAAGTAAATGTGTGCTAAGTGATGGTGTCTATAACACAGTCAACTATACAATCCCACTTTGAGACGGACCGTATCCTCCAGGCTACCCAAACGAAACGACCACCCAATTCGTTTTCGTTTGATTTCGTAATGATTTCTGTCCCAATATTTCCATTCTAATAACACCTTTGTATCGGTGATATCATTGATGTAGTAAATAAAGTTCTATAATATAAAACTATAAAATACATGCAGATTATCATAAATTTCTTCGACTATTTCCTTCAGAAAGATTTGTATCCTTTCTCTTTTGATATTCGAACAAACTTGCAGCGATTCAGGTATTATAAGCCTTGACAGAAATATGCTCTACAGACGATTTCACTATACATATGTATGTTTGTTAGAATCTAATGTTAGAAAATTGTCAAGTCAATCAAATTATTCAATATATTCTGTTAGTACTTGTGTAACGTTATGCTTTCCATGAATGGAAGTCGATTTCTTATGTCCGAGTAATATGGAGGATTCCTTGAGGTTTGTTTTGTTTTCCGGATCAATCAGCTGTTTTACAAGAAAAATTACACTGTGCGAGGAATATTCTAAAAATAACATTTTTTCATCGCGTACCACGTTTAATTTTATTTTCTAAACATGAACACCTCTCTATTTTACTATTTCTTTGTCATAAACTAATGACATAGTTTAAATTTAACACATCCTTTTAGTCCTTTCTTCTTTCGAAATGACGGTGAACATTGCAGGATGAGGCCAAACATAAAACGAAAATATGTAAATATTAAACAAATATAAAAGAAAATATGTAACTATTGAATTCACCAAAATATAGTGGATTACTTATTGGTACACCTAAAGTGTCTCAAATGTTTTTCCTGTACGAATGGTTTCGTTACAATGAGCACATGTCCCCTTCATAATACACATTAAAATTTCGAAAAAGGTCGACTAGTATCAAAAATGTTTTTCTTTCTTCGAAGATTTTTAACGTTTCATAATTTAGGGTATCGATCGAAATAAAACACCCGACATTTTGTGGGTCAAAGCCAGTGCAATAAGTACGTATCAAAGGTGTACAATATGAACAAAAGTTTCGAAATTACTGCACTCTGTTTCGCTGTTGATAACACGAAGACAGAAGAAAGCAATCCACCACCTAGTCTGTTAGTACAGCAAAATTCGTCGATGTAAAAACAAAAAAAAAGGAGGTGTACCGCATTCGGTGGTTTTCGCTGCTAATTCAGTTTTCTTTCCCGTTGTTTTCTCTTAAGCGAATTAAAGAACAAGAGGGCTTTGTCGGAATATCAATGGAATCTATAAAGCCGGGAAATACACAGTCAGTAGCATATCGGCGCAGAAGGCAAAGGTGAACTAGCCATTTTATATCGACGAATGGAGAAAGAATGTTCGCGGTGGATGCCTCTTTTGAATTGTTGCACGGGTATGGAGTATAATTGGAACGAATTATAATTGTTGAGGAAACGTGTGGGACGGGGGGTTAGGTTTCGACTTCCCCTGATATTCGTTGGATATACGCGTCTCTAAAGCATTATTCTGAAAAATTAATCGGCAGGCCCAGAACAGCCAGTAGGTACTGTAATTTAATGGAACGCGTTTTGTCGACAGGAAAAGCGAAGGAAACCCAAGTACATACCGGTAATAAAATTGTAAAATTCTATTCGAACGTTAATACACCATCGCCGATATGAAGTCGGAGCATAAAAATCTTGAATATGAAATAATAATATTTAAACTCCATATAACGTACTGTTTTACTTCAGTGGTTTCTCTACTTTATTATTAGCAATTGTAATATTACATTGACCGAAAGTGATTTGCAAAGGAGGGTTGTAAAAAATGGCCAGTGTCCAAATTTATACTTCTCTCGACATTTAAAACATTAGTGGCATAATTCTGTAAATTCAAAGGGATTAGAAAAGCATTAATTATTTACCGGAATTACGATGGGAATGTTGTAAAAAAAGCAGATGGACTAAAAGATACATAAAGCGAGAAATTAGTAATTTTTTAATTTAAATAATCATAACTTGTCGTATAACTTCAGAACCTATTTTGCAGACAAAAGTCAATACATTTGGATTAGTTAAAGGAGCAACATAAAAGTACTACCTCGAAATCGTAGGAAGGGATGTATGCGTGATTTTTATTTAGAGCGTGATTATCAAATGATAGTAAAAAAACATTAAAAAAGCAAACATCTGACGTCAATTACGTGTCACTTGGACTGTAATTTGCGTCGTTTGTGTTTTAAATACATTCATTTCTATTTGTCTCAATTGATTTATCATTTCCCACGTATTCGACATACAATACCTGTGGGTTGGCCCATGTGTTGTAGGTTGTAAGTTTTATCAACGATTATACCTAACCCATACCTAACACCAGTTGATAGAAATATTACATAAAGCATGTTTTTCCCACAAATAAATATTAAAAAGTAAAACATTGCATGGTCATAGTCCCTCCAATCTTTTTATGGGTTCTGTTCTTCTCAATTAAATAGTATAAGAAATGTATATTATGTAATTACATAGTTAACTATAACTCAAACTGCAGAAAAAAATGTTCATGTGTTACCTTTTTATAACAGAATTCCATATATCACTCACAACATTTTTAAATCAGAGAATCATACAAATTCATCAAAACACTCATGTGCAAATTGTTTGTGCGAAGATAATGAAGTGGTAATAGATTCTGAATTGTCAACTGGTTTTCCCTAATCCATTTTCCTTAAGTGTTTAAGCACTTTATTTGACTGATATATATGTCTGCATTTAAGAAAATATCATTTTGTGACGGGCTGTATATAACGATATTAATGGTAATAGTAATGCAATTAAAACTTAAATTCTCGACTTTCTTATAACAACTGTCTTCGTGATTATATTTTGAGCAGTTTATGATATGTTTTATGGTTCCCTGCTTCGCCTTCTTTACAAGGTAGTTATTGATATTCCGAAAACGTTGTCAATCCGATTTGTTTTTTAAACAGAAATTACAAGGCCGCTTTGCTGTCTGGGAAAGAATATAAAATGGTTTTGCGCGGTGATCTTATATGCGTGTTTATTGTTTAGAAGAAATCGTAAGAAATAGATAAAAATGTGTTGCAGAATGTACACAGTATGCTTCCGGGAATGTAGAGTGCATATATGTATATTCTCTTTATAAAGAAATTCATATTTCACAGAAAGATTCCTCCATGTCCAAGGTTAAAACAATTCAATTATGTTAGTGTGTGTTAGCATTTACTGCAGCTTGTTTGTAAATACTATATCGTATTTTTACACATTGCTTATAACTTCAAATTCATTTGATTTCATTTGGTACTCTTCGAGCCTCTCGGAATATCTCAAATTATACATGTTTAGTATAACTGTTAATTCACAATATGATAATTAATTGGAAGCATGATTTTATTTAAATGTTTTAGAATCACCTAAGCTGTACTTATAAAACGTAATCGCATAGAACACAGATTTATTTAACTAAATAAATTGGTAAAGTAATAACTAGACTGCGGATTTTTATGCAAAATGGCATTTTTAAAAGTAATTTCTGAAGACATCAGCAAAGATAGGAATTTCTTACTTTCTTAAATATCTTATTGTGTTCAGAATAAAGTAGGAAACACATTGCACCTGATGAAAATTTTTTCTCTATTGTATTTCACAAAGCCGTATTAGCTATAAATGCATAAAATTCGCATTCTATGAGTAATAACATTTCTTGATGGGCTACTAATAATAGTTTATTAATGTCTTCAATATGACAATAGGTATTTTTGGTATAAATGATAGATATCATTAATTACTATAAAATATTCACTTCATATGCATTTCCATTTCTCAGTTCAAGTTGCTCCATGTTTTTTAAAATATTGGATAATAAAACAGAAATATGTAACATAATCGTTCGTCACAAGTACGAAATAAGATTACAAATAAATAACCAACATTCGAAATGTATCATAGATCTATAATTTTTGGACATACTTTGAATAATGTAAATTACAAGAATACTTCGCCCAATGTACAATCTAACAACATTAAATTATTGTAATTAAAGTAAGTGAAATATTATAATATTTTTTTACTAATTAGTAAAAATATAACTCTGAAAACATTTCAATTAAATTTATTTCATTACTTATGTACAATACCCTTTTAATATTGAATCTCTGAGAATTTACAAATACACATGACTATCCAGAGTTCTGAAACGAAAAGCGGAATTAAAACGTTCATTGCAAGTTTTAGCGTAAAAAGTATATATTAAGAATTGAATGACTGAAATTAGTTTATATTTACAAATTTAATGTTCAAATTACAGTGTTGTGTGTGGAATAAAATTATTCCAACTCTTCCAATAATTACTTGCAGCAAGTTGTTAAGAGAAACAAAAAATTGAAAGAAAGAACCATTAAACGATCCATTTGTTATTGTACAAAATAATTAGACTCGACCAGGAACGAGGTATTCATATTAGTCTTTTAGCTACGACGGAATCTGAGTCATGTATCCAAGAAGTGTAACAGTTCTCACTCTTATCTTTTGAACTCACTCAGACTCAGCGGACATATACGTACATATGTGGATATTTGCAGTTTAAAGGCTTCGCAGTGACGCGACTGTATAGTATAAAAGCGTAGTATAAAGTACGACGAGGAATCAGTTAAGGTCGAACTCTTCGGACTAGAAGACCTAAGAAAGAGCTCAGTGATTCTTTGTTCGTTGCTTCTGGTGAGTAAAACCCGTGCGCAGTTTCTCATAAGATTTTTTTGTTTGTTTAGCATAAACAGATGCGAGATTACGTTAACCTATTCGTTAAATGAAAAGTGAACGTAAGAAAGTAATGTAAACAGAGTAACTTGCAGTTAAATAGCTGAATTTATCGTGCACTGTGATTTAGTGTCCACTTCAGTGTTTACAAAAATGATTAAATATGGTATTTGAAGTTAAACCAAACATTTGGAAAAGCTAACTGACAAATATTATTCATTAAATAATTATCCGATATTATGCAATTTAGTTTATTTATTTTTTAAAGATAGTTTGTACGCTATCAGTAGTCTACACGATTGTAAAATAAATTTATGGTTAATATAGATTTTATACTCGATATCGTATAAAATGTGTTGTTAGGAAAACATATGTGAAGAACTTTTGAATTTTATTAATTTCGCAGACTTCTGTAAATACTAAATTTTATCTTATGACGTTGTGGAACGTAATATTAAATGATACATAAATTATAACGGTAAAAATAGTAAGTACATTTAAAATTCAGCAGTGTTCTGTAAATATAACATTCTATGACGCTTTCAGAGTATCGTAAGATTCATAGCATATTTCTCTAAATCTCTAGTAGTACATTCACTCTGACATACAATGAACTTTGATCTCACATTCGTCGTACGTTGTCACTTGCATGCGCTATCAATCTGACACTCTAAATTCAATGAAGGTATTCCTATACATAAAGATAACTATTCAGTTAGTTGATTTTAAATATCATTCTTACTTACTTTCACAAACAGACGGCATTGCACTGAAAATAAATATGTCATATTCTCTGGAATATAAAATTAATTACTATACATTAATCCGAACTTAACACATATCTAATCGGATTTATTTTACTTTTACGCTGTATTGACCTAAATTGTTTTTTTTTGTTCGAAAAAGTAATCAATATAGGTATATGCTTAACCGTTATTATAGATAATATAATTATATTAGCTTAACGTATATTATACATTAAGTATTAATTATATTAACAATTGTATATAAACTAGAGTGCGAAGTGTAGTACAAGTATGTAATTGATGAAGACAATCTGAAGACTACAGGCCAAACGTATAAAACAAATGTTTAAAATTTCTATTATCTTCCAAAATTTAATGAAACAAATATGTCAGAATTATATGAAGACAGTTTCTGAACATGAGTTTTATTAACATTGTACAAAATAGATATTTTTCTTTTGTCAATTACAAAACCTAATCTTTTGTCCGGTAAGTATTCCTCCGTTTAAACGCCTGAAGTAGTCTTCAATCCTTATATTTCTTTTCAAAAGAACATTTACAATCTGATTATCACTTTCATCTTAAGTATTGGCATTACCGCATTTCCGCTACACGCTAAATATCGTTCTAACTATAATTTACTTGTTTGTAAAGTGAAATGTGCTTGAAATTTCCGAACGGCAGTGTACACCAATTCAGGCAAAGGCTTAAAAGAGATTATTAAATTATTATGAAATAGCTTTCGCGATTGCATTTTCAAATAACAAATAAACAATAATCACAAACGAAATCAACAGATACAAACATGTATTATTAGCAGAACTAGGAGTTGAAATGGTAAAATTTTGTAAAAGGTAGAAGTGAATATTTTCAGTATAAACAAAAAACACGTGTTTCTTAATTTTCATACTGACATCGTTTATCAGTTGACCGGTATGAACTTTCAATGTTTACTACCGTTATAGATTTAGAGAAAAAGTAAGTGGTAAAGAATTTTGTTTTTATTTTTAAACCAAAGAAATAACTTTTTATTTGTTTATGCATTTACATCGTTTAACATTTCACCTTTGCAATTACAGCTTCAAGTAATAAGTTCAGCTTAAGGAAAGTTTGTCTTATAGTTTAGTTATAAAAACTATGGATAGATATTCAAGTAACTGAAAATAAAAAAGAATAAAACCATATTGTGGATGGAGCTTAAATTCGTATGAAATGTATCATAATGCATAATTTTAATATATAATAATAAAGATAATGAAAATATTATTACATAATAATATACAATTTTGTATGTTACATATTTTATTTTAAATATACTGCAGACCCATAGATGTACCCATAATGTGAAATGACCTCTTCAGCTTACTGTCGGAAAGACCTGTAGAATATTCTAGTTTGTCGATTTTATCTCGAAACACTTTGTGTATACATACATACTGTTTCAAGAGAATTATAAAATTAAAGTAGAAAAATATAAGATTTTCAATGACCTCAAATTTTCAAGAACCGTGGCAATGTCGTTTGACGAAACCGTTCGGAGGAACTTGATAACCTCAGAAACCGTAACCTGTTTATTCGTTTTGGACGAAACGTTAAAAACTTCTGCGCGTACTGAATGCTTGACAGCTAGATATAGAAGTGAATTGACGTTATATATACATATATACATATATTCGCCCGTGACCGTACACTTTACTCACTCAATCCGCTACACAAGACCGAGCCAGGGCAGTAGTTAATGACTCATTGACAGACACCTGTATACAAGTGCGTTCATACAAAAGTCCCATGTGTGTTCGTTCGGTTACGCAATGGGTTGGAATTTCATGACTCCGTAGATGACCTTTGTAAATCTGCTCCTCCGCGGCCTCGAGACGAGATATAATTGCATTCAGAATAACCTTCTCTCCTTGATTTGTTGTCTTATTTACAGAGCACTTTGTTGAACCATTTCGTAAACCTTCACTTTGAAAATACTACTCAACAATACTCTATTGAAAAAAAGTCCATTTGAAAAACAAAGAAGTAGTTGTCTATACTTTCATCATTACCACATTGCAGATGTATGTTTCATAACATTTTGACACTTGGACAACGTTTAAAGACGTATTTCCTTCGTATTTATTTGACAACATTGAAGAATAAGAGGTCTTATTACAGTTTCATACGATTGTAGATTTAATTGAATTTTGTGTTCAAGGGGTTAGATCACTTTAATGTGTTCAAAAAGTACCGCGGATCCGGGCATTTTTCAATGTATAATAATGTATAATAATATGTAAACATATACATATATGTATAAATAATCTGTAAACATATACATATATAAATAATATGTAAACATATATATATATATATATAAATAATATGTAAACATTTAAAAAAATTTTCTTTACAATTAAATGTAGTAGCGGAGAGTACATATTCGATGTCGTTTACGGCTGGATGCTACACATGATTTCTAATGATCAGGTTCTGGAAACAAAATCTGAACAATGGAATATTAAATAAATCTAAATTCTCTATTGCCGGACATAGGATTTTCTCATTTGATTGAAAAGTAACAACATAACGACACTTTGAAGCAAAACGTTTATTCTTTTTTGCATGAAACCAACCTCTGTGCACGCATGAATCAGCTAAAAATTAAAATAACGAGAAAATAGTCTCTTGTATCTGTAATGGCTCTCATTACTAAGCCGCAATGGTAACACGTAAAAAGCGATAAAACTTCATTTCATAGACAGCTCAAGAATATGTAACAAGATATGTGTATGTCAGAGTGAATACATGTATGTACACTGGGTATATACGTAACAAGGATCTAACCGGATTTCAAGGATGTAATAGTTCAAGCAGTAGCAATACGTTACTACATAACTCTAAATACGTAACCATGTGACCATTAGTGGGTACCGAAAGGCCAACAAAACATAACTTATCTTATAAATATCGTGAACCATTTAAGCGAGCAATTAACCACGAGGAAAAAATGACAGCCATAAAATTTCGTTTTCAGCTTTCAAATCCATTTCAAAATGACCAAGCTCGTGTTGTTCGTCCTCATGGCCATGCTGGCCACAAGTCTGGTTATGGGAGCTTCTACTAATTGCGGCCGCCACGGCGACGACGTGAGTAAAAAATTATTTTCATCTTCTCGGTTTTTCGGCATTATTATCGGCTATTATATACCACGGTGTGCTTAGAAAACGATTATTCGGCGCGGACAATGATCCGAAACGACAGGGGAAAAAACGAGAGAGAATCATAATGACATCACCAGGAGCTTTCCGCTAACTGGAAACTAGTGTCGACTGGCTTAAAATAGAATTTCCAAGCAGCCGTAATAATATGCGGCCGTTCCGCGGCGTCGTTTACGCCGGGCTGATAAATGCTAACGCGAATTTATTTCTTCATTTCAGTGCGTCAGCAACAGCCAGTGCTGTGCGGGCATAAAGTGCCATGTGTACGCGCACAGGTGTCAAGTCCAGATCACGGAAGAGGACCTAATGGCTCAGAGGGAGAAGATCTTAGGTCGAAAGGGGAAAGATTATTGAGCAAGGTACTAATCGAATATGTAAACTATTTTCCAAGATCATTAAACTCCAAGTGAAGCGTAACTGATAGACTTTTTAAGCGTTGAAACAGAAAGAAGTACATACGTATATTTGCACTCAGAAAAAAACATTTGTAGCTCGACGAATTTGTGAAACATTCTATAGGGTGCAATGACAGTCTATTAAGCACATCTATCAAGCTTATACATACAATTTTTCTTAAACATTAATGTTAGAAAGGTTTTCCAACCTTCCGAGTCAGAGAAATATGTTGTTAGAAGTAACTCTTTACGTCAATGAAAATATTGTAAATTTAAAAGAATAAAGAATTCATCTGAAGCCTTGAACTTCCCATATCTGTTATTCATACGATCGTACTTATGTTAGATTAATTATTTAGACATTAGAACTTGCTAAAGATTTTATTTTTCATACATGGTCGCTTTCACATTGAATTACATAATGAGATATTAAAATTAAAAAAGAATACAGTTATGTTTTATAGGTTCCTAATGCACAAGTAGCGTCTTTAATAACAAAGTTTTTAGTAACAACAGAAGCTGTGTACTTATATACCTTTTTATAGATTATATTATTCTGCATTTTTTATAAGTTAGTATTATGAAAATATGCTACTCAAAATTTGTAGAGGATATTGAAGAGATATGGAAGGAAATTCTTCCTACATTAGAAAGGAAAGTAGTATATATTTTCTATGTAATATAGAAATATTCTTGCTAAATACGTAAATAATACTTATAATTCTTGAAGAATTTGAAATGTTTGTCAGTGTAGTCTCTCAGTGTATCCTTATAACAAATTCATGGAATGTATTTTACTTGATCCTTAAAAAATCACGAAAATAGTATCTCTTTTACATTCTACATTCTTCCAAACATTACTTAATTGGATACATAATAATTCCGATAACTTTATTTGAACATGCATTAAAATATATACTTTTAACCGCAGTGTACATGACTACTGCTTTTATCATTCATCATTCGATTATTCGAACAACGTATTACATGATTTCTCAAATCTAGATATTAGATAACAATAACTACTTCGTCTTAGTTATTTCTTTTGTACTCACAATTTCTTTGTACAACTTTCTCGTAAAGAATATTTAAACTTATTTCCGACACACGCCATTAAAAAAGTTGGTAATATCGATTTTACTCTGTCTATCATGTATGTGATAAGTAAGCGAAAAGGATCAAATAAAAATATCTACAACGAAATTTCTGAGAATGTTTCATTACAAGTTATCATTACACAGAAAATTGTGTCATTCTACCTTGCAACAACACACGCGAACGAAGTGTCGAAGATGGTGTTCCGCGAAGCGAAGTCAAGCGAGCACGATATCTGTACAGTGTACTCGGAATTCCCATCCGAGGGGAAGAGGTCACGATTATTAGGTCCGCAATTATTATTATCAGCTCGCGGGAAGATTACAGCATTTGTTTCTGAGGCACAAACGGCTCGCGCGATAATGCTGCGGTGAAAACGGTCGTCGTTATAACACGAAACGTCGACAATTCGACGATCGTGCAGAGGTACTTAGAAAAATAGAAATTTCAAAAAAATTATAGGCGATCGACCATTCGATTGTGGCCTGTGCCGCTCGGAAAATTAAGCGGCGTTCGATTGCGTTTCCGTGTCGTGTTGCTCGATTGCGTGTGCATCCTGTTGCGTTTTCGAATTCGCTATCTCCTTTAAATTCGCTATCTTGGCCAGCGTTACGATCGCCCCGTTAAAACGTGATCCTTAGGCTCGATAAAAAAAGCTCACCCACGTCCCCGGCCGGTTATGAAAATCCAGCGGCGTTGAATAAAACTGGCGTGCGAAGGACAGGTGCACGGTATGAGAAAGGGCCGTTCTGCCGTGCTTAATCGCCGCTACTTATCTTTCGATAAACTCTTATACATCCCCCGAACGACCATATGTGAATCGATTGGTGCTAGTTTAGGAATAATAGCTTCCCGAGTCTCGAGATTGCTCCTGGAGAGGTTAACCCATTAAGTCCCAAGCAGAGAAATAAGACAATTTTTACAGATACCCATTTGTTTCGTATAAAAGTGTATAAGAAAGAATATGAATGTTATCAAACAAAATTTTTAATCTGTCCTTTTTGTGGAACAAAATGTTGTGTTTATATAACTTCGAGTAATTTTGTATTAAAAAACATAAATAAAATAACTTATATATTATTTTGTTGGAATATAAAAAATGCATTATAATACTACATAGACATCGTATTGTAAAAGCCCGCTACATGAGAAAGATACAACGCGAAGTTTCTAGTTTCGACCGAAAATTACTAACTTTTCGAATAGTCAGCTAGTATCCACATCAAGAAAAAATTAATAAAATAATTTTAATGGTAAACATTTTAGCCTTCAACAAAACCGCAGTTTACGTCAGCTACAATAGTAATTTGTGTAAAAAAACCTACCATAGTACGGACAATCAATAAATTGCGAATATGCAATATAGAGCTCTCAAGTGAAAAAGCTTAATAATTTCATATTTTACAAAATTTTATGATTTCACATATTCTAGTGTGAAGGTACTGGTAGTTTCCTCTTTGCGTACTAAAATGCAACGTTGTGTGTTACAACAAGTTCTAGAAGTAATATTACAAAAAGGTAAATTCCGATTTTCTGTTTGCAAAACTGTATGTTCAAGCTACTCGAGCAAAATATCTACTGCTTAGTTGGTAAAATGAATAGCACTATTGTTCCAAGAAAAGCTCGAAGCTGGAAACCTTAAACAAACAGACGTGATAGAAGATACAAAAATGTTTTAAATATTAATAACGTGTTACAGTATATTACATATACATGGTGTTCGGCCACTGGTATTGGAAACATTAAGGAGCGATTCTACATGTCAGAATAAAACAAAAGTTGATAAGAACAAAATTATATTGGAGGTTTAATTTTCAAATTATCAATAATCAAAAATTGGAGTTACAAATACCTCCCGCTGTTTTTAGTTGCCAGACAACCTCATCTTCAGTTGTCCTTAATACACCTCTTTTTATTATGTTTATTTATTTGGTGTTTATTCTGTGTGTGTAGGTGCTGTGGTCTTACTTGTGGATTTGAACGTGTTAAAGAGGTTTAATGTTGTCGATTGATTCATGCGTGTTTTTTATGATGTGTTGCAAGAAGATAGTCATGATCGTGTTCGATCGTTACAGACGCGTACTAAAGAAGAAATGTGATGACTGTTTTAGCTACACAGCTGAAGGTGTATTTTTCTTAGGGGACGCCTGTGTACACGCCGTGACGGCCGTGCCCTGCGCTTACCGTTTGTACACAGATTGCCTTGTTTCAGGCGTTTCTAGATCCCAATATTTAACTCTTAAGAACTTGAAAATGAAGCTTCCAATAATCAATTGTGATTTTCATTTTATTTTGACACGTAGAATCTACCCTTAAAGATTCTGACGCCAGTAGCCGAACACCCTATTTAAAGTAACAAAACTGCGAATAATGAGATCACTTTAAAATTATGAAATATTTGAAATCATCAATACTGTATTAATCGAAAATTTACTCATTTCTTTAAGGAAACTGTTCTCCGACATAATTTCAGAACCCTTTTCTGATCTTTCCTGTGGGAAGCAAACGTAGCGTCAAGGAACAATGTTCTATCTCTGGTGGGTGGGCAATAGAGTAAAAGTCAGTAATATTAGCTTTACAGAGAAGCACTTATAATATAAAATATTATATCTTACAAGTGCTTCTCTAGAAAACTAATAATTCTGACTTATACTCTTCTTTTTGAGATAGTACGAGTTCTTGGTTATCTTAAACATAAAGCAGAAATTTAACAGAAATTAGGGGATTACTAAGCAAGCAGAAATTCATTTCCTTCATTCGTGGATCTATACTTGAATGACAACGAGTCTATTGTTAATCAGTTTTGTAGTTTTCATTTCATTACATTTCGCGCGTTTTATACGTGAATACTCAACAGTTTTTTGAAACTCCGATTGCATAAAAGGTCAGGACTAACTAAAAATCGCTGGTCACTTCCGAAAGTTCGCAGTCGGTCCGAAAAAATCTCGCAGTCGTTGTTCAACTACCGAAATATTACCCTATCGACCGTTAAGAGCCTTCCTAATTTCTAAAAGTAGATGGACTTTGATTCAAAGACTGAAAGCTTCTTGTGTTCGTTATACGATATTTCCGGCGCGTTTCAATCTCATTAACTTCAGCTTAAAGTTAAGCGCCCCGACTCTTTTACATCATTGCCGTCTTTGTTCTTTGACCGTCGTAGGGTTTTCAGACAAAGTTCTTTTCGCCGTGAAAGACATGCCTAATATACGAAAAAAAGGGGTACACGACAGATAGACGATGTATTTAAACTCGAAACGCTAATGGAAAAAGATTAAGCGGTATTTCTGGTATAATTAAGCGCCATTTTTAAGCGTTCATTTTAGTTAACATAGTGCTTTCAGCAAAGAAAAAGAAATCTCTAATAATTATGGGCATTGCACATTTGCAAAATAAAGTATGCGGAGGTGTTTACCAAGTAAAATAAAGTAAACATGTGGTTTCAATGACGAAAAAGAAATCCCTAATAATCATACTATACATTTGCAAAATAAAGTGCAAGAGGATATTTACTAAGTAAAGTAAATAATCACAATTACCTATATCTCGATTTACACCGACAAAACAGTCAACAAAAATTTATTCCTTTTCTTCATAATTTAATTGAATTTTAAACGATATCTGAACATTACCTTTTACACTTTACGCTATTTGCTTGCGCTTGAAGCATGCGTATCAAGATAATCTAATAAGAAGTAACGGAACAATATTTTCCAGTTTAAAGAAAGATTGAAGTGCATATAACATACTTTTTATGCTTCTAGTTTGTATTTACAATACTTTCAAGAGCATGAACTTTAGGAATATACATTAAGAAATATTGTTTCTTGTTGACTTGTTCGTCGGTTAAAACCAAAGTTGGGAAGGCTTAAAAATAAGAAGTGGAAACATAAATTAGCCACTGATTTAATAGCCTCCTTAAGGGAAAAATTCTACTGTTCAATGATACTTTTATAGATTGTGTGCTGATTTGTTACGCTCAAGGGATTCAATAAGATGCTCTGACTTATTTATGTTATTCTTTCTCACATTCAGAAAATTCCATTCTTTTTAATATTTCACATAATTGATTTTTAATTTTATACTTATAATTAAAATAATTTCATACTGTTCAAACTTTTTGAAATAAAGATTTTTATTTGTATTCAAACATAATCTTTTATCCTGACTGCTTAATTTATGAGATTGTGTCATGTATGCCAGTGTATTTGACAAACACCTAAACTTCATCAAGGTCTTATCATTTACCATTTAACGTGGTGACCGTATTTGATTTACTTTCTTCACTGGGTAATCCCTTAATTTTAATATTCCGGAATCTCCAATCGTGTAGCGTTGATAAGGTGCAAAAAGTTCTATCTGGTCGATCGAAGGCAAAGGCATCACCGTCCAAATATTTGCTCGATATACCTTATCATGCTTCAGCTTAATTGCCATATGTTGTACTCTCATACTTTATGGGACACCTTCTGTCTTACAATTAGATACAACGCGTGCACGTGTGTCCGTGGAAAATGTCTAATTTCGAATAGCTCTGACACTCTACTAATTTTAAGCTGCGTTCCATTATACTTGCTTAACGATTAGCCTTTGTTATCGAAATTAAATTTCTACGCTTCGTTTGCTCCTCGGTTTAAAGCTTGATTGGACTCTTACAGCAATTCTTGTCAAAAATTGATGAGATCCTTGCCTCTGAAAAATATTCTTAAGCCTTTGTAATCCATAGGTGTTGCAAAATTATACAGGGTGATTTAGAAAGATGAAGATGTGTTCAAAATTTAAGACAGTTAAAATAATACATAAAAATGAAATAAAATTATGCCATATAATTTTGTGCGCTGGTCTCAGCTATTTTCAGTGTTTTACTGACCTTCATTCTAAAATGTGATAGTATTTTACTTATGTTATACTTCATTCTATTTGCTAACGATAAATTCTATAAAGAGCGTGAATAATTCTTAAAAACTTTATTTGCTACTTTTTAACAGAAGTTATAGGAATTATGCCAATGTTTCATGGAATGCCCTATCAAGATTCGAAGGCTACTCAAATAAAAACGTTGATACCAGGGGTATGATCAGTGAACATGATTATAGATAGTTTCGATTTTGAAAAGCAGCTTATAGACAACAAGTTTCCATAATTCTTTAATTTCATCATGTATTACATGACGTACTGTCCAGTTTTGATATAAGAAACTGCCAGAAAATTAGTTATAAATAGAAAAATATTATGAGAGTACGTGCTTCTAACTCAAGAGGTAGATTACAAAAAGTCATAATTTTTGAAGCATGATCTCAATTTTCTACCAAACCTTCCATTTTCGAAGCGTTGTCTAATAAACAGTTATACAGACTTCGACTCTAAACAAAATTTTAATAAGAGATACATGAAAATGTTTGAGGTAATTGAAACCAATCTTTTTTTTCTTATTCGGTTACATAGATATGTAGATATTTTAATATGAGAATGACGGTAAACAATACTCTGAACTCTCAAACAATATATTCTCTTACAGCCATTTAAACAAATATCAAAATAACAAGAAAAAAAACGTATCGTTGTATTTGTGATACAATCTTAGCTACGCCTAATACACTCTGTTTAATATTTATAACTCACCTACAAAATAGCATTCATTTCCAATTACAGCGAGGATATTTCCACAATTTTAATTCAACCTGCTAAGAAATCCAAAGGAAAATATTTCTCATTGAAACATCGAAACGTGCAATAATTATTCATACAAATTCTACAAATCAATCGTCTCGTTTTAATTAATTTTACAAACATTATCTTACACAAAGTACACATTTTCATCTACATCACACCGAAATGAAAGCATTTACCCCAATCCTAATCGCATCGTCGCTAATCGATCCGTCGTCCGCAAGTCACACTCGCCTAAAGTACTGTAAAGTCGTCCTTGCCCTGAGGTGAGCGAAATCGGCGCGAAAGCTGTCGGCCCGAAATCGTCGCCGCGCGCTGAAAGACAGAGAACATTCGGTTCGAGGCGTGGGCGCGACAGAGGGAACCGTAGCTGGAGACAAACGGGTAAGCCGAGGAAAGCACTCGAGGCTGAGTCGAGTGTCCCTTTTCGTGGTTCCTTTCAAGTTCTCTTCCGGGAGCCAAGCCCGAGTCCTCGACTGCTTTTAAGCTTGTTCTCGTTCGGCCCGAAGAGCGAGAAGCTGTGGCAAGCTCGGATGCCAAGAGACACGTTTTCGGCACAATACCCCGTTGGAGGCGGTTGTTACCGGATGCATCGGATGCGGGGGCCGGCGTCGAGGGGGCGAGGGTGAAAGGAGTGGGGGAGATGGCTTGGGCCTGGAAAACGTCGAAAGGACTTAAGTCCGCCACCCAGCCTTCGAGAAGAACCGCGTACAACCGGGAACGGAGGAAGGAGCACCGAGATAATGCCACTAGCCACGCCGTAAACATTCGCGGGGGCACAATATGAAAACATTATCGGAGGTAAGCTGGAAGGCACACAGCAATGTGCTGAGCTTAGCCTCGGGAGAGGCTGCGCAGCTCTGCAACGGCCACCTCTCAGTCCGCCCGGGTTGCAGTGCCACGTCAGGATGTCAGGATTTCCAGGCGGGCACTCGTTCGTCGGATTCACGTGGTCGAAAAAGCACTTCACGGGGCAGGGTGGAAGGACAGGCGGCCGCCGCCGACGCGAAGGAGAGCACGCTCTGGAATTTTCGGCGCGAGTTGATCGACGTGTGTGTTGCACGCCGCCGCGGCCGTAACCGCTGAATCCGTTGATGAAACTGACGCCGGAGTTTTTTTTTTTTTTTTTTTGACTGATTCCGCGTGTTTGCACCCCACGCAGAATTGAAACAGTGTAATCGATGGTATCAGTCGCGCCGATGACCGACAAACGGGGTAATTGATTGTAGTTAATTGTAGAGGTGTTGAACGTGAACTCGGTTAATTTTTAAGTAGTCACATTCGGAGAATCACAGAAATAGTCGTATTGGATCTCAGGGATACCCCAATATAGTATCAAGTCTTTTGTTAGCTTTCTTTTAAGAATAATGGAATAAAATTGTGGCCATTAATTATGTATTTTATTATTACTAAAATTCATGAAAAAACAACTTGACATAATATTTGAACGTAAAAAATAATGAAACAAAACAATGGTCCTTGAAAGTAATCGTATTTTGCATATGACGAGATTAAATGTTAAAGAGGGAACTAGTCAAGTAAACAAAATGAATCACTGTTTTCGCATTCTTTGCAGTAAGTAGTGAAATGATTATTGCAAACAAATGTTTCACATTTGTTGCATTTAGTCGTTACTTTTTGTCAACTCTTCTAGGACAGGTAGTACAACGCACACGCTTAGCAGTTCATGAAACGACTTGATTTAGGTAGCGCAAAGCTCGATACGTTGTTTTCGGTGACTTTCAACAAGCTTTAAAACAAGGTGTTTCAAAAAAGTGCGTCTTATGAGAGTGATTTCTCAATGTTTTCTTTGTACACAATCAACGAATTTATGTAGACAATATTTATAATATGTAAGAATATTGTCAATGGTCAACTTTTTGTTGTTCTACCAACATTGTACTTGGCACAAAACTGATTTTGGCAATGTAATCCCCCTTTGGTACAATTATAATATGCGATAAAGAAAAGTTACGTAAGTGGTCGCACGGGGTCAAAATCCAAGAGAGCAGTAATGTTTCGTTCTGGATTCAAAATCGAATTGGAAGGTGTAGTTGTTACGCAGGCATTCTAGGTTACAGTAAGTAGATAAGGTATGTATTGGTCAAACGCCTCAGCATAGTCGTATTCATGTACAGAGATCCAGTGATAATGAAGCAAAATTTTCTCAGGAAAAGGAATCACTTCCTGTTGTATTATATCACAATCTTGGATACACTCCATAAACTATTGATTACCCCTAAAAAAATTTTATTTTACAAGGTTGCCTAATTTAGACCATTGCCTAGATTGGACCACTACTGTGATTTGTCACGTGTAAGCCATTTGCGCTGTATGATAGAAAATATGTGTGATATTGGTGATTGCATTAACTAACTTACAATTAGAACAATAAACAATACATATTGTCGATCATACGGCGCCAATTGCTTACACATGACATTTTAAAGTAGTGGTCCAACCAAAGCGATGCGATGGTTCAAATTCGGCAACTTTCTCCTATATGAGTGTTTGGCTTCATGACATGAGATTTTATTGTCTAAGATGTAGCACAATATTAAGAATAAACGTGCTTGAACTCAAAAGTTACAACAATTGTAAGTTGTTGTATGATGAAAATCTTCAATGGACGTAAAATCCACTTGATTCAGACACCTTTGCAAACGATCCTAGTTGCGTAAAAATTAAGATACCCGTAATGAAGCGCGCTGAATAATGACACCTGTCATGTAATAGCCTAATAGTTCTCAGGAACATAATCCAATATTTCTTCACGAAATTTTGGACTATCTACTTGTATTCCTAGTAATTTTTCAGCAACCTATTGCTCACTTTTCCTCAGGGAAGAGTCGAGGAGACATTTTCGCTTTAAAATCTGACGTTTAAAAATTGAAAAAATAGTGACTTACTTATTGGTACACCTAACAGTAACTTCCCACCGTCCTTTCGCCCACTTTTTCTCAACGGAGAGTCGAGAAAACATCCTCAAATTAAGATCTATCGTTTCATGAATTGAAAATATAGAGGATTATTTATTGGCACACCTGATACTAATTTTCCACCATCGAATACGGATCAGATGGATAGACTTAAACGGCGACGCCTAGGAAATGCACACTGCCTTAGACGTTATCAATAGTGTATTGGTGAGAGTGACGATAGGGGAGCGAAAGCGACTACATGGTCGACAATACAAATACCATGCTACTTAGAGAAGAGGGAAATGGGACTAGCCATTTGGGGCAAACTACCCCCGAGTTGGCTCACGCGACCGATCTTATCGTTCACCAAGTCGAGACCCGGCCGGAATACGTGCCTATGTACACGCACACGGGTGTATTACGATTCCACACACACGTTTGTACACGTGCAGGAGGCTATCTCGGCGCAGAATTGATTTCTTGCATTCGTTATTTCCCTGAGACCTGACCCCTGGTGTCGGTTGGTCTCTTTCTATGGATCGCAACAATTAACCGTGTAGTGGAATATTAACGAAGATACTATCTTGGTGTCGTGCACCGACGAAAAACTATTTCAAATCCGAACGATTCGCGACTACACTCACGTGCAGTAACTTTGTAGCTAGGTGGATAGTATAAAGTATCCTGATAATATCGATTTCATGATACTTTATGTGACATTGAAGACTTTTATGACGTATGAATATACATAGAAACAGAAACTTTCAGTCAGATAAGCATTTACATATCATTGTAATGTACAGAGTTGGACATTTATGTAAATCGAAACAGCGAAATATTTGGTTGTGGATACACGGGGAATGCTTCAGGGAAAGGTATTGCTATTATTATGTATTAAATGAACGGGATAAGACTCATTAGTGTGCCGAAATTTATAATGAGTTGTAAGCAAAAAGAAGCCGCACACGTATTAAAAAGGTGTATATAAAGGTGTATAAACAGGCGCACGATTCATATAGACTGATAAAAATTTCAGCACAGAATGTCTGAAGGAGCTAGTATTACCCACCAAAAAGTCAAAAACGTTCCAAAACGAATTGGCAACAATAAATATACGATGTAAAGGAATCGACTTAGCAAAACCAGATGTATAACGATCTGGGAGAATAATTCGTAAGGATCTAAACGATTTTTTTGGTGCATAGAAATTTATCAACTCTACAAATTAAGGGCAACCAATAATGCTAGTTAAGAGAATAGCTTGAATAGAAAAAACAAATCAACTGCAGTCCTATGTGATTCTAGAGATTTCAGATTGAGCTTACCCATGATTGGACCGTAATTGTGATACATAAAAGCCATTTTTTGACCCGACTTAGAGGTGGAAAATCTGAGAAATCTATGCGGTACTCCCTCAATTAATTGCTTGTATTTGTTTTGTTTGTGTAACGAAAGTTAATGTTCAAAGGTATGAACTAAATGGAAAGATAGAAGAACCTCTTCAGGGTGTTTCTTTAGAGATTTAATTTTTCTCCTAATGATTAAAGATAATAAGAGTCATATGTGGTGAGTAGGGAAAACGAATATATGCACCTAACTTTAATAAATGTAATATTTACCTTACGATTAGTGACAAAAGGCTGGTTAGATATGAATAATTGGAATCAATGGATAATAAAAATAGTCGTTGAACAATATAAAAATTATAATGAAAACGAGATTCAGTACTTAGAGGAACGGGAATTAACTATTATTTTTCCAAATCCTGCGGACAAGGTATAAAGAAAACCCAGATATTCGCTTTACGTTAGATTGAGATAGACCGTTTGGGCTGGGAAATGTCCGCCAACAAATACTTTACAAAAAAAACGTGACACATATCATAAGCGATATATCCATTAGTTAAAAATATTTTTTCACTCGAATTTAGGAAATATCGCCTCTCTAATAATAATAGAATCCCGTACCCCAGTTAATTCGTTGGTATTAAAAATGGTACGATGGGACAGTATAAAACAAAAAATTCAGCGTTTATTGTTACAAAAATCCGTCTACAGTCAGAAAAAGAAAAACGAAACGTTTGGTGATGTAAACATAGTCGATTTCATATAAATTCAACTTGTACAACAGACCCGAGTTAACTCGGGATAAAGGACATTTTACATAAAATCGAACGCGAGTTAACTTGTGATATGTCCTTAAGTGGTTAAGGTTTTACCAGTACACCCATGGTATTATCTTATTCAAGGTATCCTGGAAGGCCAAGACACGTGTTGATTCGAAACGTAAGAGATTCTTGTAATGCTCAGCGGAATCTCCTCTCCCTCGTGTTTACAGTCAGCGTGTCAACATCCGTCATATTCCAAGACTTCGATTCGAAGCCACTCTCCGGCCAGAATTCCAGGGGAGCTGCTGCGTGACACGCGCATAGCTAACCAACCGCATTTCTCCAGGATCGTGCGGATTACATGGGACCCGGCCTTGGGAGTAACTCAAATCGAACTTAACAGTCGGTTAAGTTTGAGGCCAGTACGCGCCGTTTAGCTAGCCTATTTAGTCCGAGGGCATGAAGACTGAACTGTAAGCCAGGCTCCGCAACCCGGACGACCATCAGAGTCAACCGAGGTCATGGAGACTTGCCAGTCTTATCTCGATTTGCATAAATTCATAGTTTGCGGCTTAGTTCCTTGGACGTAAGGACATCGGGAAGACCTCATTCTCGTCGACGAAGTTCCTCTTTCTTCGGGATTAACTGTGTAGCTCGGCCATTTGATGCACGTGCTTAAACTGTTAGCTCGGAGAGAACTTTCTTATTTTTGGGTTATGTAGAGCTGAAATATTATGTGTTTCTGACAGAGAGCTGATTTCTATGTTTTAGTCCCGATATTGAATGAAAATAGAATCTAGAAGATTATGAAAATGGAAAAATTAGGTTGGAGCATGCCTAACGTCGTCTTTCTGTAGTTAAAATTTTGAAATGCAACAGCCTGATCGTGAGCTTATTAATTGTACGTTTACCATTGTTCACCGTGATGAGAAAATATCTTCTGGTAGCTCAAAATACTCTGAAAGAAAATTATTTGAAAACCAATTTTATTACATAATGTCACAGAATTTCATGCATCACAAGTAACAGTAAGAGTATCACTGAACGGAAACATAAACATTTATTATAAATACAGGTTATTATCTTAATTGTTTGTCAAATTATCCTATTTACATAGCACTTTGTCCATTTTTTATAAGGTGAAGCATTTATCCGCGAAAGGGCTGCTAAACTAGAATGAGAAACATTTTTACCTTTTAATGTTTTTAGGTTTTACTTGACTAATAAAACAGTTACAGTTAAAAATTCAAAGGTAAACTACAGTATTTATATGTACATGAAAAATAAAGTAGATTGATGTCTAAAATTCATTCCTTTTATGTACTCAATCAAAAAAGTAACTTTAATTATGAACATATTTATCGTTAAGAATTGACGTTAGTTTCGTTCTGTGTTTCACTTCAGAATCATTTTTTATTTTACATAGAAACAAAAGGTCCTATTAATGTGATATTATTAAGGAGGACACAGTACAGGCTTTACAAGTTAGAGAGCAATTAATGTCCATTAAGAAATTACAGTGCAATTGTCTCCATAGAAGAAAACCTATACAAACTAATAGAAATTTGTTAGGTATACTTATAAGTAGTGTACTATTTTTTGTGAAGCTCTGTATTCATTTCGAAATAATTCAAATACCTATCCAAATCTAACAATACTTGTTATTTATTTCCATCATCCTCCGTCATTTTGGCTAAGCACAAGATTAGAATGATATCCTGAATTTATTGTAACATGCGTTACCACCATATTGGAATCATAGCGAATTACTTATTGATACACCTAAAAACTATATTCCTCTGATTTTCATTGATCTTTCCTTTTTTCCTGTATACAAGTATCGTAATATAAATTTTACATGTACTAATTACAAACATATCCCTGCTTTTGTAAATTTTTTTATAATTAAATTATGTATTTCATGCCCATATATTAAGCTCGAATATATCGAATAAAATAAAATAACAAATTGTCTAGTATTACTATTATTGTAGTGCAACCCTCATCGAAACAAAGAAATTTCCACTGAATTTCTTGCTTTCTAAATTAAATCTATTAGAATATTCATATTTCATAAACGTCTATAGTCCATTTATTATACTAGTTTTGAAATAATTAAAAATTCCCATGATTGAAGGACAAAAAATCATATTACATCGTTGCCGGTGTATCAGTCAGCCTAATTTACACCGGGAAGAGCACACGTCGTTCACACGGGCGCCATTAACCCGAAAATATTGCAATCGTCGAAGGAAACTAGACCAATGGCAATTTACGCAGTTGATCGGGATGATAAACGAGTAACGACTTTTACTCCATGGTGAAAGCAAGTCCAATAATGGACGTTCCCAGAGTGAATCTCCTTGAACGAGGCCAATCGTGGCCATTTTACGCGAAACACGGCATTAGGGGCTTGGCACTGATGGACGTGCACGCGACTTTGAAAGTTTTTCGCGGGAATGGGCCGTCCTGTACGGAAGGCGCGTTACATTATTTATCTTATTTATCGGAGTTTGCGCCATTTTCTGATCTGATTCCGCGATAGTGGTCACGTACGGCCCGTGGCGACGGAGACAACACACAAGGTGGCGTGCCAGAAAATTATTATATGCCTTACTTTGCCGTCTGTCTGCCCGAGTGAATATTTTATTAATTCCATAAAGAGCGCACCCGTGGCCCCCAGTCGATCCGCGTATATGTGCGCAGAAGCTTCGTCGTTGAAATGAAAAACTTTACGCTAAACTTTGATCTTTCTCTCGACCATAAATGTCCTTCGTGTAAGTGATCGCTCGGTTAAATTTTTAGTGCGAAGTTCATGTGCACACTATGTGTATACATTGCAAACAGAAAACATAAGTCCAGGTTTCACAATTCAATTAAAGAGAAGATCGTTGTTTAGTTGACATAGAAAGCATATATCCATCAGTTGTAGGAACTTGGTACCTTTAAACATTTGTAAAACAATATTTTCCTCCTTCCTTGACCCTGAAACGAAACTAGAATTTCCAACGACCCCACCGAAATAGAAAAAACATACCGAACGAAGACTCTGTTAGCATGCAGTTCAAAGTAACTTTTATACTTTGATTTCCTTTCTTTAAGTGGAAACAACATGCTATAATTGTGCTTCCTTAATATATATCGAGAAGAATAGAAAATAAATATTTTGAAAATGTTCAATAATATTCCAAATATTTGGATTTTATTTTCGGTCGCTCGCGATCCTAAATCAAATTCTCGAAAAATGCAACAGTGTCTTTCTAGAGTTAAGTGTGAGAAATCTCATACGTTTTGTAGCTATTACATTTATTGGTAGCTTTGTATCTACGTGACAGTAATATTGTATTTCAAGAATAATGTCAGTTCCTTAGTAAATAGAATGTGTAAATGAATTTTGTGTTTGTCTTTTCTTGGTTTTAACCATATTTGCCATATCTTATATCTTCATTGTCACTATCTTATACCTCCAGTGATATAAATAGTATCAACAAGATTAAAAAATGCATGTTTAAACAGTAATATGTACCTCTATTAAGTAAGTTGATTCTTCTTATATTAATTATCTTACATTTCTGATAAAATTTCATTAATAGTAATACCAAAAATGATTGCACTACAGATCACACTAATTCTTCTTTAATTTCTTAGTGTGATGTCATTATTCTTCAATATGTTTAAATACAGTTTTAGTGGCCACGAATAGAGAAACCATTGTTAATAAGGACGTTTTTAATGGTACATATTCGGCTTTTCCTATATATTGTATCTTTCTATTCATTTCACGTGTAGGATGTCCAGTTCCAAATTTGCAATATTTACTGTATGTGTATCATATTAAATTTCAAAGATAAAGGAAATTCAAAATTCAAGTTATTACTTTAAAGCTATAAACACAAACAGGCAGTATGAAAGTTTGCTAAACTGACATTTGCAACGACTAATGTTTTGAAACACGAATTCAACTAATTTATTAATTACAAAATCAATTTCAAATCAGTTCTGTTTACCCATTATATCATGAAGCAAACACGATGGCAAACAGAAAGTTACTTAATTACCACGCTTATTATACATATTTTTTGAGAAGTGGTTTTTATTAAGCCAAAACGAACTTCACAAAGTTACTTTCATACACAACATAGCACTTTGAACATTTAACAATTTATGCGCAGTTTCCTTATTGGCTATATTTGACTTTCCTCACAACAGCTTCAAAACTTTTTTTAATATTTGGATCAACATTATTATATGTATAATGTAATTATTGTCTGAATATTGTATAGACATTGTAGTTGTGTATAAGTATAAATACAAAATACGAAAACTAAATATCTTAGAAATCATGTTAATTATCTGATACTTTGTTCCTTTTCAGACATATTTAAAAACTTCTCTAATTTATACTTACATTAATCTGCACACATTAAATTGTTCTGAATGCACGTCTTCACATGTGAATACCTTTTAGTAGAGTAACGGTGTAAATAACGTTGTAATTAACAACTAACATTCTTAACCCTTGAACGGTTTCTCCGTTCATTTTTACCCAGGATTTCAGAAACTTCAGGCACCGCTGCAGCTCACAGAAAATACTACAATTAAAGGGTACGCTATAAATGACTAATATAGCATTTTACAAGACCAGCATATTTTGAAGAAATTCGCTCCAAGACGCATCTAAAGTCTGATTAGTAGAGGTCTATCTGCACCCAGGTGCCGTGGTCTATTTGACTATAAAAAATGTTGGCCTTCCGCGGGTTGAATAGAAATTAGCACCATAAAAGGAGTATGTCAAATTACATCCGGATAGAAAAACTAATCCTGAAGTTAAGGTTATCTAAATATTTTTGTCGAAACGAATAAAAATTGATTCAACTTCTCCAGTCCATTGTATTGTTCGAATTTAATTTTTTTCGTTTAACCCTTTCGTTTCCAAAATATAAAAAATTACCAAAAAAATATTTTGCTGTATTTTTATGCATATTATATGACATATATAAATGATTCACAAGAACATTTTAACATTATGAAACAGTCTAGTAATGCCGTTTTTCATTCGTTGCCGTGTGACTATTGTTTCACTTTTATCACAATCATATATAATTTCCATTATAATGTTAGTATACATAATAAAACCAAATGTTTTTTACATTTGATCAATAAACTCTCCCGAAATATTCGGAAGAAGTTAATGTTTTCTAAATTTCCATTGTGTTTGTAGCAATAATCAACACTTCAATTCCATCAAATGAATGAGACAAAGGACCAATGGTGTCTTATTTTACCGATAAGCTTCTAAATGCACATTCGAATTTGTGCCCATACCATCTACACAAGACTAGAAGAAACTATTATATTCTCACAGACATAAAAAATACATGATATTAACATTCTATTTCCTAATTTAACATACATAGCCATACAAGAACGACGGGAACGAAAGGGTTAAACATAATTACCATTACATGTAATTAATATTCACTCAACATCCAACAGTCAAGTCAAAGTGAACGTTCGAAATTTATTTCGCCCAGCCAGCATACAACCATTTGTAACAACAAAATGTTCCGATAATGAAGAGTCTCTAATATTCCTTCGTTTCCCATAGCAGCGTCAGATAAAATTTCACATTCTTCTCCGCTCGTGCCGCGGCGATCGTTGAAATGGAGCCCGAACGATTTTATCGCGGTGAATTATTCCGCATTTTTTTCAGAGAATTCTCTCTCCGCGCAGGGCGAAGCCGCGGCACGCGCGCGGCCGCCTCTTCGTCGATCTTTACCCCCCGGCAGGAAAATCCTGTTGGAACACTGACATTTTTAATGAATGCAAAAGTTTGAATTTTCATGGGGGGAGAGATGGCCTCGACTCCGGTCTGAGGATACGCGATAATCATTAGACATAGATTCGCAGGGGTGACCGCTCTCCGTTCCCCTTGCCACCCCCTCCCTGCCCTTACCCACGGTCCGTCCCTCCGACGGACGGCCAGCTAGCACCGCACTTATCCACCGAAATTCAGGGTCCCTCCGACGTCTCCCCCACTCTTGACCATTCTGCAGGATGCAGTTCCGCTCGCAAACTCAAACTGCAGCCGTGAGGGATGCACGGGGGTGGCGAGGTGGGTGCAGTCGGTTGCTATGGCAACCCATCGTCACTGGACACTCTCATCCCACGATTCCACCTACGTTCACCCCCCCCCAACTCCCGCCCCCTCTTCCTCGGTGATCCAGCGGCCGGACAACATCGTCCCACGCCGAGCCAAAAACACTGGTCTCTTATTACGCGGCTAAGCCCGTGAATTGTCTTCCCTCCGAGCTCCCCGTTTGGTCATACGCCCTTTCATGCGATTCCGCCCTAACCCGACTCAATTCGATTTTAACCTTAACCCCCCCTCCCTCATATAACCACAAGTTGTGTATCGTTCCTTCAAGACGCCGCGCGTCATTGAACACTATTGAAGGAAAAATCAAGGATTATTTTAGGCCTACTCTCGAATATTCGATGCTTTTGGCTGTGAAGGACGTTTTTTTTTAGATTGCAATGATTGCAATGATTGTATTTCTGTAGATATTGATGTGGATTGTTTTTAGACGTCACCAGCTAGATGGATGACCCAGGATCTTTATAGAGTGCATATTTAATTTGATGGACGTTACGTTCGGCAATTGATTTCGTATCAGCACCTCCGTCGATATTTGTCTTGTTCTTTTGCTGGTTGTTGTTTGTAAAGAATATTTATTAATTTTTGTATAGTTTTATGCCATTGACATTATGGGCAGGAATACCGGTGTTATTAGTCTGTTACATTTTTTAGTTGCATTTATTTATGTTTAGACAAAATGTCATGTAATCGGTCGTACAGCCAGGGTAGGGGGGGGTACGTGAAAAAATAAGTCGAAGGTATAGAATCAAATTTTTTGAGTTAAAACTTCGTTTTCGAGAAAATCGACTTTGAAAGTCTACTGGGTACGCGTGCAATTGAATAGGGCCTAGCTACCACGTCTGGTCATTGCAGTTCGTTTCTACTTACTACCATGACGAATGACAAGGTCTGTGAAGTTAGCACCCAGAAAAGTAAAATATTATGAAAAATAAACAACATTCGTTTGTCCACGATTTGTCCACATTTGTCCAACCAAAATTTTCGTTTGTCCACCCTTCAAACAAAAGTTAGAAACAAATAAAGAAATTTGTCACTAACACCCCCAGGAACAGTTTTCCTTAATTCTCAAGGTGGATATGATTGTCCGCGATTTGCCCATGTTTGTCCACCCAAAATTTTCGTTTGTCCATCCTACAAAAAAAAGTTATACACGAATTAAAAATATGATATCAATACTTCCACGAACATATTTCCTTCATTTCTAACTGGGATATGTCCATGTTTGTCCACCCCAAATTTTCGTTTGTCCCCCCAACAGAATCGAACTATTATTAACAAAAAAAAAAAGATTTAATATTAACGGCGAGAAATAAAAATTTGGGGTGGACAAACGTGGACATATCGTGGACAATCATATCCAACTTGAGAATTAAGGAAAAATTTCTATTGTCATATTAAATATTAAATAAATGCAAAAGTAATGGCGAGTTTTCCATCTAAAGTCTGTATTAATAGTGAACTCTTGTTCATACGTCTGCTAACTAAAATGATCCCCCTGATCTGTAATTCTTTTCTTATTATTTTGGAATAAGTTGAATTTCCCATCGATAAAATAAAATGAAACCACAACATCAATTTAACTAATATATATTAGTATCTCCTAAACACCTAATTCAATCTTTGTCTTAATTTGGTACTTGTTATCAAACATCAGCATTCATAAAATGGCAAGTCAAGCCTATGCTCATAACTCCATACAATTTGAGAGGTTTAACATAGAAATAGTAATTTTTGTTGCTTGCAGTATCGAATTAATGTGGGATTCTTTTTAGTGAGGATGAGGGGATGTAAATAAGTCCAGTATTAAACGAAACAAAAACATTTAATTAAAGTAAAGGAATAACAAAAAAAAAAGGTTTTGACACGGTGCTTCTCGGTTGCTAGAGATCGACTGACTCTCGTCTCGCGGGTGTCTTCTCACCAACCGTCCATGCCTCTTATCTTCTAACCTAAACATTAGGGCATTCGCCCTCTCACACGCATTCTTACTTCCTGCAGTCTTTCCATTTACGCCACACGTACTCTGACACCATTACACTCATCCTTCATTAACACAAAACACAATATTACAGTATGGTTTACCATCTTCCAACCTTTTGATTAATGTATCAAACGAAGACAAAGGTTAGTTCCTAGCGTTTGCTCGTTTAGACAGCATGAAACCCTTAGCGTACACACAATATTTAATTACGCAATGACGGGTGGAAATTTAAAAACTAATCAAACAGATTACCTACATTTCGCTCGGTAAATGAAACGGCGATTCATCGTAGGTTTTATATAAGCGGCAGGAGCGTGACGTCTTAATATCAGGTATCCGTCGACTAACCGGATGACAGCCACACCCTACCTTGGTCACGCGAAAGGCGACTTTTCAAGTCCACCTGAAACAGGCATAATTAATGAAAGACAAGGGAGTGGAAAGTGTAAGCATTGTAACAACTGAAGTCTCGGTAACTTCGGCATCATTTCAACGGGTTCAGCATTGTATTTTTATTAAATTACAAATGTAACTTTATAAACACATTATGCCTGCATCATATAAGACTATTAAATTGTATACAAATATGACGTTAACATATTTGAAAAATATTTTAATGTCATATAAAGCATTATCCTTTTACTTTCCTGAAATCATTTAACACTAAAATTACTAAACCCGCTAAAACGGCGGATCACAGATTTCTTATTTTACAATTATGGAAATTATAAATGTGTTTTTGTCAGATTTCATCGTAACCTTTAAATTACTATAATACGTTGTGTTCTATTATACATATATTGTATTATACGTATTAATGTGTTATAAAATTTAATGTAGTATAAAATCAAGGCTTATAGTTCTAGTGTTAAACTTAACCCTTAACTACTATAGAAAACGAAACTTGCACAGCCACTATGGAGTGTCTGATGGAATACTAATGTTTATTGCATCATTACGTACATACATACAAATACCGAGTGAAGGTCAACTACATTTTTCCTCACTCTATAAATTAATAATAAACAATTTCATGTACAACTGAACAGTATCAAGTGTGCTCAAAAACGTATGTTTTGTGAACTTAGATGGTGGGTGAAGGAAAATAGAGATGATTGAAAATTGGGAGCAACCGGTTTCACATATGATCTATAGTAGTTAAAGCTTAAACGTCGAACACTGACTTCGGGTGAAATTAACCCGAACAGTACACAAGTATTCGAAAGTATACAAAACTTGACGCCTTATTCACCAAAGACTATTTATAATAGGTTTTTTTTAAACTAAGCAATTAACAACCAAGGACCTATTAATAAATAGTTCAATCGCGCTGGCAAACTACAATCGCGAATAACAGCAACAGTCCCAATAGTTTATAATGGTTCCCTTTTTTATACTGATTCAGAAATAAATTAACAGAGAAAGTAGAGAGGCCTAAATAAAAAATTAATATTTCCTTCCAAAACTCACTGCCATTGTTGAACTTCCTCAAAAAATGAAAGTAACTGCATATAGTGTACGTAACGAAAATAAGACGAGTATCGTTAAAACAATTTGTTAACCCATCAAATTACTTAAAATTTCGAATGCTACAAAGCACTGCTCTAATTCAGAATAAGGCCCACCTTTATACACATTTTCTTTCCATTAACGTTCATCCAAACTTGAATAGAAAAACAGTTACTTACTATTACCGAAATTTAGAAGGGATTCGTTAACACCCGCCAATTCGTCTTTGTCACGCTGTGCCATTATGTTACCACGATATCCTGTCAACGGCGTTCTAACATACGCATTCCTCAATAATAATTGGTACAGAACACACGCCCGAAGCTGTGTTAAATCCCGCACGGCACGTTTATAGTATACTAAACTGTATAGCCTACGGTCGAAGTACCGAGCGGGGATCGATCGATCGAACTTGACGATATGATCAGCCCGTTTACCATTGCGTATCAGTATTATCGTTGGCTAGGGGGTGCCACAACATCCCTAACGCGTGCCCTGCTGGCACAGTGACCCTGTTACTCGCGTACAAGCCACCGACACGTTCACACGCTAGGCCACACACATCGACGATTCACGGCCGCCACGCGGTGTCGACAGCGTGGCGTTCCCTCCCCCGTTTGCTGTGTGTACACGGACACGCACGTATCGGTCCTCGTCGATACCGATCAAATACCGAAGATTCTGAGGCAGCCCGAGCCCACGTGCCCTTCGACCGAGACGCCTGTTGCTCGTCACCTATTCCTACGAAATATTCGTGGATTTCGTACTGTTCCCGATCAGCGTGGCGGCGGCCGCCTGCCCACCAGCCAAACCTGTCCCGTGCTCGTCTGTTATGCACGCGCAAACTTTCCGCGAATGGAGATGCGGGCAAGGGCCCGCTGCCTCACTCGTTTAGTGACAAAGGATTGGGATTCACCGAGTAACACGTTTGTTGAATAGACACGCAATTCGGCCACTCCGCACATAGTGTTCCGTTTTCAACCGCCCATCGAACCTTTTATCGGAGTTTTTCTTATTGGCCTGCATATGGGACAGGAAAATATCGAGTGACTCGAACGGTGGGGCTCGTCAAGACTTTGATGACCAGGATTCCGTGGAATGTGTTATCTGCTAAGGAAAGCAGGTATCGTGCTAAGACGGTTATCATTTTATGCGAATGTTTGCGTTTTAAGATTGATAGAATATTAAATAATATTGCTTTGTATTTGATTTTCTCGTGTCTCTCTTGGAACTGTGTTTTTCTATTTGGTAGACATTGTTACTTAAAAAGTTAGATAAAAGGCGGACGCTTTAAAAGTAATTTATTGTTTATTTCAAGTATCATTAATTTGTGTGTTAATGAAATTTTTTATCAACAATTGTTGCACAGAGCAAATCACAGATCAAAGGGAAAAGTGCATAGTTGCTAGTAAGAAACTAGGGGATTCTTTTTACAGGGGTGAGATTATGTAGCTATAGATTGTGCATAGCTGCAGGTAGAGTGGAATACACGGGCGAAATATTATTTCTTAACGTCAAAGGTGAAAGGAGTAGTGCCTTCCCATTACAAAAGTGTAGATGTGATCTTTTAAGGACTCATTTCTCTCGTCCGGCTAATGAACCGACTGATTTAATGTTTTACACGTATCTTCTATATTAACGCTAAAACGACCGACTAGTCTCGCGACTAGCTTCCACTAGTGGCCTGCAGTTTTTGTCGAGAATGAGCAAAATATGATTTTTGCTGTATGGAAATAAATGTAATAACTTTGAATATATTAAACGTACCAGTTGATACTCACATCACGCCACTGTGGCGTCATCAATCATCATAGTGTTTATCTTTTTATCGTCCATGATAAAATTATAAAAACGTCAATATTTCGATTTTTTATAACAAATTAAGGTACCAATTTTTTGTCTCCATCAAACCGCTAATATTTTTATACCTTGCTCTTAATGATTACTTGTGATATAGCTGATGGAGATGAGTCTATTGGTTGGAATGTGGTTAGATTTTTTGTTCAAATGATTAGGATGGATGCAATCATATTAATCGTGCAGATGGACATTTTGGTAACGATTGTACACGAAGACATATATCCTAATAAATATAGCCTATCTTTTGTAACATAAGTGTATGAGTACATTTGTAAAGTATTGACAAATAGATTAGGATTTTTAATTTCTAAATCTCATTATTTGCGAAACAGCCTTGGCCGAAATGTCGATCGTTCGATCATCCGTACCAAATTTGCTTTCACATACTATTTGTCGAAGCCAACAGACAGTACATGTGCTAGACACTCGATTACGAGAACGCATCCATGTTTACGCGTGTGCATGCGATACGTAACATTACATATACATTTATACATACATATAATATACATATATGTACGTACATGTATACGTCACACCCCGAGCGTCACATCCCCTGTTTATTTCCACAATCAGCCGAGTCATAATACTATTATCAAGGGGTGGGCCACGGGGTGAACTACTGCATCGGTGTATCGTGGCACACGACCCACTGATACGATGACCCTATTGAAGGTACAATATTCGGTGTACGACAACCAATAGTTAGGCTTCGATTTCGATCGGATTTCGGCGTTTTGATGTGTTGTGAACGTGACTTCGTCGAAACGTTCATTGAAATTACACTTGTCCGTTTCCAGGCTAACTTTGATTTAACTTCAAACGAAGAGATTTCCAGAAAACGATACATTAATGTTGTGTAAAATATTCCTCATCAGGTATTTATGAAATTGACGTAAAAAATACACTTTACCAATTATTGACGTGTATGAGGAAAATTAAAGGACACTTAAATTATTATTAGGTAGGCTGATGAATGTTCAGTGTAAATACCGCGAGGAAAGTTTTGAATGATAATTGCGAAAATCGTAATAAAAACTAAAGCAACAGTTGTGAGACAATACCTGTATGGATAATATTATGTGTATAAGACAATACCTTACATACGCAGGGTGTTTATCATGTAACCTAGAACTATTCGACCCCCACGACAATGTTTAAACGAAATAAAAAAGTTATGATTTTCGTCTATTTTTAACACGTACTTCTTTCAATTTCAAGCAAAAGTAACCGATTAGGGTTAAATATTCGTGGGGTATCCACGTAGTTTTAAGCCTAAACTTAAAAAAATAATTGGATTTCTAAATTTCAGATGATTTAACGAGATGCTACATTGTACAGTGCAAACGACCTTTCTTTACACCAGCACCCTCAATAGCAAAAAATCAATCTTTTGTATGACTATGCACAAATGAAAAATTAGTGTCTACAAATAGGCCAATAAAACGTAAAATGCCTTTTCTAGGTACCCTGTATAGTTATATAGAAAAAAGTTCCTAAAAATTATGATCATTTTTAAGCATCGAATCCACAGATACCCCTTAAATGCCTCTATACTGATAATCAAATCGCAAATTAAGCGATATTCGAATAAACCTTTCGAATAGCCCTCAAGTAATCGAGGTACTATTGCTGCAGGATTTCCGAATAATCGATAATCAATCGAAGGATGACACTCGAAAGGTGACGAGGCAAATGAAGCCTCATTGAAATCCGCATGATTGCCCGAATTCAGCTCGATACGCAAGCTAATACGCGTACACGCGGTTGATTTATTGTGACGGGGTACTGTTGTTGCTGGTAATTTTATCTTCATCGAACGTTTTTCCAGGAAATCGAAATGAAATGGGGTATTAATATCTCATTGTACGGGCGCGTGTCGCCGACACTTTCCCAGCGTGCGCTCGCTCCGCGGTTCTCTATCGGTTTATTTCGCCTCCTCTTTTTTCTGGTGGGCATTAAAGCGAGCGCCCGCTAGTCCACGTGCAACGAATCAATCCGGCGGTCGCTTTCGGGATATAACAAAATATTCGCGATCGTCGAAATAATTACGTACCGCCGCGCCGCTCATATGATCAAATCGTGCCCGACCTCGGTGACTGTAATGACGGAGTGTTTGTAGGTAATCATCATAAATATAAAATCACCGATGAAATCGGCGGCAACAAAGAAATTTCAAGCGCAAATTCAATTTGTAAGTTAATCGACCCGGTGACAGTTTGTTCTTTAACCGCCGATCACGACCACATGTCGCTTAACAATTATCGTGACAGGACTTTTGTATTTAACGCTAGAGCTAGCAGTGTTGTATGTATACTAAATTAAATTGTATAATATAATAATACAGGTATACAATATGTATAATATGTAAGGTGCTGTCGATATTGTGGTACAACGCGAAACAATGTTATTTTACATTTTCGACTTACTTGTGCATTGTAGAATTACATTCTTTCGTGATGTACCACCGTTTTTGTAACACCCTTATAATAGAATCTACCGTAAGATTGTATAATATAATAAAGTAATCCATTGTGTAAATATAATGTCAATAAGTAATCCACTGATCTTATGCATAACTTTGTCATCAAATTTAAATTCAGGATGCTTGTCCAATCTTTTATTCGGTCAAAATGGCGTAGGATGTTGAAAAAGGGACAGCAAATGTTATGGAAGTAGCGTGAGTATTTGAGTTCATTTGAAACAAGTAGATACAGAATTAACCCAAATATAGTGAATTACTTCTCACTACACCTAATAGTAAATTAAAAGTCGTAAAGTAAAAATTGTAATTTTAGTAATCATGAAATAACATATCTGAAATCCGTCACTTTGATGAGTTTAGTAGTTCTACTGTTATATTTTTCGCTGATCTACAGGATGTACAAGCTCATACATATATCCGCTTAAGATACCTTCGATTTTTGAATGCTGCAGATGAATAAAAGAAAATTTTACCGTATATTTACCGCTAGATCTGTACAAGTCTGAAATACTGTTTGTAAAAACAATTTCGCGAAGATTGTCCTTGTAATTTAATGACAGATTAACGGACAAAGTTTATACAACAACCCAATGTTATATGCATTAGTGGCTTGGATAGTAACTCAAAAGTACATTGGCTAGTAAATGACCGAATATAAATTTTGGCGATACTCTTACCCAACTCCGCAACTGTTGCTCAAATGTCTGTTATACAGTGAGTTTCGAAGGTTATTGCGTATAAAGATGGTCCCTTCTTGATAACGGTGTACTAAGATAGCGTAGTTTCGAAGCAAGTGCCGTATCTTGATTGGAATCTTCAACCCCGACGATATCCAACCCTTGCAGGCGTTGCACAGAAGATTCCCGTTTTGTGCGTAAGAATCGATTGCTTGTATCAAATCGTAGCTTGGTACGACATAGAACGGAATACGTTTATTCGGCAGCACACAGATTACTCGAAGCCTTTGAAATAAAGTAAGTGATGCAGTTATCGCAGCTAAAATTTGTCTACTTCAAATATAAAAGAATGAAAGAAAGTATTTATCATTATAACATTTTAATTATTAGATTAATAAGAAACATGTTTCTCCTGTGCAATAATTCTTGAAATAAGTTTTATTACAATTTCTTAACAGCACAGTTACTTTATTTACCTCAATATACATTCAACTAAATCCTACATCTCAACAAATTGTATTAAACAATTATCAATTGTTTTGAGAAAATAGCTATAGGGATGAAAGTTACGCAGCTCCGATAACCTTGATCTTAACATATGTTGTTAAGGTTCTTCTGAGTAACTTCCAAAAAGTTTTAGCTGTCGCAAGTTTTTTATTAAAAAGTTATTAGCAAAAAATTTTGCAACACATATCAGTTATTCCAACCAGTTACTCCAACCAACTCCGATTAGTATAATGCTTTAAAGTTGGTTAGACACCCTTCAAGAAAAAACAGTTATTTAGAGTTGGTTAGAGACAGTTCAAGAAGAACGTATCATTGTTCTCTTAATAACTATTTAATAAACATTTGATAATTGAAGCTTTCTGAAGATCACTGAGAAGGGTAACTTTGACAACATATGTCAAGGTCATTGTTCATTTATACTTATCAATACTACTGAAATCCTTAGACTTTTTTGCTAATAACTTTTTAATAAGAAACGAGTGACGGTTAGAACTTCTTGGGGATTACTCAGAAGAGTGTTCTTAACAACATATGTCAAGTTCAAGGTCATCGGAGTTGGATCCCCTAAACCTAACTTTTACCAAACTTTCACCGAAATAAATAAATTTTTGTGTCAGTTTCAACTATATGAAATATTTAATATAAAAAAGAAATTCTTATTTAATCCTGGTTTTTGAATATAACTGTACAAACGAATTCACATAAACATCTATAATTTTGTAATACAAAATACAATATTACAGGAGGTAAATGTATGTACTAACAGGCTTAAAAATGGCTATTCGCATACAGGAGTTTCTATTGTAATTGATTCACGATCACTTAGCCTGCGTGTGCAATAACCACGCATGACACGCAGTCATTGCCGGTGAATCTCTATTTTTCAAACGCAGTAAGATAACGACATTACGCACATTGTTAGATAACTCTTAGCTGTGATTTATAAAAGAGTCAATAGGGTGAGCGGTGCAGTGAAGAATGCTCCAAAATAAGTGAGTCAGTGCCAAAAGCTTACTTATGCTAGGGTTAAGAGCTAATGATCAAATTCATCCTCAGCACCAAACACCGAAAGTATAAGATTAGGTATACATGTATACATGTATGTTAGGTATAGCAGTGTCCACGCTATTACTAGCCAGCATGTTTCTCATAAATAGTAAGCATTAGAAGAAAATGAAACAGCAAAATAGCAACATTTTTCGAGAAACGAAGGTAACCTATAATTTTTTAAACGGAGTGCCATATATTTTTGTATGTAATGTGAAAGCGTGTGTCAAGACTAATTCGTCAATGTGCTATAAAATGATCTTCAACGTCATACATGGTCAGAAATGAAAGAAATATTTTGAATATTTCGTACCAATGTGTTTTACAAGTATTTTTCATTGATACGGCTTAGATCGTTAAATGTGACTGATTATTATTTGTTTTCATTCATTGTCAGAGTGTTTACATTTGTTTTTACACTTTTGGATTTCTTTTTATGGGACACGGATTAAAAATATCAGAGATGTAGACGATTTGAAAAGTAATATTAGCAGAAGCTAGCACAAATGTAATTCATGGAAGTGAAATGTGCATTCATACACAAGGAAGTCACACTCAACATTTACCGCAGCGTTGTCAATGAAGAATTCCTTTAAACACATTGATACGAAATATTCAAAATGATTCTCTTATTTCTGTTCTTGCATGACCTTAACTGTCATTCTATAGCACATTGATAAATGCGTCTTGACACACGCTTGCTATTATATAAAGGGATATACAGCACTCCGTTTAAAATAAATAGAGGTCACCTTCATTTCTGGAAAAATGTTGCAGATATAAAAAATTGATACATGCTATTACGTTGTTCATAGAAAACTGTTAAACTTTTTCCTGCTTCATTTTCTTCTAACACTTACTAAGTATTTGCGAGAAACACGCTGGCTAGTAATAACGTGAACACCCTCTATACAAGTCCCAAAAATTGCAAGGGCAGCAATAGTCGAGTAGCTATTCAGTAACACATTTCATGTCAGTCTACGAAATTGTCTTAGATACTTGTTGTATCCGTCAGAAAATATAGTAGGTATATTATTGAAATTTCAATGGTGAATTTCTCCTTAACTTGCGGGTTTCCAACAATATATAAGTGTATTAATTACAGACAGCATGTAAATAATCTCGATGAACATCATCAAATGGACCGCAGTCAGCACCGTACGTTTATCATACGTCGCCGACTAATCATCGTTTTAATTAGTTTCGAGATATACTGGCAATCTTTCGTCGCGTCATCTTCCTATTCCGCTGTGAAAACCGGGCATATTACGCGCGGAAACGGGCGGCGAACAGGGTGACATTCACTTTGTCCCCGCGAAGTCATTTATTTCGGGGGCCGCCGGTAATGAGAACATAAAAGACACCTGCAGAATGCGCAACGCATCCGCAGTTATTTTATATTTTTGTGCCCGGACGGAGGGCCTTTCGAAACGAGAGGAGTCCGCATCGGTAAGGGAGCAAAGGGCTTCACCGTTGTCGGCCGCGGAACACGAAAATGAATAAACGGGAAAGCGAGAAACGAGGAGAAAAAAGACGAGGAAAGAATGGAAAGGTGTTTTGAATGTGTATGCACAAGTGCGAGCGCCATACTACTGATACTGTTAATAATCATCCCTTATTAAGCTGGAAAAGAATCGCTTAAAAACATAATTGTCCTGGCTTTTACCATTTCATTCTACTATAACAATAATAAACGGTTATTGTTAGTGTTATTCTTTCCGATTGTATTCAGCCGCTTTGATATTTAGTTACGAATTTTAACAAATATTATATTTTCGTTTCGACTGCGCCCGGTTATCTGTGGTGTCAAGAGTTTCAAGAAATATTAACAATACCGATAATGTAACTTTTCGGTTGTAAATTACTAACGGACGATTGACTGATTAATTTTATTTAAGCATTATTTATGGAAAAGTAGAAGTCAACGGAACTTATTATTTCGCTGTAAAAGTTATAAACAATACATTAAAGCATGTTCAACACTCCACAAAATACTTAAGGGATTACCATCGTGAACCCGAAAAATGGGACCAAGCTCGAATGCTTGTAACTCTGGCAAGAATGGTCACATCGATATCGTTAATCGTTTAAAAGTGTAGAATCTCCACTTTCAGACGCTTTTTCAAGATTGTAACTGCGTTACTTCTTGGCAAAATTACAATAATATAAAGACTACTTGGAACATTTTTTTTTAATTTTTATATACTTTACAATTATACGAAGGGTGAAGAAAATTATTGGACAAGTTACATTTCTGCCAATCAAAAGCAATTACCTTTCTTTGTAAGATGAGTGCTCGTCGATTCTTGTGCGACTTTTTTTTCGGTCGAGTTATTCACCTTTGAAGCAAAAATGGTCTTTTTATTGCTTCTAGGAATCGAAGCAATCACTGTAGCACAGACCCTCCGCTTTAATGTGATCATAAGATCATTATGTTGCAGTCATTCGTTGCTCACATACATCGAGTTAAAAAAAAATATTGAATATGTGTAATTTTGAAGGCTATTTTCGAAAAGACCTGCTACATCAAAATGTTAATCAAATCGAAAAAGCAAGGATGCATCTTCAATAGTACAGACTGACCTTTCTGGTGATTTTTCGTTAAACGTTCTATAGTGACTCCTTCGATTTGTAGAAGCAATTAAAATCAAAAAGACGATTTTTACTTCAAAGTTGAATAACTGGGCCAAAAAAATCGCACAACAATCGACGAACACTCATTTTACAGAGGAAGGCAATCGCTTTCTATTGGCCTAAAACTAACTTGTCTAACAAATTTTATTCGCCCCATGTAATACTGCAAAGTACATCAAAATTTAAAAAAAATTTCTAAGTGCTCTTTATTTCACTATAACTTTGCCAAGCAACCCGGCTAAAGTTTTGAAGAAGCATTTGAGAGTAGAAATTTTACACTTTCAAATGATTCCTTAACGATATCGCTATGACCTGTTTTGCCGGAGTCACAAACCTTTGAACTTGGCAGCATTTTTCGGATTCGTGGAGGTGATCCCTTAAGATTTTCGCAGTATATTTATTGTCAGTCTCGAACTATTAATAGAAGAAACATAAATGTGCATGATCAAATTATAATTTCACTAATTACACGTACGCGAGGTAATTAATGTGGTGCAAGCTTTGTAATCTTTATAAAATATTACATTTTCCACAGGCTGGGAGAGTATCCTAGTATTTCCGAACTGCAGCGTTCATACTTTGTTTTAATATGACATTAGTTTTATATTTATTACCCTGTGAAACAACAGTTCATTAGTTATCAAAATTTCTAACTATTTCGAGAAATGTACGAATAAACAGTAGGTCTTTGTATAACACAATAATCAGAGTGGAATGAAACCGTACATAAATTGAATACACCTAACACCAAGGAATGAAAACTACTGGGCATAGCACTCTATATTTATACTTATCACTTAAATTATATCTCTCAAGAATAACGATGGGTCTTCCATTCAGAACGAATAGTACCCCACAGGAACCGTTATTCATATATTACTAATCTGGTCTGTATTTAGAAAATGACTAACAATTTCATGTGTCATGTGTGGCTAATCAGTCATAAAGGCAGCAAATTTGCTTCTCAGATTAAATCTTGTTTAGAGCACCTATCTATATCTATACTTATTCACCTTTGCCTGTAATTTTTTAGTAGCAATGCCTAAGAAATTAATACAAGAGTTTATATTGTCAGAATCCACATATATTTACCTTGTTGTAGAATACGTCTAACATTTTTAATATTAGTTTTAACACCTACTTCTCTACTCTTCTTTTTCCCATACTGAGTGGGATTTTTTAATAAATTAGACACTACCTTACGACTTCTGTTTACTAATTTTGCAATTTTTGCAATTAAATATTTTTCTCGTCTTAGTAATAAAATACGGTCTATTTCACTCTGGTATAAGCACTTTCCACCACACATTGTTTAAATTTTCTGTTCATTCGAGTACTAAACAATACCGAAACACTAAATCTGTGCTCGTTCGTGCCAATCGGCGGCTCAACTACGACTGGAGAACGAAAATATCACAACTGTGCTATTATTTTGTCCGGGTCGTAGTACTTTGTGTTTACGTTTTCTTCAAGGAAACATTTCAATGCTATTCTACAAAAACAATTATTGGCATACGTAATCTTACAGATACATACAATATATAGGGTGAGTAAGAGGCAAGTTATTTTGTGGTTATTTTGAAATACAAGGAATTCTTTCAGATGTGCTATCATTTTGTCCCACACTGTAGCACTGTTAAATGTATTTCGTAAATGGCTACCATTGCAAAGAACTACACGTGGGGTACCGAAAAAAATGTCATCCTCGGGATATCTTTTTAACTTTCTAAACTAACTTCATGTGAGATTAAGCGAAGATTTTTATACAATAACATAATTCAGGCAAACGGTTATGGAAAACGATGGGGACTACTTCAGTGCTTAGTGCCTTTATATATTTTTCGAAATTTGCAATAAACTTTATTAAGAAAAGACGACATTACTTCTCGGTACCCCTAATAATAGTGAAAAATAATCATGATTTTTGTGTGTCTGCTGAAATTCAGATACCAGGTTGTAGAAGTATTATATCACACCCTCGCTGCAAAAGCAATATAACACAGAAGGCCTGTTTTTCGAATGATTACCTACTATGGGAAAGTTAAACAAACACTGTTCGATCAATCATGAAAAGTGTAGTCTTTTAGCTTCCTAGGTTGGTTTCGGTGGTTTTTTCAGAAACTAATGTTCCCGAGTTGTGTCACTTTTGTAGCAATGGTCCGATATTACACGAGATTTGAGTATTACCGCAAAATATAACCTTGAAAAAAGAGTATAATTATTCATGTGGTCAGCATGTTCGAAAAGAAATGTTAATTTTTAACAATGTCAGCTACAGGAAGAGCCACTTAGTCCGCTCGTCCGTTCCTTTGTCGTGCCGCGATGGAAGGATTCAATGTGCACGAACGAATTTCGCCTCTGTTCATGTAAAACTTGCGCGGCATTGGTGGACGTGTCGTGCGTGTATATCCACCCGACGGCCGTCACGCCCTTTAATTATCATACCGGCCATCACGCCATTACACTTCCGTATACAATTACTTAGTCGCTCTATCGTTCCTACTCGCAAGATTCATGCGAAGATGTCGGGTATCAAGATTAACCGTGCGCGCCGTTTCCTCGAAATAGAAGCATTCGATAATTTATAGCAGCCACGGCAGACCTAACGTACGTAAGTCCTAGGTCGAACGATCGGTTCGACAATCCTTAGGTAGTAATCAGTAATTGAATCACATTCGTTTGAACTTATTTACAATCCAGCCGTGATGATTAATGATGGGCACTGTCAATGTGTAACGTTACGCTGTTTTTCTTTTTCAGGAAAAATCTTTATCGCCTTTCTACCTGAGGGAATTCAACATCGTAAATTCTATTATCCTCAATGTTGAGTGTTCAATGACTTTCACCTTTCTATCGTTTGGCGAGATATATGCAATTATGAAATACATGTTTCATGAATGAAATAGAGGGACTGTGCTTTGACTTTGTACTAAAAGATTCATATTATGGTAATATAATTGTAATTGCATTTAAGAATTAAGTGGGGTAATATATTTTGGTTCGAAGCATTTGTCATTTCGCCTCGTTACTGTTTATCGTGTATAATATGTAATATGATATGTATATGTATGTATACCAGAAGGGAAAAACACGATAAGTCTATTTAAGTTGATTTTCTGATTTTTACGACATCTGGTTACTAAATGGGAGTATTAATGGGAGTATAATATGATATAGGTGAAGAGGGGAACAAGCTGTCAGGTCAAAAGATATAAACCTTTTAAAAATAGGTGTACAGTACCTACAGGGAAATAAGGTGACATGTACAAGTGAGACACGAGAGTAATTTGATAAGTATACGAAAAAGACAATATCAAAAACTTAACTTTAGAAGTCAACACGATCCGTACTAACACATTATTTCTAAAATGTTCGTCACAGACTACGCTAGATTTTCAGCATTCTATTCAATGGAACATCCTTATGTTTTTGATCAGAAATTAAAAATACAAAAAACACAGATAATGACTGACACAAAATATAAGTGAATATTGCAAAACCCATTCCACTTTTATCTAAGAAAGTATGCAGACATGGAAATCGGAGCGTCACACACACATATGTGACGCTGGTAGCGAACACGTTAAATGTCAGTTTAAAGGTAACCTAATCACTGATTATTTGAAAAGATAATTATTAACAAGAAGCAAAATTTGTTAAACCCACGAAATTTTGTAAACGACTAATGGTTTGTAGTGTAAACTATAACAATTAATGTTATGACAGTCAATATTTTCAGAAATGTTCAAGAGGATGGCAATTAATATTGAAGAGAGTGATCAATCCAGAAATCAAGTGAAGACACATTGTTTGGTCATATAGGATTGGCTGAGAACGCTTTGAACTTTGAAATTACTCCCCAATGAAAAAAAAAACAGATAATGTGACTTATCATGTTTCTTCCTCTGTAATTTTCCTAAGTGAGTTGAACGAAAACATATTATTATTATGTTGTGCTATAATTTTCTTTTTGCAACTATTCCAAAATTTATGCAATTTGAACTGCTCTTGACATTAGCAATAAACACTTAGGGATACTATTTAAAAGAACGAATTTTCGAAAACATACATTTCCGAAGTTCTAATGAACTTATTACTCAACGGTCGCATCATTTGTTGCGCCGAACCGATACGCCTCATCGACGCGTCGATGAAACAATGAATTAGTCAACAAGTGAAAAGCCAACGAGGTCGGCCGATGCAGTCTCGATTTACGGGCCAGAATCAGCGCGTTATTTCAGTAAAATTTCCTCTCGGCGCACCGATCGACACAGAAAAACTAATATTTCTGTCCCCGCTATTAATTACATTATAAATCCACATAATCCCACATTACCGCACGCCCTCTAATTGCCATCAATAATTATCGCAAATCTGTCAGCGGTTGAGGAGGAGGGGAGGCGTTGTTGAAATAATGTTTAAACTGCGCGCTTTAATTACATTGCTACCTGTTGCTGGCTGACTGCAAAATAAATATTTATTTGTTTGAATATTAATCTGCCGCTTGAGTCCCGTCGCCGTTTATCACCGCGTAAAAAGTGGTCCTACATTGATACACACGAGGAAACTGATAAGGAATGATAACTAGGTTTTAGAAATTAAATAAGACTTACAGACAGTTGCAATGAAGAATTTTAGTAGATTGATGTAAAGATTTGTTATTTTTATATTAAACGTTTTAATGAACGAAATTATTTATTTGTTTCCTTTTACAATTTTTCATATCAGTATTTCCACTGAAGAATTAAGAGTAAGAGGACTACGTAGTCAGATTTGATAAAAATGTAACGAGTTTTAGGAATTAATTACAAGGAAATGAATATAAATTGTGACTTGTTCTTTTGGGATATATTTATTAATACTATAAGCTGTAAACCTTTTTTTTATGATATTTACACGTATATAACGGCGTTACACTCGTCTGATGTGTAAGTTGTTATACATATGTGTATACAATTATCGATTTTATTAGCTCGATTGACCTTCAATGATAGCTCGCTGAAGTCGTCTCAACACCGGATATCACATCGCGATAAAAAAAACATAGCATTCCATTAGAAAAAATAGCGATAACCTTGAAATCTCCTCTATGCCATCACCCACGCAGAAAATGTTTGTGTCACAATATGCCCTCCTCTATACCGTGTAAGTTTTATACATAACATTTTTTCATATTATTACAAATAACGGCAATATTCAAAGTGGACATAGTTATTGCCCCACCCTGTATACTTTGTATGTTTACTCGAATAGTAGAAAAGATTTTTAAACAATTCATATTAATCGGCGTAGTTTGTAGTACACAATAACGTGCATAAAAAAATACTTCTTAGCTATGCAAATAAGTGGAATTTACCGTTATTATTTATGTGATACTACTATCATGCATTAATGTGCAATGTGTATATACGTTTCATATTATAACATTCATATTATATTCATTGGAACTTCAACAATATTTAATGAATATTACTAAACAGCAAAAAATTAATTTTACGTTTGACTTTAAAACCATAATCAGACGACCATAGGTATTACAAAACACAATTTAGAATATCGCATGATAGAAATTATTAAAAAATTCTATAAACCCGCAACAATAACTAACATTCCATTCGACCTCTAGGTTCAACAAATTTAAAACGCTTAATAATTGCGCAAACGTGTATACCCGTACGTATTAAAACCTTACAAACTTCCCGAGGCACGTTGCGTCGGTAAAAGTTACCGAACAGCTAGTAAAATTTACGGCGTCAAACTTTCCTGCCTTCACCAGTGCGCGCTGTGTAATCGCTCCAATATGCAGCGAGTGGTCAGCGGAAAACCAGTAAAACCGTTACATCCAACGAGGAGGCGAAGTCGCCGATGGTCCGGAAGATAATAAGGCAACGACTGACAAGAATAAGGAAATCGTGAGAAGTCCGTTAAGAAAGTACGGGGTCGTGTCGAAGCCGTTGGGCGAGCACCATGCGTGTCTGCCTTGGGGTGCACCTGTGGGGGGGCCCCTCATGGTGCACCGTACCAGAACTTAAGGGGGTACGTGGCTATTAGACGGCTAGAATGAACGGTTTCTTCTTGGTTGGAATGAAGAACGACTAATAAGTCTAGACTGCGGATTTTATGCATTTATGATCTATAGGGCTCTGTGAAATACAGTAAAAGGCAAAGCTTTTCTCAAATGCAACGAGTTCCCTATTTTCTTCCGAACCCAATAAGATATTGACGAGAAGAAAGAAAATCCTACATTTGATCTTGTCTTTATGAATTACTTTAGAAAATGTCTTTTTGCATAAGAATCTGCAGTCTACTATTAACTCAAATCATTTGCACGTTTTAAAATTCTTTACCGTAAGTATAACATGTATTTTAAAATCGATTAACCCCCAAAATATTATATTAATAACTAAGAGGAATATAAAGCACAGTAGGCTTCGCGCGTTCAGGTGGCAAACATGATTCCAAATGAATCTAAAAGCAAAATCGTTGTAAATGAGTATTTCCTCATTCAAGATCTATAAGGTGAAACTTTGTTAAGAAAATGTAATAACATTTCGTGAAATTATATAAAAAACATGAACTCTGTATATGTTTCTAGAATAATTCTTTAAAAGATGTTTAATAACTTTTTTCAGAAATCTGCAATTTTAATGTACGACTTTCATAAAGATACGTTCATTTTAGCCATTTATTACCCATGTATTCTCTTAGTACATTGGCAACCGATGAAGTTTCGTTAAAATGTGTTGGATTTGTTTGTTAACCGAACTCAGATACCAGATTCAACATATATCCTCTACAAGAATGCCCATAATATTCAAATGAAAGAAAAATACTATGATCTATGAAATAATAAATAAATAATGCACGCGCCTAAAGGTGAGATTTCTTGATTCCGGTTGTCAATGTATTTCCTATGAAAACGAGATTTCTGGTCACCAGTCACCAATGTGTTAACTACCACTTTAACTAGAGCATATGTTACGTATTTTACGTAATTATGTACGCCGTTACTCTTTACCCTATACGGGGTGTTTCATAATGTCAGGAACTCATTGCAGCGAGATGGACAGAGCACATGAAAATTATGAAAATAAAAAAGGTTCATATAAACATGGCATCCTCGTTTTTGAGTGATAGCTATTTCTGTGTATGAGTAAGGTACACACAACTGATTAACACTACAGAAAATGCATAAAATGGTCACCTTTGGTTCGAATGCAAAGTTACAGTTACTGTATAATGAAAATAAATACAAGTAACCCCTGTATAACACGGTGGTTAAGTTCCTAAAAATTGCCATGTTAGGCAAATTGGTGTTATACAAACCTAAGAAATAATATGGACATACATACAAAAAACAAGGTTAGCATCCAAAAACTAACGAAACTATACTATTCTACACAATTCTGTAACCATGTAGTTGGAATATCCTGCTACTCGGGGGTTTTCCCTTAACGTCATATGAGAATTCCATGTGATACGTGGATTGCTTGTATTTAAAAATTTCTTTAAGAAGGAAAAGTTATCAAGAATTAGGTACAATCAGAGAGAAAAATCAGTTTCTCTGTCTCAGTTTCTCATAAAGAATTACTGCTTAACAATATGTATATAACTGGAAAACATGGTCAAACAGGCTGGACGTCTATATGTACCTCTTTAATTATATTATTTTTGTATCAGCCAAGCGTCACTACGGTAGGCTCGGTGATTCTTTAACAAGGTAATAACGTTCCAAGGCGGCGTTGGTCCCTTTGAAGATAGTAGCGCAACGTCTTTGTTTCACAGTTGGTGAGTAGAACTGGAAACATTAGGTTCTGGTATGGTGCACGTTGAGGGGCCCCCCTACAGGTGCATCATAAGACAAACGTGGAAGGGGCTCACCCCGCAACTTCAATTATGTCGACCGTGACGAAAATGTTCTCCAGTTCCCTTTAAAGGGCCCCATGTCGGCTTGGAACGTTATTAGCCTTTTAAAATATCGTCAACCGCCAGTTCCGCTGTAGTGGTCTGTTAACACACATTGTCGCCAATATTCTGTATATTAATTTAAGGAAAAACTACGTTGCGTGGACCACCCTGTATAGACACTACTACGAAGAGAAGATCTCTATGGAAACGGTAAGCTTAGATCCTTGCCTTATAACATCGAGTCAGACACGTAGTGACGAATTCAAACTGGATTTAATACACATGAATATTCTTCGTTTCTTTTTAAGTCAGCGTGGAATACTGTTTGTTGATATTAACATTTAACATTTAGAGCAAATGTACACTTAATAAGAATAGAATTCCCTTTTTATTGCAGAAATTATTAATACTGAGGTAATTCTGTAGAGTGCATTAAAAATCATCGTAAAGCAACCGAAATAACACAGAAACATCATATGTACGTCTAGAGGACGCACGCTAAAACGTTAATGCGTGACAATAATGAACAAAGTCCGTGAAGAATTTTTGTTTATTTTGTAAAAATTTGTCATAAGTTATTTAAAGTATTTGTTACCCTTTGGTAGATACTATTGACACCTTATTACAATCAATGACGAATATCTGATTGCAACACCTGTCATTCTATGACTATCAAGAATTCTACTCTTTTATCAATTCGTTACTAAATAATTATTAACTGTTAACGATTATATACAGGTGATACATACGTATGTTTCGTACTTATGTTGATAACACGAGTCGTTAATTAACTTGAACGTCTGCCATCCAAACTATTAAACTTCGGTGTCTTTACTTATGTAATGCTACGGTTCTCGTCTCGATTCAATGCCGACGATAATGTGGATGTCATTGGGGAGAAACCAGCGTCAGCGCTGCGTTCGATTCTACAGTTACACCATACGTATTACGAGCGTTTTCATTGCAAAGCCCGCCGTGAATGGGAATCAAGCGAAGAACTTCTTTTCGTGCTTCCCCGGAGAACGTTTTGAAGCGGTTAAAAACGTCCTTAATTAAATGGGAGTGGCACTTACACCAAAATCTATGGGTGACCATACTTGTAATACTTACCAAATGATATTAAGGGCTATAACGTAGACAGATTACAATGGCATGACACTTTCCACATCGACGAAGAATTATTACAGATTACATAGTTAATTGAACATCATTTTTCCGTTTGGACGCCATGACGCTTTCTCTGCCACAAAAATGTTATATGTCGTACCGTGTGTGGTACAGTGTAATTTTTATTATCGTATACATGTAATGATAAAACATTGCGTGATATGTATTGCAGTTTTCTTTGTTTCAGACAAATGATATTGCAAACATTGCAATTCCCATTAATCTTGTACAGCAGAACCTTACCGCGTACTCATCCATACAGGTTTCATGAAAACGACTGTATCATTAATATTATACAATATTTAGAATACGTAGTAGTACCACTTACAAACTATCACTAAAGAATTAGTTCGAAAGTGATATACAAGGTTTAATTTACATGTATTATAAGCTTCACTTTAAATACAAATTAATAATAACTTCGAATTATCCTCCATAGCAAATTGAACCGCTGGTCAGGAATAATCACCAAGACGCCACTGACAAGGAAAGCGCCATTACCATACAGATCAACGCGTTAAACCTGATTTTCTAGATACCTACATAAATATGTGAGGGGGTTGAGTGCCAAAATTTTTACTCTTAAGACAGCAGTTTGATAAGATACGTTTGTTTCGGTCTTTGTTATTAACAATATAAAAATTTACACGTTGACTTGAGCACCCATTACTTTAATTATTCCCCTACTAGAATTATATTAGATTGACTCGTAAATAGCTTCCGTTGTGCTTTCTTAAAATTATGTCGGCTGAAGGCATTTTAACAACTAATATCAATCTGTACAACGTACGTCAATACCTCTAAACTTAATTGGTGATGTTCAGTTTAACTGAATCCTATGATCGTTGCTATTAATTGTTATTTAATTGTTTTTCAGTGACTGTTTAAGTGTCCATGATGGAAGTTATTTGTAACTCGAACTAATATTTATATGCTATTAAATGTTCCCGTTTAGAAATTCGCTACTTTCTTCCTGTAATTTAATGGTGTCGGTGGTCAATGACCATCATAGCAGTCAGCGTGTTGGTCCGCGGATTCGTTAATTTACACCTCGAACGCCACTCGACGATCGAAATTCGGGAACTTTACAGCGTAGCCCGAGAAAGTGAAACGTTCGAATTTCGAGTGGGACAAGTGGTGCCTCTTACGACACAGCTGCTAACGGTGAAACTCATAATACGGGTGCGTGCATGCGTGCGTGCCTGAGTGCATAGAGGAACGTGTTGCGGATTCGCGCCCGCGGAACCATTCGGAGAATGCGCTCGAGCAGAACGAAGCGGGGAGCAGGATTTCGACGCCATTATCGCGAACATTGTCCAGCGGAAATCATTAAACTAAAATCTAACTGCGGGGCTAATATTGTAAACCTGGTGCCTATTCTGAAAGCTTTCATGCCAACCCCAATTCGCTATGGTTTAGAGGCCGCAAGAACGGTGACGGGAAGTCGAATGATTGTCGACGGAAAGGAGACCCCGCAACGCGGGGCCGCGATTACGAGTGATAAAGGAACTGCGCCCAACTCCAATCCTCTTCGAATTCGACGGGAAAGTTGCTTTACGGCGAACCGTTGGCAACAACAGGTACTATTTCATCGGGATACACAGAAATGGTCGGAAGAAAATTTAACCCATTAGGACTCGACGTTATGTTGACGCAACTTTTCAATCGCAGTTTTTTTTTCACTGAATTTACATTGATGAATTCTGTTTTTGATGTTGCAGTTATGAAGGAGAATTTCAAAGTTAGCTTAATATTTTTTTACGGTATTTGAAGAAATTTAAGTATTTGTGTATAGCACTGTAATAAAGTCATGGAAATATTTTGGTGTACCTTTTTCATGTAGTGGGCTTCTATAATATGGTGTCTAGTATTGTAATACATTTTTTATTGTTCGCAAAAATAATATATAAATTACTTTATTTACGATTTTTATTAAAAATTACGCGAAGTTGCATATACGTTTTGTTACATAAAATGTACCGACCCAAAATTCTCTTGATAGCAATTATGTTCTTTCTTATATACTTTTATAAGTACTATATAATTATATCTGTAAATGTCGCTTTATTTCATTGTTTGGTACTTAATGGGTTAAGGGGTGAATGCCATAAATGTATAGCATAGATCGTAAAGACGAAAAGAACGTTTGATAAAAAATAAGATGGAACGGAATATAATGTAGGTAGTTATTTATTACCATCGTCAAACTTCTACATTTTATTCATATTAAATGTCCATTATTGCTGTTTGAATCTCAATACCGGGAAACATAGTGCAAAGTGTAACATTTAATGAGATATAAAAAGCACAAAACTAACAGGAACAAGGAACAGTATAGTATTCTGAAAGCAAGGATGTGAATGCGTCAATAAGGACATCACTTTCAACAGTTCATTCAGTACCTAATGTATATGTAAAAGAGCAAAACGACTAAGAAATGTAGGTATTATAAGTACGTATCGCGAAATTGGCACTACTTACTACTCGATACATTTTCAAACTCGAGTTTCACGAAACCGAGGCCTTAAACGAAATAATTTGATTGTTTTCTTTTACTTATTTTTACTTGTATTGTAGAATCCGCCACCCTGCCTGGTTGTACCACACGTCCTGCTACATCCTGTACACTTTAGCTCACATTCATTACATCATAGTAGGCGTTGTTTATCCAGTTTTAATATCCCATGAACCATACTTATTATCAGTGTACATTAGAGTGGTGCTTACTTCATCAAACAAATTTTGTTCGCATTGTTTTACAAAGGATCCTGTCAATGTGTTCACTTTTATGAGTAAGTAATACGATATTTAAAAAATTTGTTCAGTGAAGTATTAGAGGTTGTTACCAGTCATTGAATTTAGTGCTTTTTCCAGAAGAAGAATGCAATTTTTTGACACATTATGATGTTTTAACGCATTCATTTAACATTGAAATATTATTATATTTCACATTTATAAAAATCTATTTCGCAAATGATCTTATTAGCCTAATAAGCTCAGTTTCATAATATGAGGATATATCAATAGGAATTGCTTGACTAATAGCACTAGATATTGTTATAAACAACTTCCTAAATCCAACTCTCAGATTTATAAAGAGCCGAGTGTACGAAATCGTCATTCGAAATATTAACAAGAGGGTAGCAACCTCTAAAATATTGGGAAATGTAATGAAATTTGAATCAAACTCGTTTCTCGGCATAGAAAAAAATGGTAAGGTGCCCAAGCAATATGTTAAAAGTAGAATTTTTAGCACCACCCTACTGTATATGTATACATGAAATCTTTTCGTATCCTAGATCCTATTACAAGTAAATGAAGAATCAAGTTCCTAGCGTCGATATTTCGCAGAAGGCGGACATTCGATTTCCATTCTGCAAGTCGTCGGAAAAGTCTGAACCCGACCGGACGGATTGGTGGGCCCGGGCGCTCTGTCGGTGACAGCCACGGTATTAACATTCCAGCTCCGACCAGTAACTACCTACTCATAGCCGGGCGATATACGCCGCGTCGAGAAAACACGCACACGCAGGCTTCGCATGGTCTCTCGCACACACGCGAAACTTCCACGGTACATTTGAACAGGGACCGCTAACGGAGGATATCGGGGTGCTTTCGTACCCGTTTTACCATAATAATTCGCCAACGTACAAGTACACGCATATCTACGTTTGCACGGAGGTCGGCTATGTCGTTTGAAGGGTACCAGTTCAACTTCGTTCTCTACCCCTTTCCTTGTCCCCCGTCCGCCAAAGCTCTCTCACTCTCCTTCTCTCACTCACGTCGACTCTCCCGCTCTCTTTCATCCACAGTTACTCTTTTTCTCTTTCTACTATCCGCGCTCCGCCTAGCGTCGGTTCGTTTCTTGCTTTTCCTCGATTTCCAGGACTGCACACACAAACGGACTCGGTCCGCTCCACCTTTGAATTGACCGGTCGAATTAAACCTTTTAACTGTCGCATTGTTTTTGATGACTCATTTTCTCCCCGTAAAATTGTTATTTAAACCCGTAACCCCCCTCCCCCGGTGGGACTCCCGCTCATTGGTTAGGCGTGTTCATCACTTTTGCTGTTCGATCGTTTCAGGGCTGCCGAATTGTCTTCGCCCTTTCTAAGTCTATAGTGATCGCGAAAACTTACTCGGTGGGTAAGTATAGGTGGGTAGTAATCATTGGACAAACAATTGTCTGATAATGGCATAGAGTACCGATACATTGACTGCCACATCACCCAAATATGGGTGATACGTACATTGCGAATAAGTTGGATTATTAAATACCCTTACAAGATTTTTGTGTAAAATTAACATTGCAGTACAATCCGAAAAAAACCAACAGTCTCCATTAACTAAAGGCATATATTTTCGATGATTCCTCGCTTAAAAAAGAAAGTAAAGTGTGTCTGGTCACACACGGCGTTTTTCACTGTGGCAGACAACGTGATATACAGTAGAACTTCGATTCAGCGGGTCGCAATTATCCGTGGTTACGATCAACTAGGGTCTCTGTTATCCGGAGTATCGTATTCACTAATAACGAGCGATCGTCTCTTACGTTTTTGTTTCTATAAAATACCTCTTCTGTTAGTCCCAAATATCAGAAATGTAGGCAGATACGTCTGGCTATGATTGTACTACAAACAGGGATGTATCTTCTGTCATATAAAGAGCCTATTTTGTACACAAAATACGTTTCCGTAACTTCTCGTCGGGTCTCGATTATCCGCCAAGTTTTAGTTTATAAGAGCTGCTTGTCTACCGATTAAGCCGGTTAATCGAGGTTTTACTCTACTTAAAATAGATATTCTGCAATTAGGTTCTGAAATGTTGAATAATGTTATATCATATTTTCAATAGTAGATGTACTAATAAGTAATTCACCATGTATTTAAATTCTGAAACGATCTATTTTAAATTGGAAAAAATTTAACAACTACAACCGAACAATTTATCTCTGCTGATGAAAAGTGGGATGTAGCCTGCTGGAAGATCGTTACGAATACATATAAAATATTATAGACCTTTAACTTCTACAGAAACAAATGGAGATTTACCCAAGAAATAGCGATTTACTTATTGGTACACCTAATATATGTATACAAAAAAACTATTATATTTTATTGTAGTTATACGTATAGTGTCTGCAAAATATTATTTCCATCCAACAGAAGCATTTTCTAGATATGTTTTGTGTATTTATAACTTTTTCCAGCAAAGACGGATCAAAGATGACTGGACATCGGATGACCAAAAATCAAATATATATTTCATTTAGATCATCAATTCATTAAGGTAAGACATTGATTGCATGAACACTAACGAAAAGCAAAATAATTTTGATTTAGACGAATCATTACTCCTGTCTGTCTTAATGATAGAATACTACATAAAGAAAATATAATTCTATTGTTAGAAATTGAATCATGAGATGCTTACAATGAACTATTGAAATTCTATCATACAAGAAAGTTAATTATGAATTATCGAGTAGCATGAAATGTTTAGTTTCATGTGTCCTAATAAGTAACATTTGAAATTATCCTTACTTCGTTAACTCTTATTATTAACCTATGGAGAACGAGAAGCCTATTTTTAGGCTTCAGAATAATATGACATTATAACAATACTAAAAAATTTCTAACTAGAAAATATAAAAAGTCATGAAACACCCTATCCGTCCTCTAAAGGTTAATTGTCTTGTGAGTGACTAATTGAAAAGATTATGCTTCACTTAAAAGAATTATATTCCACATTGAGAGTTCAGAAGGTTGTGTTACTTTTTTTTCGTAGCTTTTCAGGTGTTTGTAATTTAATCCCATGGATTGTATTACTCATGGATCGGTTACTGCGATTTCCGAGGCAAAGCAGGGAGAATCTGGTTTATAGTGAACTGGTCAGTAATCCCCCGATAAAAAGAAGAAATCAAAGGCCTCGAGCGACGCGATCGATCTTAATTGAGTAATCGTCGAGTATCCATGAGATAAGTTTCACGTAATCAGAGGAACGAGTCGCACGCGGGAGATTAAAGGTATCTGATTGAAACGGGACCGTACTTATTGTTACACGGGTATCGCAGATGGAACCGATACAGACGCCTCCAATTAAAGTTCCCGATTATCTCCGATAAGAAATCAGTGAATGTCTCCGTCGCTCATATCGATTGCCCCAGCCGAACAATTTATTTCCGCGATTTATATTCACGGGCTACGGATGGACGGAGTCGTCCAATACAAGATTAACGAAAGAAAAGTAAAGGCAAAATGGCAATTAAGTATGTTCGATTTTATCACGATTTCCGTGACAATTGCATCGACATTCTGTCCATCCGGCTTATACGATTTTCTATTTTAATTATAAAAGCTCGTGTTTGTCAATGTATAGAATTATCTGCTATTGTTTATGCATGTTGGTATTCGCGAAAAAATTAATCAATGGCCTAGAACAAAGTTTCGACAAGTAAGACTTCGTTTTTGAGCAAAATGACTATAAAAATTAGTTGGGTACGTATATAATATTTTGAAGGAATCTGCTAATGTGTCTGAACGTTACTTTCCCTTTCTACTTACTGTGAACATCAGTCAGTACATGCGTGTCAGATCATTTTTCAAAAGAGTTTGTCTTGAATCAAGAGATTTACATGGAGAAATTTTATTCCAGAGCTTCGACTTATTTTGCATGAAAAATCAGTTTGTATAAATTACATAAATAACGCATGTTGATCGTAGTTAAACAGCTTATACTTGAAACAAGCACTGGACTTCTATTGCATTCACAGCTTGTATATAATATGATTCTAGTAACTGAGTCGTGTCATAGATCTGCATTGTAAAAATAAGTGAAAAATCTAGAATAACGTTTGTTTGTATGATGCTTTGATTCCGAGATAATCAATTTTGAAAATTTATGACAACTCAAGAAAACATCTAGCATTAATCATTTTTTATGGAAACTGCAAAATCTTATTGAAAAGGTCCTATGTATTTTGTTTATCTCCAACTGGTTAAATTGAACGGAGCATCAAACCGACTGAATTGTTTGAACCATCCTGTATGCACGCATGTACGCTACAGCTTGATAGAGTAGAAAGGTGGAAAAGACTGGCTCTAGGGAGTCGATGCTATCAATTCTGTCGATCTATGAAACTTGGACTCCCACAAATCACCTCCGTACACGCGTTTCCCGCTGTTCTGTGTACGTTTAACCGGTGACTGTTACTTCTCCTTGTTCAAACGCATCCGACTCAGCAATGATTCTGAATAAATAACGCGAACGGAGAAAAGATATCACGGAAGAGGAGAATTTTAATGAAAACGCTGTTCAGCGTGTATATGTCAACGGACAACAATTTTTCGCATTGTATTATACTACCGAGTTGTATAACAGAAATGCAATACGAGTATTTTCTCATCGAAACAGCACTTTTCGTTTCATGCATTAGCTAGGACCCTTCCGTTGTACGGCTCTCTAGTATGATTAAAAACAGAATGACGTTAACTACTGTAAACGAGCTTATAAATGAGCACCGTTAACTTGTAATTTTTCAATACGTTTCTTGGTCATCTTCCCAGCCCTCGTGAAATTTTGATTTTGCGATAGAGCAGTAATTTGGGTTCTATAGTTTGGATTTCGTAGTTCAAAAATAAAATTTGTAATATTACGTAATTTTATATTCTATCGAAACCATGACATTTCATTAGAAAAAGGAGATTTGTATCTACCGCTTAATTTTCTTAACGTGTCAAGAACTTCAGATTTAAGACCGACTGTTTGAATTTATCAAAAATACTATTATAAGAAATATTTATTTTAAGAGAGTACTTGGCGGTGTTGATTCTGGAAAAAGTGGCTGCGGTGAAGACATATATTTGACGAAACTTGCGTTTAGGTTGTATTAATTATTATAAAGCATTTATTGTTTCAATTACTTTATGAACAATTTTTTGTTCCAGTCAAAGCGAGTCTCTTTCTCGCTTTGGGAGCTATCGTAACGTATAAAAACAATGAAAAAAATTGTAAAAAAGTAATGAAAATTGTAGAAAACCTTCTGCAATTAGAAAAAAAAGAAATGATAAGGTTATCCATTGTTTTCATACCATAGCTTCTGAAGTGAGAAAGTCAATTGCTTTAACCAAAAAGAAAACATTATTTATAACTTTGAAAGTATTCAATTGTTCACCCATGTGTATTAAGATTTTTTTTCATCATTTGACGAGTACTATCTATCTTAGAAGTAATGAACCCTTTTCTTCATCACCCTTTATAATGAACAAAATATGAATGTAATACTTGTATTTCAATGAAAAACTTGTATAGAGTCTACTTAATCTTTGTGTAATAGTAACGGCCATTTACCGCGCCAAAGCCTGATATCAAGAACACCGATTGTTCTCCGAAACCTATGCCCAATATAATCAACACCAATTACATACGTCGATACACTGCTATCGGACGATGAACGTCTATCAACAAGAGAAAGCAGAACAATATTATGAACGAAGACCGTAGAGGACAAGAAGCGAAGAAGACCCGCCGAAGGTATGTTTGGTGAAAGCGCAAGAGGGAAAGGGTTGAAGGGGAGGACGGGTGTAGAACGACACAACGCACGGCCAGTGAAAGCTGCACAAAAAAACCGCAACGCAAAACCCGGACGATCTGTAAAAAAGGGAGAAAAAACCGGAAAAAAAATAGTGAACCGTTCCCCACCACTTTTCCCTTCCAGCTCGGTACTTCAGTTCGATGGGAGGAGGGATGGCGATGGGGTGGGGGGAAATGAAATCGACAGGACGTCCACCTATCGGTCCGATGGCACGTATACAACGCACGTTCACACGGAACCGCCTCCCACACGAGGCCGCCGTCGCTTTGTCCACGTGTGTTGCGATAGGTGGAACGGATGCGTCCGCACGCGACATACACGGTTGCCCCGCTCGATTGTGTGCGGCCGCGTGTGTTGACTGGACGTGTGTACGTCGACATAACTAAACAAGCAACAAGTGACCTTAAAATCTGCGAATAAAAATACCGGCCACTGATCGGGTATCGTGCGCAGCTGCGACCTGACCGTAGGGGGGGGCGTGAAGGGGTTGTAGACCTGTACTTCGCTGTGCCAAGGAACTACCAACAACTCGTTGCTACATGTGAACACCACGATCGTAGTTTAAAAGAAACACACAGAACGAGTACTACTGGCCACTCTCAGTTCCGTTCTCCTTTTTTCCACTTCCCGCCCCACCCCGGTCCCGCGGTATCCCCAATGATCCCTGTCAATAAAAGGAAACTTTTGCCAATTGAACCGATGGCTACATCAAATCAGTATTCTTTCATCTTTGATATGTAAAATCCGAAATAGGTTTATTCAACCAGCTGTGAGGGTTACTCGTGGCTGGTGGATGTTTAAACAACTCGATGTCATAACATGTAGGATCCGACACCAGTTTTTTTTTTAAACTCATGGTACACATTTGCTGGTGCACTAGAAATTAATACCTGTAAACTTTCACTCTCTATTGAAAGTGGAGCAAATTTGGTCAGTGCGCTATCATGTGGCTTCCAACATTGACACTTTTAATATTGAAGTAAAATATAATGATTGTAATTAGTTTTTAATAACCATATGTGGTAAATACTAATTGTTGGTGGCATACACAATACACCTGGTCGAAAATTATGCAGTCTAGTTAGATTCTGGTATTTTGTTGTGTGTAAGAAACGTTTGGAAGAAGAATAAAGGATATTGTAAAATGTTGAAGCTTCTAATAAATCGTTAATTATTTGAAGGCATTCTGGTCTTATGTACGAACAAATTTAATAATAGGACAAGTAATTTAAACACACTTTTAACTGAAAACTAACCTCATGATATTATTAATCATAACATATAACCGTATTCCAAATGTCACAATTAACATCATAAATACAATATGAAGTGTACGTTCGATAGAAAATTGTTAAAAAGTAGAATTTATTTTCACTTAGAAAAATGTATACGTGATATAAGCTTTAATTTTGCTACAAATGTTAAATAATTAACAACAATCTCTTAAAACCCTATGGGATACTAGATATCAATCAAGTAACTATTATTATCTGTCAAAAGCAGTTACGTTATTACATAATTTGAGAAGATACCCAATTTTTTCTAATATTCCTCAAATAAACAGTTTATGGAGAAGGACTCAAACAATTTCCTATGCTAGAAATAGCACATAGTAACACAAAAATATGAATTTTGAGTACCTTCGTTCGAAAGTACTTTACAATTTTTATTATTCGTTACCGTAAATAAAAAAATTCACATGTAAAAAAAAATGAAGGCGACTTGAGTTTACATTAAACGAAGGAGCGACGAGTGACCTTAAAACATACAGAGAGAAAAATACGAACGGGTGATCGAGGGTTTTATGCGGCTCAATCGAATTCAAAGAGAAGAACGAGATCATTCGGAAAAAGAGATTTAGGGGTTGAAAGGAAGAAGGGAGAGCGAAAAGGGTCGAGGGCAATGCACCTAGATAAATGCTTGAAACTCCTGCTGCTTTATTGACCATTCCTGACGTTATCGAAGTCTACAAAAAATGAGCCCTTCATAATGTATGGGTTCCATCACATCTAATAGCAGAAGCATCAAAACAATTGTTTTCGTACAAATACATATAAAGAAGAACCGAAATTCTATATATGCCCGATTTTCACTCACTACAACTTTCGAGTGATCCATGAATTTTCAATACTTATCAATCGCTGAACGTATAACGAGTTAGACAGTGTTTGATTCAACCCGTTTCTATGTTAGTTCCAATACCAGCCGTCTAAGCAAGAGCTCGCCACTGTCCAGCAACCCTTTCACTATCACAAACAGCCTTCAACCCCTTAGCACGAGCGGACACGGGTCTACAGACGGGGGGTGATTTTTCTTTGAAACACCAACACCGTTCGTTCGGCGTCTCTACCACCACGAAGACAGGCCCGATACGAACGTGCATCGGTGGGATTGCTCGTATCCTCGTTCCGCATACCGAAAGGAGTAGCTACCCTCTCTTTTCCCTGAAATCGCGCATGACCAAACTCACTTGGGCTCTTTCTCACGCTGCTTTCATTGAAAGAACGTAAAATAGACCATCCTTTCCGACCGGCACGAAATTTCTGGATCCTTATCGGTGGTATTGCTGAGTAGTCATATTAAAAAATACGGTGCATACGAAGCCCTAAAGAAAGACGACAAATACATTGAAAGATCAACGTATGTGCCTCGGTACTATTATACTTTAAGGTGTTCGTTCAATCAGTATCATCAGTACATCATGGTATAAGATATAACCATGAGTTCTGTTCGAGGAAATAAAGATCGCTGAAGTACCATCAAGATTCTTAGAGCCAATCTTAGCCATCCTCATCTACGCTACACTAGTTCGTAGCTTACGTGCGTCCAGCCCCGCCAATATCAGCGTATACCATCGCCTCGAAAGCCCCCGTTACACCTCGATGTACTCGCGCACAGAGAGACATGCACACCTATACGACAGGCAGCAGCGTGATAAAGTAGAAAAGCTCTCTGTTCTTCTCCGCCTGGGTCCAGCGTATCTGTCTGTCCCTGTTCGATGTCGTGAAGCATACCGAGCGTGTGGTCAGCTTGCGAGGTGGCCTTCTCCGTTCTTCCAACGGTGTCTATTCTATCGTCCTCCTCGTCTTCATCCACACCAGCCGCGCGGCTCGACCTCTTTTTCCATCCTGTTGCCGGCACGCGAGCTCCGTCTGCGTCATCCCTGAACGCTGGCCAGTCGAGTGCGTCTCGGACGAGTTCGGGGATGTTCGTGTCATTCGCAATCGTCCTCGTCGCGCCCTCGCGGACGTCACAGCGCGTCATCTTCCTCTAGCAATTTATCCCGTACTCCCTGCGTAACCTGTTCACCCTCCACGGACGATTCCGTCGCAAGCTTCCACGATCGAGATCCTCCTCGTCGCACAAACGACTCCCTTGTTGATATCGTCTTCCTCTGAATTCGTTCAGTGCCGGCTGCTCGCCCCTAGTTACCCTATGCAACGAGATTTTCTCGAACAACAATTCTGGATCTGGGAGCTACTCTACTCAGACGTCAATCCTTCTTCCTCGCGCCTAACTCACACCTTACCCGTTAGGAAGACCGAGAAGCTCAAGTGTATCTCATATTGTACCATTTCACCCGTCTGAACCTTGTTTCACATCTCAAGGGGGATTACGGTGATATGTTACTCTATCTAATCGAATTAATAGAATCTTAAATTAAGTGAATGTATTTCTTAGATTTCGACTGATCGTTAGATCCAGTTCCACCGTAGTCGATGCCAAGGGATGGTCATACCCTCGTCCAGCGTGCAGCACGTCTTTTCTTTCCCCCGAGTCTTCCGGAGCATAAGTCAGTCTCTGTCGCGCGTGCAGCGGGTTCACTGTTTCTGTCTTGCGATCGGTCCGATCCGGTCGCACTCGTTGCGGCTTTCATAGGCCGCCGGGAGAAACAGGCGGCGAGCTTTAGCGTCTGAACGACAGAGGAGCCACCGTCCAGGGCAGCGGCCAAGAGGGGCCACCGGCTTGCCTCCGCCGCTGGCCGGCGCGCGGTGTTTCTCTCCCTTCGGCTTACAGCATCCGCCGGAGCTTCTCCTCTCTCCGCCTACGCGGTGCGAGTGTGCCGTGTGCGCCAGTGCGCCCGCAAGCCCGCAAGTTCGCGCTCCGCCACGCAGCCCAAGCTCTCTCTACCCGCGCGCTGATCGGCCACGTTCGTCAGCCGGGCCCCCACGGAAAAAAGGCACCGGGGCCGCGCGCGAGCCGAGAGAAGAAACGACGGACGATTTGTTATTTAAATTTTTGACTAACCAGTATAAAAAAAGGATTACCGGGCCGGGACGGAGCGAGAAGCACGCGCGTACACGACGATCACATTGTTTTTTCTGTTTTTCGAGGGGGGGGGTCAAACGAAAAAAATAAATAAAACGTTAGCACGTTTAACGATGACGTGGTGTTCGGGCAACAAAAACACTAAAACGCGCGCGAGCTTCGACCAAAAAGGAAAAGGTGACACCAACACGAATTTGTTTCTTGAAACAAACTGAACGCGGGAGCTTGCAGTGACCCGTGACGAACAGGAAGAGGATTTTAACACGGACCGTCTATCGTGTGTGCTGTAAAATTTTTTGTGAACACCCTTGAAAACACGTCTCGAACAAGTACTACTTGGAATCGATCACACCAGGTGAGTCCACATCCTAAACGATTCCAAGGATTTCATCGTCGTTCGTCGGATTTTTCCTTTCGTTTCTCCTTGGTTCCGTTTCGCTCGATCCCGACTCGTGACGAAGAGTTTAAAGAAACCTTCTGGACACAGTGTATTGATGTTTGTTAAATGTGTGTTCTTTTATTCTGCTTCGTTTTAGCTTTTTAATCAAATATACAAGGCAGAGTAGATATTCATTGTTCTCTTTGGACAAAGTATAATTTCCTCCACAGTAGCAAGTCGCTATCTAATATTATGGTGTATTGTAGATCGGTTCTTCGAATTTCGTTTAAAAAAATATATTATTAACGTAAAACTAAGTTAGTCACATTGTTCTTATTTCTTTGACAATATTCAGAATGATAGGAATAGGATTCCAAAAAGTTGATTAAGTGATTCTTCATCGAGCAGCAAGCAATCGAAAATATTTTTCGGTACAAAAATTCTTTCGCACACTTAAAATTCCCATTGAAGTCGTTCGTCTTGTTCAGTTATTTCATTCTGTGTCGACAAAATGATATAGGATGAAAGTTTTCCATCACCCCGTGTGAATTGTAATCTGAAACATGTTTTTTCTTGGCAATTAGACACGTTTCTTTCAGTCCGGCCGGCTTGTCTGCCATCCACGGATACATTCCCCTTGTCTTAGGTGCTTCCCCGAGCAAAGGCGCGTCTCTGATTGTGGCGACAGTTACGGTGACATTGTGCAGTGGTGGTGATGTTATTTGTGGGTCAAACGGCCTAATTAACTAACATAATTGGGTAGTAACATGGAGAAATCACGAACGATGTGGAATCGTAACGTGACGAATTCGGATGATATTAGAACAAGTGGAAGTAAGTGACCGTTGTCTTCCGGAACGTATTGGTTCACGCGTGTGCTTAAAATAAGTGTACAGATACTGATCGGAAATACGATCGTTTAATGAAGTGACGCTTAATAAATTAATTTATAATTATTAAATCGAGAAGCGGTCGGAGGTGGCGATAAAATGAAAATCCGAGTCACGTGCGCGCTTAATTAAAATATCGCAAGTATGAATGTTTTATTCGCCATCTATTAACATTTTCATACGTGTAATATTAATGTACACGCATTACTGGAATCGATTTAATGAAAACACAGCGGGTTATTTGTGAAAATATGAATAATACTTTCACGAAATTCATCGGGTTAGTGGAGTTTAATAAAACTGAACAATGGTTTTCGAGAATAATATCATTGAAATTAAATGAATAGGATTGAGTGTTATAGTTAATCGAAGTGATGACATATTCGTCATACGTTTCTCTGTTTCGAAGAAAATATAAAACACGGTATGCGTTAACGGATCATGAAAAACTTAAAATTCTAGCGTATTTAATCTGTGGAACGTGGAACTAGTGAACCATCCGTAAATTGTCTCCGTCGAAGTAGATACGATCAGATCTTATCCGACATAAGTGAATATATACGAAGTTCTCCCGACGCGACGGTAGCGCGCAAAACGAACGCATTAGAACAAAAAAAGTTATAAGCAATGAAAACACTGATCCCATTAAAAACTCGAAGCTCTTTAAACATTCAATTAAAACACAATAATATCACGAAGTACAATCCTGACCAATATTACTCAAATACGTGTCTTAAAATGCTAAATAAATCATACCATACGTGTCAACTCTTATTGAACGCGTATAAAAATCTATTCTGTTAAAATAAATTCTACGAACCATCATGAATAAAATGAACTCAATCTCAGTGATTAAATAATTGTCTCCAATTCTTCAAATACTAATAACAGTGACGCGTCGTCGTGAATCACTAAACGTAGAATTAAAACGCCGGAAATCGATAAATCTACGATAAACTTATGCATTTTAATCGTTGATAAACCGAAAGTAACAATATGGAAGTTTCGAAATCGCTTTCTATACAATCTTCGACCAATCGACCGTTGTGCCTACGGGACGAAAAGGAGTACGCGCAGTAATTTTAATCGGCGTAATCACCAGAATTTCCATTGAGCACGAAAAATCAGGCACTTCCACATACGCCACAAAGACCCCCTGATCGTAGTGAACGTCCCCGTTGAACTGAGGGTCCGAAAAATGAGTATCCGGGCTTCGATCGCGAACCCGACAGAACCAGTTTCGTGGGTCTGTCCAAAAGGGTCGGTAGAGAGAAAAAAAAATCACGAGTAAGCAGTCATGCGGGAAGGGTTGACTGGCGGAACGCGGCTCGGAAGTGTTTTGTTGTCGAATTGCCGCGTGGCAGTTAGCAACTCGATCGATGGCCTCGTATAAACAGCTAATAATCAAACGAATTGTGTCATAAACAATTCCACGGCCAGGCCAGCAGGGTGGTGGTAAAAGTATAAATGAGGTTCGATCGGGAGTGGGGTGCACGGTCATGAGTGGGGGGGGGGGGCATAAAAGATTCACCTCAACACTGATCTCGTCGAACTGTTTCTACCTTCGAGGCCTACGACGTGGTGGTCTTCTAGTTTTATAGTTTCGCTAAATTTCCTATAATACTGAAATCTAGAAACAGAGGGTGTAGAATACTTCGTTGAGAAACATTGTAACCACTTCCATTCAGAATTATTTCCGAGTAATAGTTTGAAATTTTCTATTTTCGTTCAATTTCGTTGAAATAATACTGTAATCTAGGGAACAGAATACGGAGAATACTTGTGAGGAAAGGACGTTGTATCCACTTCCATTCGGTATCTTTTGAAAATACTACCCTCTAATATCGTATTTTCACTCAATGTCGTTTAAGGAACACTACTTTAATGTAGGGAATAGAAGACGTACAATATTTGTGGAGAAGAAACATTACATACGCGTACATTCAGAATCTTTTGTATGGTGGTAATCTAGCACCCTGTATCTTTTAATCACGGCAATGTCAGATATTTTTTATCGTGCCTTTTAAGCTTACGGCTACAAAATATAGGAAATGTGGGAATCAATTCTAGGAATTGAACATAAGTCATGGATTTTCTCATCCAAAAGGACTTGATTGTCTTGAAATCGGAAGCTCTTTGGATGCAGACAGGAGCCTCGAGTTCAGACTCATCGTGTGCGTACAGATGTTGCGTAGGCTGCATTGAATCTTTATGCACATGGATTGAGCAGTTGGCCAGACCCATAGCTTATCTTTGAAAGAAGCTGAGTAATTATTCTACATTGAGAGATTCGGTTGCTGTTCTTAGTTGTATTAAATCCTGTGTCGGCAGTGGTGTTTGTACATTTTACGAAAAATATACAGAGAGTTGGGTAACGTGAAATTAGTTATAATGTTCGGTTTATTTGCTTCATTTGACGATTCAGTGCAAACTCAAAATTCCATACGCTGTCTTACGCGTAGGTAATTGAACCAATATACTAACGGATTGAAGGAAAGTTTATCGCATATTAATTGTGACTGTCTTCGTTAAATTTAATCTAAGCACATTGTCTGAATTAGTTGACACGTATATTTGCAAAAAAAAATGAGAATCTAATTTATGTGGTATCTAAGACCATCACAAAACCGTCAAATATTCAGAAATTTTCAGACACCCCGAAGCTAAATCAAAACTAAAATGGTTCTATTCCTATAAATCTCGTAAGGTAGGGATTGAAAACATAACGTAAAGCCTGTCCAATATTTCATGTCCTTCTCTCATACATTGTCAATTTAATCTTCCGATTTGTACTGCTTGTCGACACTTCCACTGAAACCGGACACTCCCCAAACGTTCGCAAAACTTGCTTCTAACACTCAAAAAACTAGTATTATCCGTACTTAAAGCTGTCAAACAGGTTTCAACGACAGTCTGTTTCTTAAAGAGCCGTTATTTCCGTAAACGCCAAATCTCAATTCCTGTCCCGAACACGTCTCACAAATACCTTAAAAACGAAAATCAGAAACATATCTCGACACACCGTCCTCAGAAGTCCGATCAGAAGGAAAACGGGGGCGAAAGTGATCTTGCCGGTCACGTCACGCCGGCACGACGATGTCACGTACTATACGTCGAAGATCGATCTGCCTTTAAAAAGTCCGAAAAAAAACAATACACTGGCAACAATATGTATATATACCTATAGGTATATATACATATAGACCCTATGACAAACACGAGGTCGTTCCCGTTGTTTTCTCCCGTTGGTGGGAGTCTGGTTGGGTTTAGGTGGGGGATATGTGTGTTCTGAGGGTTGAACAGTATGATAACGTCGAGCAGGTCGACACGCGACGTATCGGTCGGCGAAGAGAGGAAAAAAGGGGGCGACAGGGGAGGGGGGAAGGATTGAAGGTTGCCCACGAAAGAATCGAAAGTCCCGCCGAGCTAGAGAGGGAGGGAGGGAGAGAAAAAGAGAGAAAGAGAGCGCGCGCACGAGTAATCGAGGGAATAGTAGAGAACGAGAGAAAGAAGGAGAGAGAGAGAGAGAGAGAAAGAGTAGGAGCAGGATAAGAGGGTTGGGGTGAGTCGTGGTTGCTTGTAAGGGTTAGTACATAAAAAGGAGAGGAAGACGTACCGAGTGAGAGGTTAGGCGAGTAGGAAGGGGTAGGTTTGTATCGAAGAGAGAAAGAGAAGGGGATAGTGCTAGATCGGCGGTGGGGTAGAAGGAAAAGTTAGCCCTGGTGGTAGGGAGCGAGGAGGTGAGGGTGAGTGGGTTAACTGCAAAACCCGATCGTCCGTGTTTTTATCTTAAGACGACTCTCCCGACTAGAAGCAACGCGGTAGGAGACGAGAAGAAGGGGATTCTCGGGGTCGTTCTGGAAGGGGTTCTTCTCGACGTCGGATTCTGACTGGAGGGGTAGAAACGACAGCGGCGGCGGCGGCGGTTGTCGGTATCGGCAGCGGGAGCGGCGGCGTGCATCACGGGGTATAGAGGTTTCTGGTGGTGGCAGTGCTGGACCGACTGGGGGTGGGTGGGGTGGGAGTCGTCGCTCCTACGGAAGAAATGGTGGGGATAAGACTACCCTCGGAGGCAGGAGTGCGTTTGCGCCGCCACCGTGGAGGTGGCATCGGGTGCTAAGGGTTGCTTATTCGCCCCAGTCCCTGGCGGCGGAGGGGTGGTCTCTCTCTCGCCCGTTCACGACGGGGGTGGGGAACCCCTCGTCCCCGACTGCAGGGTTAGGGTGGTCTTTAGGTCTGTCAGTAGCAAAGCGGCGGCCTCATCATACGGAGCTGCCGGGCTGACCAGCCAGGCCGAAATCACTTAAGACGCGTACACCTTGTAACATAACCACCGTAAAGGGGCGCGCGCGCGCTCCCGCGTCGCTCGCACCTACACACGTATATACATATATACACATTGACCCCAACATACCTACATATGTATACATATACACACATATACACACGTAAACGCACGCGCGCGACCAACTGTATATGTATATATATATATGTATATATATATACATTGAATACTATAGAAGCACCGAAATACTGGTACACACACATACATGTATAACCGCGTAACCATCCAGGCTGATCCACATCACGTTGATCTGCACACGGTCGTGCTGCTTTGACACGCGAACACTGGTGATAGATGCATGCGCACACCGACGCGTACACCCGCGGGCAACACAACCAGTCACCGGTGTTCTTATATACGCGCGCCCTAAGGACACGAAGGAGCAAACGTCGTGCGAAAACGCTTGCGTGAAGTTGGTGCCACGAGGCGCCTCGATAGAGGCGCGTGAGGTGTAGTACGCGACGACGAACGTCCTTAATCGGTGGTGGTCTCCGGATGAACGCAGAAGCCCGGTGATTCTTGTTAGTGATGGACGTGTGAACATAGACAGGACTCGGGGGAATATCCAGTGTTGTTGATATCTGTCGTGGTTTTACAACGATTATCATGACGAAAAAACGCTCGTGGATAATTTAGCGATCGTGATGTTTGTTTAGTTTTTGTGACTGAACGATGCTTGGAGTTAAATGGGTGAAAATGACGGAACGGTACTGTGATCATGATCGGGTACAGTGTATAAGGACATTGTGAGGCTGCTACCTGGTAGGAGGTAGCGGTTCCCTTCCCGCTTCGTTACGTCTGTCTAGTGTTTCGTCGACCTTCGACCAAGACTGTTGTGTTCATACGTAACTTCCTCTTTTCGTGCCACTCGACTGTTTAGCAACTAAGCCCCGCTTGAATATTAACGCCGTAACTCAGTGTGACACGTGTATTTTTTATCATCCGGATAACGTGGCTGCCTCGAGAATAAGGTAATACAACCGTGACCGGTCTGTTGACATGTGGTTCACCGATTTGTCGGATTTCAGTGATCATTGTCGTTCGAAATAACACTTGTTTCTTGGATTGCGATCGGTTTTGTGTGTATTTCAGAAAAATTGTTCGTCGATTATTTCAGGGTTGTGTTGCAATCATCCTTCGAAACTTGCCGGTACCGAGTATCGTTCGTAGAATTCGGTGATTCGTATTAAAGAAACTACAAAATCGTCCGAGATTTCTATGTGCTTTTGGGTTGCGTTTTAACGGCATCGGAATCTCTGGTGGAACGTTACGAATCGCTCGAGGGAGAAAATTTTCAGCGATATAATTTCTTCTTTCATCGTGATTTATTTGAGTGCGGAGAGAATAATTACTCGACGGACAATGCATACGAATTCGTCGAACGAAGCCCGGTCGAAACGGACCCACACCGGCATCGCCAAGTTTCTTTAAAAAAGTTTCGATTGCCAAAATTTCGCGACTGGAGAATCGCTATCGCGAGCCGGCGTTTACGTCCACTAATAGCTGTGAATTGTAATTTTAATGAAGTCACCTTTGGTGCATAAAACCGTTATTCGGGAGTGATTGCATGCTGTTTTTCAAGCTGAATGAACACGTTCGCAGAGGATTTAACAGAGAGAGAGAAAAAAAAACCCTACCTTCACTTGTCGAGCCGCCCTGAAAAGAGCAATGGATAGTATTATTCGGTGGTGTTTAATTGAGATTTAATTGATCCCTCCATTATTCATCGCGATTGTCAATGAGCGGTTTATGCGGTGTGTGCAATCAGTGTTCCACATTCATTACCATCAAATCCTTACTACGAAATACAGTTTATATTTTCTGTGTTGTGTTTTTATTTATTTATTTTCTCATCGACATCCTTTTGTTTTCCTTAACATACAGTAATCGTACAAGTGTCATTCACTTTGAACAAGTAATTACATATATTTCTGTTTTATCTATTTGAAAAACCGTAAAATTATCAAGAAAGCAAAGTAACTTGTACGATTACAACGTTTTTCATCCTTAAGTTACCATTTATTTATGTACTATTATTTACCTTACATAATAAGTGATCCGGACGAATTTCAGTGGTCGGCCCCATCGATTGATAGCGAACGTTACACGAACTCGACGCAGGAAAAATCTAAACCTACAATGATAACGATTAATTAACACGGGAACAGGCGTATTGTCGCAATACCGGGAAGAATAGATACGTGTGACGTTCCGGTAATCATTTTAATCCCGGTTCGTCATTCGACGTCCCTTCCGCCGGGAGTGTACCGTATCCAACCAGTCCCTCGATCTTCGATGTGCATCACGTTTATTCTTGCTGGTTTTTGATCCGTCGCAAAGTGAACTCCTCGAAATGATCGTTTATGCAATATTTTCCGCTGTCAGTTATTAATCGGAATTATTGGTGCAGATATCACTAGATACAGTTCCTTCTTGAATTGGAACGTCTAAATTGAACGTTGGCAGTGGAGAAAAAAATTTTGTGATTTTCAATTCAACTATTCACAGTTTTCAAGTTACGAATCTATGTAGACAGAACACTTGGTGGCTGCGCCTTAGTAGTATCAGCCATGTCGAGTCAGACAGTCGCGGACTGACAGGTCCAGCGAGGCCGTAACGGTGCCGGTAACGAACCAGGATAATAAACTTCCGCTAAAGAGAATTATATTCGCTGTGATCGATAGCCCAGTCTCCGTTCCACGAGTGTCGGTATGGCCTGCTACGGTGCTCGCTGTTGGTTTATTCATTATAAATGAAGAGACACTCGAGTTATTCTTCGGTTTTTAATAATTCAGATCACCCCGTCTCGGTTGCCAACGGATCGAGGAGCTTGCTTCTCGTCTCGTGGGTTTTCACGGGTTCGGTTTATCAGTGATGAAATCTACTAAGCGAAGTAACTTAGCCGTGAGTAAATTACTCACAAGTGGAGCTACATCATTCCGCCAGATGAAAGTTGCATTTCGAGTCATCGTTGGAAAGCATCCGAGAGGAATTGTCTTTTAAATAACACGGTCTGAAACATTTACCGAGTTAGTTGCAAGTGGTACCATCGTGATCGTTGGCGGTAAACGAAGTTTTACTCAGTGTTTTTCTAGTTTTCTGTTGAATCGTCGGACATTCGAAGAATGCAGCCCTCCAGAGCTTCCGAGAAATGGGTAACGTTCACGGAAAACTTCCGAAGTTCTCGTGCCGCGCGAGTCTAACGTGTACAACGTTGACAAACTCCGACTTCGATGATCATCAGTTTCGCGTGGTGAATTGGCAGGATCGGAATCGATGGGAAATTTCACAAAGAATAATCGATGACCTTCTCCCGTTAGAGGGAAAAAAATGTCGGGCCTTTCTTCGATGATTCTTTTGGCTCGTAAGGGGCCTTTGACCTATAATCAGCGAACGTGTCGAACAATACGGGGCAGCTGTCACTGTACCCGTCTCTCTGTCGCTGTCGCCCGTTATCAACATCTGCCTCGTAAAGCAGAGCGATCCCCCAGCCACCGCGCGTGTACGTACACGCGTGCACACACACAACAGACAGACGAGGGCCCGCGCGCGCAAACAACGGGCCGAACCGAGCATAATCTACGACAGCTTCAAATTCAGAGTTTCACGTTTATCGGCTAGCACTCCTTCCAATATTTGTTCCCAGCGAAATGGTGGAGGGGGGGGGGGATCGAGTAGTGACTTTTATCAAATGTATGTGTATACGCTATCAAACGAAAGAATGGGCTACATTTTTCTCCGCGTGGGGAACGCGCCGGACTCCTTACATTCAGGATTGTTCACGGATTCGTTAACCACAGGCCGTGTGTCAGACGCTTCGACTCCATAAAGAAACTTTATTGGGCGTATAAATAAATCAATTCTGATTTTTTTCCTGACCAAATAAGAACTGTTTTCGCCATTCATCGAATGCCGAAAGAACCATCTCACAATGGAATCGATTTACAAGGTCCAACGGAAAATCGTGTGGCTTTTTGTACTTTAATTTTGTTTTTTATTGCTAAAACCGGGATGTACTAAATTTACACGTGTCTCGATTATTGACACCCGAACTATCGAACAAGTTAAAATGACTGGTCAGTACACTCTTATAATGATAATTAAAATGTTACAACAATACATTTTCTCAGATCTTGCGCAATATTAATTACCATATGAAAGTGAAGAAATGAGTTAATTTATAAATTTTTATATTTTCAAATGTTTGTCGTATTTATCTGCCGATAGAAATAGATATACGTGTATCGTCGGTAGTTTTTGTGTTTATATGGTTTTAAAAAGTTTTATATGTTGAATTCAAAAGATGAACAGTTCTTAGCAATAAAATCTTCGGTCCCTGTATTAAATTGGGAGATAGTTAAGCGAGTCGAACAAGTTTCTCATCCGAATAAATTGTTCGTCTCGTGACATAGAGGTATTTGTTTCTTCTGAAGCAATTTTTCATTCTCTGAGTTTTAAAGAATGTAAAACAAATAGATGTCTAGTGGAAAGTTGAACTTGTCAAAGAGCAGTTAAACGTTATCTCATAAGAAAAGATTGTTAGTCTTTGTAAATGTTTTCTTGTGGTGCAGTATGTTATTTATTTAGTTCCAAACGCTCTTTTCTACATTATTCTATATTTTTCTCTTTTGATTCTATTGTTACTTAAAAACAATCGGTTCTTGAATTAAAAAACGTCGATTCGAATGTCTAATAGTCGCTGCGCCGATTCTCATCATTGCAACGAATTCGGTTTTATTCCACGTTACTTGTTGCTTTGGAAAAGAGTTCGCTTCGTTGTGGTCTTAATAAAGAATTGCAAGCTGCTGTCTTATCTGTGGAATTGATTTCCGCCAATTCGCAAAGTATGTCTAAATTCGTACTCATTTATAACCTCGATTTCGCTTTAAATCCCCGAGAATCGATTTTTGAGGAATGTCTAATATACTGGTAATACCTAGTTCTTTCCATTACGAACGTCCTCCAATATAGGTGAACATTCAATAATCTCTTACTGAAAATTGACATAGCCATTTATAAACTCCGTTGGAAATATCAAAATTCGATAATAGAACTATCGCCAGACGGGTCTAAAATCGTGTCACCCTCTGAAAATCAGACATCATTAGTAAACAAGGAATGTTTTATTTGCTTGCATCCTAAATTTATACTCCTCCTGCTTCAAATTTTCTTCATTCATAAGGATCACTTCCAACGAGCAGTATCTGTGTAATTAATAATCGAAAAATTTACAGTACGAAAAATTCTGACGGACCTTGTCAAATCATTCGTGTCCACGGAATTCGAACACAAGGAAAAGTCACGGCATGTTGAAATTTATTATTGCATAACTTTTCAGAAATTGACGCCTAATGTTTTCGCTTTCACAAACTTGTGAATTATTTGTTTCTTTTAAATCTGAAACGGCGAAAAGTAAATATTCTTTTTATTTTCCAGATAGAAGAGTAACTCGTTTGAGCGCGAATGTTTCAGAATTAAACTTTGCGTTTTCACTGGCTGCTATCTTACTTCTCTTTGTCTACTTTGGTTCTTAATTAATTTTCCGGAAACTAATTTGCGAAGAGGATCACGTCAAATCTCCGTTCTGTGAAGTAACAGAACTTTTTCGCGGGTAGGCATTGGAAGCTTAAACGCGAACGAGTATAATAGTATACATTGCTTAATGAAATCTCAGGCTTTGGAACCCCATGGGACGCGACGTGTTTCTCGAAGTTCTCGTTCACTTCCATGGCGAAAGTTGTGCCCGCGAGTCCCGGTTCTCCGATTAAACTTCCTGGTACGTTTTGAGGAATGTCAAATGAAAAGTGACTCGAGACGACACTTTGTATTTTATATGGAGCCAGCTTTCGAAGGTGTGACAAAATTCACTTAGGTGTTTTGCATCCGAACACTAGAGGGACAATTCTAATACATTGAATTCACAAACACATTTAAAAACAATTTTTGTTTTAAATTGCATTTTATAATGTATTATCATAAATAATAGAATATCTATATGTATATTTTACGGAATAGAATTTCGAAATTATTACTTTTTCTAGAAAAAATTCAGGTACTTTTGATAAGTAATTACGTAGTCTTGGCAGAATCTGTCGAATTATATAACCGTAACTAAAGTTACATACAGTTTTAAAGCCACATTTAAGTCGCTGTTTCACCGATTGATACGGATGTTGTAAAAAGAAAAACTAATCTATCAACATTTGTAAAATTGTAAAAATGTATTAGAACTTGCAGCATTGTTGAAACTTTTAATTCCCTACATTTAATACTTGTACAATTCATTACATAAAGAAACACAAAGTGGTGACGCAAGATTTGGAATACCCAGATTGGGAGTTTAAATACCACTATAAAAGTCGATTTTCCAATTTTGAGTACCGAAATCGTGTTCCCACTGTCATCAATGGTGCAAAGATCGAAACATTAGGCGAGCTTCCAAACGCGACTCGTTCCATCGGGATGCCGCAAGCTTTCAAGATTGCTGTTTCGGGTTATATCTTGGCAAGTGTTAGGGACAACAACTGCTAGACATTCCCAAATGGCGGCCGTTGTCAGTGTTTGCTAAGTTTTCGACTGCCGTGACGCATCTTAACGTGTCCTCGTCATCGTCGTGTAAGTAGCGGGCTAGGTTGGCATACGAATCGGCTGAATTCAGGGTAGGCAGCTTTCGTTTCAAGAAAAGATTGTTCTGTAAAAATAATAATTATTATTGTTACGTCAAATCTTTTTCGAAACTACCGAAATGATTGCAAAGATCGTGCGTTCTAATTTTAACAATAAAGATTATCTCGTAATAACAAATTACATAGTGCACAACTTGGAGAATTGCATTTTGTTTGTTTAATTTGATTTATCTAGGGATTTCCAGGGTTCTAAATAATTTTTTCATCTTTAATACAAAAGAAACTCTCTGATTAGTTGCAGAATATTTACGAATTGTGTCTTGTAATATGTTGTTACATTTAGTACCATACGAAAAAAATTAAACATATGAGCTTTTAACTAGAGATCTATAAATTGTGTATATATATAATGTTTTCATTTTGCTTTTCCAGTACCTCTATACGCATAGTACATAAAATCATCTGTTTGGAATTAAGAAAGATGCCGAAAATACAACAATAGAATACGAACATCGGAAAAAAATAAAAAAACCCTATTAAGAAATGTTCCACAATTTCGTAAATTACTTTTAAGAAACAGTGATAAACAGATTTTCGATTAAGTACAATCCAATCATCTCACACCTGAAGAGGAAAATCCTGTTAGATACAATCTTGTTTTGGGATGAGACCCGCGATCAATGCTAATAATTTAATTTACCGATTATTAACGACAAGACTGTCGCCAAATATACATATATGCACTTTTTACAAGAAGTATTTACATAGTAAATGTTAACTCGACTGACAATAGAGAAATCAATAATAGCTACGTATTCACTAAACTAGAAACGATTTTAATTGTAAAAAGAATACTCTACTCTACTCTTTATCATTAATTGTTATCGGAAGCCATAAATTATGAAATAAGGGATAATGGCGATTTTCAATATAAACCGTGAGTAAATCGATTATATCGTTTTCACACGACGACCTTTTCATAGTGAGTATTATTAAACACGAAGTCCGCAGATCATTCCAGAATGCGTGACTTTGTTAAAAAATTATATGAAATCAGAGAAAGGAAAAGCAATGTCTAGGGTGGGAATCCCTTGAACTTTCAGATCATCAAATCAGGGGAAACAATGAAAAAACAATCACATAATATACATATAGTCATACAATAACATCGATACAAAAAATTGTGCAAGAACTTTTATGGTTTCAGTACTGTTTTTAATTGCGGTTATAAAAAACATAATTTCACTCCTGAATGATATCTTACTCGAAATCCGATATTTCTTTTGGCGTAAAATAAGTCTGGTTAATTTCAGGGTGTAGTAGTATTTTCGCGGTTTCGAGGAGGTAGTAACGCCTATTAAATGAGATCAGGGAAAACGCTTTCGGGCTCTCACACCATCGTTTCCTGTTTCTCCATGCGACCAGCCAACCAGGGACGTTAGGGCGGTAGGCTCTTACGGCACAATGAGTATGCAAATAGGCCGGCATTCGGCTACATTTGTTTCAACGAGCTTAGAAGCACCGCGGTTCCTTCGCGGAGGGTCATAAAAGTCTACCGCCGCGTAGCCTCAAATCTTTCAAAAACAAGGGGGAGCTGCCCTTTGCTCTCGTGCTCTTTTATTGTCTCGATTTCATTTTCACAGCTACACACTGTGAATGTGCTGTGTCAGTGGTTGTTCAAATGTTTCTTACCGTTTCTGTACCGTGTTTCATGAAATTTTCATAGTGTACCCTATTGGATTTATGATATGTAAAGATTTTTTTCGACATTAATCATTTCGTTGATGATAAAGAGTGAAACAAAAGTAACCATTCCATATGTTAAAAAAGACCATATGACACAAGGAATTACAATAACTTAGGGTTAAATATTTACTTTCATTGCGCGGTGAGTATTTAATGATAATAAAGAGGAAAATATAAGAGAAATCAAAGCTAAAAGAATAGATAATTCCTTTTATTTAAGATATCGTATTTTACGATAAAATGGTGGAACACCTACCAGATGTCACTAATAACCATACTCGGCGATTCACGGGACATTCAGGTAAAAATTTTCCATGAATGTGTGAAATTATATTGTAGTATGTATTATATTAATCAAAATTCTATCTTAATTACTATATAAAACCAAATATTTTATCTTCTCACTGTTGCATTAGTCTACATAGATGTGTACTTAATCAGAAAAGTAGTTTCTGTTCAATAACTTTCTGTAATTATATATTGACAATGAGTAAAATACTGTAAACGTGAATATTTCCATACAAATTCATGTTTATTGTAGCGTCTTCGAAAATTAGTTTTCATATTTTTTTAAAGAGGATTTCGAGGTATTGATATCACAAATAAAAATAAAATGAAGTATCTGATAATACTTAATGTTTAGAAGGCAATTTCTCAAAACAGTCCTTACGCAATACTAATTAAAGTATAATATTCGTGACTCATACAAAATCGTAAGACAAAAGATAATAAACTTTAAAATCTCATATTCTTTATATTACCATTTTTCTCTAGTTAGTAATTCAAATATAAAATCTCTCAAGTTATTTTCCAAAAATCAAAGTTAATTTTATATCACATTAACAATACAAACCATATTAGAAGTATACATATAATCAATACACATTCCTTATTTATGCAAACATTATACAGCTCGAAAGAAATCGCTCCTTTTTTATATCTTGCGATACACATAAAAATATAAAAGGGAATTACAATAAAAAAAAGCAACTCTCTTTATCAGAAACACGCTCAACCGAGACGACGCGACGACTTCCAATGAGTAAATTAGATTGTTCGATTCCAGACTAAAACAAAACTCCAGATTTTCACTCGTTAACAATAAAAACCCTATTAGAGATATTGTATAACCAGTAGACATTCCTTATTTCTGCGAATATTTTACTGACCGAAACAGATAGATCTTTTCTCATATCATGTAATACACATGGTCAAGCGACTTGGAGGGAGTTAATGTGACAACACCATCTTCAGCTCATTGCCAACCGTCCCGTCGTAAAGTCCATTTTGATATTTAAATTTCGCGCCTAATGTTGGAGTTACTTCTGCTTTTATTGGTTTTTGTCTTAAAACATTGACATCATCGTTTCCGTCGTCCAAAGAAGAGAGATTTACCGAGAAACGTTTGTAATTATCACGTTTCATTAAAAGTTTTATGAATAGTTAGTTAATGTTAACAGCCATTCTGTTTAATTGAATAGTGATGTATAGGTTGTCGGTGTACATATTGATTAAAGAAGTTTTATTATTATTGAAAATATTGATCGAATAAAGAGCCTCCTTTTTCATTCACAATTGCATCAATAAAGAAAAAATTCTTCTTACCCTGTATACGCTGCACTTCACTTATCTTCTCCCAGGCCCGCGAAAAACATAGAATGAAGGGCGGCATTCGAACAGGGTAGTGAACTGTTTGTAATTAATAATATCGGCAATTGGTGTACACGTGTCGCGTGCCGGTGAACTTCAAAGGTCATCGGCTGGCAGCAGCCAGTTTAATTAACGCAATCAAATGAAAATATTCATGCGGCCTGTCGGTGTGTGCGTGAGCGTGTACGTGTACGGTCGGGCGGCAGTGGTCGCCGCCACCCCGCGAACTCATTATGCAAAAGTTCATTGCGTTCCCGCAATTTCAATATTCGTTCGATCACGGAAAAGGCTCGGCTCGCGTTAAATCGCCGGCATTGACCCAGATCGGGCGATTTCGAATCCGGCCGCGTCGCGATTCCTCGGTCAGCCACGTCCTTCCACACGCGAAATCGCACTTGTTTTCTCTGCAATTAATTTTCATTTCGCGTGGAACCGGTGTATCGCGCGACCTTAGTGTTTTTCTTCTCTTGTTACCGAAACCTTTGATATTGTGTCGATATACTAGCACGGTGCAATCGATGCTTCGTTGATTCAGTGTAACCCTTTCGCTGTGGAAGATTCCAAGGTAAACCATGTGTAGCAGACGAAAAAACTGTAACCGTGATCGATACTACGAAGAATACAACTTTTTGTCAGCGAAAAGGATTGCAAAAAATTGCAAGCTACACGATCGCGATAGTCGCGACAGTACGCTTTTGCAAATCATGCAAATAATAGGGGAGAGTGGGATAAATACGAACGCGGAGTAATCCCGAACGCAATGGTTACGGTGTGTTAGAAATGGAAAACTGATCTTCTCCCTCCAATAGCTGACAGTTTAGCTCGTATCCAGTGCTGGAAAGAAAGTAATAAACAGAGGCCACACACGCTGCTCAAAATAAACAAACCTTATTATTTTCATCGTTTTTTCAATCACATGTTGTCCATTTTCAATTGCATGTAGTTACGGTTGCATTAATAATTCAACGTGATGTCTGTTGTTTGATTTTGACCTCTAAAATAATTTTTCTTTTCTTTTGACGTGGGATATTGACGAACAAATTGGATGGGGGCTACTGAAGACTGGATCATGTGTTACAAATATAACTTATGGGCAAATGAAAAACACAGCAGTGGTAAAAACACATCCAGAGACTTTCTGGGCAACTTAGGTGATAATTAGTTTTTATTGGCACTCTATTCGTGATAACTCCATGCAGTATTCGTGGTTACCCCACGGCAGTCGGGTAATCACGAACACGAAGGATTTCGTTTTTTGACTACAAAGTTGATTTTTATTAGAATTTTTCCAAAATTGGATATTGTGGTTTGTAGATAAATAGTTTAAGTATGATTTTAAGTAATAAACAAATTCGTTATCCACTCAGCGTTCGTTCTGTTTGTTCTTTTGATTAGGTGTTTGTAATTACCCCACTCTCCCCTAAGCGGTTTGTAGCAGTTGTTGTTGAGAATACAGCAACGCCTATAGGCGTCAACAGCCATACTCTGAACATAATTTTGAAACGACTATAGGCAGCAATAGCAGCGAAAGGATTAATGACATTCGAAGACGCGGGAATTATTCCATGTACCAGTGCTTGTTAATCTTTTCGAAGTCGCAGAAAACATTTTTGGAAAAATTGGCGAAACAACAAAATTATTAAGATTATGGAACTAATAATGAAAATATGCATGAACATACCTTGATTAAATATTCAACCATTGATTAAGATTCAAGCGTAGTTTCCTAGCAACATTAGTGTTCCGAGAATCAACGGTTAAGAACCACTGCCATAGACTGAAAACATGTTTTATCGGTTATGTGTGGCATATAACAGCTAACATTGTAAGTAACATTATTAAATAGTATTATGTGGTGTATTACAAATTCATGGGAAATATGAGTATACTGTGTTCAATGGAATTCCTCAGTATAAATTTATTAAGATACCTTTATTAAATTAGACTTGGATTATGAAAATCACCCATGTAAAAATGATATACTGTCCACCTTCTTAGTTCTAGAAAATTCGTAAATTCTTTCTTAATGTACTTTTGTACACATTTACCATTTAAAGCTTCAATGTACTTGCAACACTGCTAAAACATCAGATAACTTGTACGTTTATAAAAGATCGGTATCGAGGGAAGGGAATTTGTTTCATTCATGAAAAATAAATGCAGAAACTAAGTGAGAAAAGAAAACGATGAAAGTATACACGTAAATCAGTTAATCGATTACCTTCTGCAGTATTAGAATTGAAAGCTTTTCATTAAACGGAACAAAAATACATTTACTAAAAACTTGAAAACGCCGAAGAAAAACGGATTTAATTACATGGAAGGATGTCTGAAACTACTTTACTCTTCATTACGTCCCAGCGTTGGGCCAATTTTACACTCGAGGACTGTATAATGCGAGGAATCCCGGGGAAAACTCAGATAACGACAAAGTAGATAAACAGATTAAAAATTCAAGTGCAGTCTGCGTCGATAATTCTACGAAGGGTTGGAGGGATGCAAACTCAATTTTAAAAATGTTTTTAATTGCAATTTTTTTTAAACAGTCTCGTGTAGATTTCGAAACGTTACTAAATTAGTTCTCGCAATCCATTCGAAAAAATTATACGAGAAACAAAATGACGACGACTACGCGAGCGAAAGGATGAATATACATACGGGACAGAGCACTTTTGAATTTAAAATCGCAGGATAAGACTGAGAGGATAAATCGAATAGTTTTGTAACAGCCCCACCTACCTGTTTTCCGCCTCGGCAATTGTCTCTAAAGAGCCTCCTATGTTTTCCTTTGATAACGATGCTGCTTATCACGCGCGATTGCGCACGCCGCTCGATCTAACACCCAGATATTACCCGTCCCGGAAGTCGCGCAGCTTTCTGCCGTTCGCTCGCTACCGGCAATTGGTGTCCTTCGTCACCCCCTCTGCAATTGTCTCGAGGATGCGAACGGATTCTCGCACGGTAATCGCGAATCGACGTGTCGCGGCGTTAATGCGTCACAACCACACCACGTCACACGCATCTAGCGTTCACTAGAGTCTGACATTAAGCTGCAGTCTTCGGGGGCGTGGGAACACGTGCTCGCGGGACCGACCTTCGACCTTAACGAAAGACAATGCATGTATGCATATGTATCAACGCAGTTTGCCAGCACACACTTGTTCGCGTGGAGACCGTGTTAATAATAATAATATAAACTGTAAACTGGGCGTCATTAGACCACGTTTGACGTGAGAAACAAGGTTCATCGCGTTTATTGGGCCGGACGACACGGTAACTAATAGATTATCTCTCTTGCTATCTATTGATTCGTGAATAGTTCAGACGAGAGAAGGGACTTCAGGTATTATCGAGACATTATTATTGGACAGTTTGCTGCTGTTAGTACGCTTACAGAATCATCATATTTAGGATTTCTTGTAACCTCAGTGATTCTTCGCGTTTGTATCCCTTCGAATAAAATTATTTCAAGCTTTGAAATGATGTGTTTTTAAGAATCCAGAAATACATCAAAAGTAGATGCAAATTTGAAGTACGTTGGATATCATTATTTCTTACCGTCTCTGTTATAATACAGTAGGTGATAATAATAATGCTAAATGATTGAAAATTTTGAATTATGAAATAAAACTATTATATTTCCGTTTTTAATATTTCATGCAAATTTAAGAAATGTAGTACCTACGATAAAAAATTCAAATAAGTTTGCTTTATTAAGATTTAATTTTACAGTGTCGAAGCTTATTAAATAGGAGCATTACATCAGAATTATGTCAGAATAATATAATAATTTCAATCTAACAAAAATTCATGTTTAATATTTGCAATCTACAAAGTGTGTAAACTAGTGGACTCAATTTAGTTTTCTTACGATTCAATGGTTTCTTAAGATAATATCAGGCAATTATAATAATAAAATATTACATAATAATTCATCATTTAATAAGGCCAGATTAATAATGGCAACAAGAAAATATCAAAGAAATATGTAGTCGCTCCTTTCTTCAAAGAAGAATTTCTTCTAAGAACACAACTGCTTTTAACTTAATGTATTTTACTGCTTACTTTTGTCCTGTCTTCTATGAACAATATGTATTGTTTAAATATCTTGACCTGTTTTGAAATTTTCTTTTAATTTTAAACACTAACTCAGTCAACATCATATCAAATTTTATTAATCCGTTTATTCATAGCAGAGAAACGGAGGGTTATTATAAAATCAACATAGAAATATATAGCAAATGAAACGTCAAATATAACAAAAAAATTAATAGCGATTATTTTTGTTTATAGTCTAGCAACTCTAAAAGAAGCTCCCAAGCATGCTTACCTCTCATTAAGTATTATTAAAAATCACCATTGCAAAATGGTCCAACACTTGTTCCTTCCGCGTTCCGACGAATAATAAAAAATGTTCAGTTACTATATTCTTTTGTAATTCAACTTTAGAAATTTTTACTCTATACAAGCGAATATCTTAAAATTACCCTGAACACATTGACTGCCACAGTGAAAAAAGCCGTGCGTAGCCAGACACGCTTAATTCGTTTCTTAAGTCATAAATCGTGAAAAATTTATGCATTTACTTAATAGATGCTTTTGGTCTTGTTTTAAATTATACAGTGATATTAATTTTACGCCAAAATTTTGTAACCGTATTGAATTAATCCAGCCTCTTTACAATGGATTCGTACATGTCACCCATATTGGGTAACCCATATTTATTTCATAAAAACTGTAAGTTCATACTGGCGTTTGCCTGCATATTAAGATACTAAATTTCAAAAAATGGCTTTGCAGAAATATTTCTCACATCAAAAACTATGAAGTAACATAGAAAAAATCAGTTTTTTTTCGACCCTTTACAATAAGGCAGGGGTCGGAAACTGCGGCTCCCGAGCCAAATGCGGTTGTTTGGGTACCTACTTACATGTAACTCTAAAGTACAATTAAAAATGAAAATACAATCAATGAGAGCAATTTTTCTAAAATTTTTTCTTCATTTAATAAAGATATAATTAATACTAGAACTTGTTATAATGTTACTTTAAATTTTCCTTATTTATAAAAATATATTTATAGCTCTCAAATAATTTTTAAATTATTAAGGGGAGGAGGTCAGGTTTGGCTCTTTCGTCTTAAAAGTTTGCCGACCCCTGCACTAGGGTATCCTTACAACTACAAAGTATTTCTAAAACAAAGTAGCATGACGCCTTCTCATTATATATTATTGAAAATCACCACTACCAAATGGCCCAACAACAGGGAAGAGGGTGGTTCTGTGTTGCGATAAGTGAGAAACGGCCGTACGCACGCACGCACGCACGCCCGCTCACCGTGGACGTACGTATTGACACTCGTGCGGTGTGCGGTATCGTGGGCGATGCGTCAAGACACACGCTCACGGTTCGTTGGCGCGTTTCGTGGGGAGGGTGTGCACGGGTGTTCAAGTTACATGTGTGTTTGTCGTCTACTCGCGGAGAGGTTAAAGGACAGGAGATCACGACGGCAGCAAGGGAGGGGAAGGGTGGTTGGGTAGGCGGCAAGGAACGCACCCGTCACGGAGACGCCATACTAATTAAACGGGGCCATTGTCTGTCCCGTTGTGCGAAGACATGCTAATTACATTTCGAAGGAGAAGTCTCTTTTCGCTCCATAGACTTGGCCATGAATGAAGCGCGAATCTCGCGCCCGCTTTCTTTTCCCCGAATGAAAAGGATTTCTCTCTGTTTCTCTCTTTCTCTCTCCACTGAATCGACGTATACATGTATACCGGTTCGTATATCCACGGCCCCGACGAGACCCTACCTTGCCCTGCCATTGTGTCGCTGACGTACGTGAGACGGTCTTTTAAAGAAAAAAAAAAAACGGAAAAAAGAAGAAGAAAAACTACTCGCTCGTTTGTACCGTCTTCTTCTTCCGGTTATGTGTTCCAACGGCGATAGCGCAACAACAATCGGCGTGACGAGCAACATAACGTTGCGTTTAATTGGTAATTAAGGCTCCAATAATCGGATCAGTTGATCGCGCGACTGTACCGGCCCGTCGACTTTTGTATAAATATTTGCGGATTTTAATGAAGTGACCGCCCGTATACGAATCCCTTCCCCCATAATACGGAGTACCGAGGGTGACGTTATTTAATAGAAATTACTTGAAATTAATTAAAACTACCGTGTTCGGCCGTTTGAAATTAATTTATGCGCCCCTGATAAAATGGAAATTATTATAAATTTCGATGCAGCCGCACTTGACCTTGTTCCATCGTATTAAACGTTCCCGCCGGTGTTCGAAACTCATCCCGGCACACAAATAAAGATTGTTGTTTTAATACGACACGGGAGGACCAGACGTGCTTTTCTAAACGGGTTTCCTCTGTTTTGTAGATTAACGAATGACGTCATAGCTGACAACCGGTCGGTGTGCGGATATCGGGACACAAAAGGTAAGTCTTTATGCTGATTGTAAAAATTGTACCAACTAAACGACACCGTGATAACTGTAAATGAAAAGTATTAAAAGTGTTCCCATGCATTAGTTGAGCATTGTTTTATATCTATTACTAGAATTAAAGATTGTAATCAACTTCTTAGTACCCACATATAAATTTTCTTATTTTAAGTAGGTTTTTTTAGAAAGATGACGCCTGTCATACGTTGATATAATATATTATATAGTGAGCAATGACAATCATAATGCTTCTTTATTATTATTGTAGTCAGTTACATTAAATATAACATTCAATAATATTAGTGAAAATTGTCAAGGTGTGGTTCCGTTTTACTACTCATTCTATTGCTAGTTCATACATTTGCATACGTATTTGAAAACTATTTATTTAAACGGCGAAAATTAATTATTCTTGCTTAATCGGTAACACACATACACATATCTGGATCCCGAAGCCAAAATGTATTGAGTGACACTTTTCAAACTTTAGAGGAGAACAAATCAAAAGCGCAAAAATCGTTTGTAACTTTGGAACCGTTCGGTGAAAATTCAATGAGAAACAATCGCCACCTTCGAACTATAGAATGGACTCAACACAATTCTCGATATGTAAAAATGGTGAACATTGCATTAAGTCTTCAATGTGATGAAGTTTACGTTGTGTAACTCGAAATAAAATATGGACTTGATATAATTTATACACTATACTATCGAAAACAAAACGACTTAAGATAAAACAATTTTTACCATCGGAAAGAGTGAAAAATTTGATACAAGAAACATGTAAAATATCATTTTGTTTTGTTAAAGTGGACTTCATACAGTCTGACTATGATGTCCAAACATTCTTTTGAACATCGATTTCAAATTTTTGAATATCACAGTAGAAGGATTTAATGTTTTAATGGAATATGTGTCACATACCATGTATGTAGCTACAAATTTGTGAATTTTAATATTTTACCTTGTAAGACGTTACTATCCCTTTGAAACAAGTCTTTCGAAGACCGAAGTTCCACCTATGCATCCGGCTTGTAACGATGAGTTTGAAAGTCAGTAAAGGCAATACCGGACGAAAAGTTCCTTGCCCCTCGGTCTGCGCGAGGCATCCAAGCAAAGGTCTGATTCGACCAGTGCACTTTAATTCTTCCCCGGCTCTCCGCCGTTCTTTTTTGACTTTTGTACATCACCGACAGGATTATGCGAGCAAAGAGCCGAGGTCTTTCCATGACGCGAGCGAATGCTTAGAATTTAAAATGCATTTCATATCGTTATGCTCTCCCCTTCTCTATCTCGTGGCTCTTCTTTTGCGGGGCACCGTCTCTTTCTCTTCTTGGAAGCGAGGCGCGTGGTCCGTCTCCCTTTTTTCTCCCTTTTCCTCTGGCAACCCACTCCCTCCTCCTGCGCCCCATCCCCTAGCCCGCCGACCGTCTCTCTGTCTCGCTCTCCTATCCAAGAATCAGTCCTCCTGCCCACTCGTTCAACAGACGTCATATATGTCTTTATGAACGGTATGTGGAGTAGACAAGTGCATTAAAACCTCGGGCGTTAGTTCAAGCTTCAAGAGGAAGGAGGATGACTGGGTTGTAGGAGGGGTGGATGGAGGGCTCAGGAGGAAACACAAAGGAATGCAAAGTAAGAACCACGACCTCCGCCAACCCCGTTCTCGCGGCTGTCCCCCCTCCCTTCCATTCCCGGCAGCTTCATCCGGCCTCATCCTCCGCAACCTGCTCCTCCACCACCGTCGTCGTCGTCTCCACCTCCTCCTTCATCGTATCGTTTTCCTCTGCCGGAGGTTACAACGCATTATCATACAAGGCGGACCTCTCCTCGCCTTCCCTTAATTGTTTTCCACCCTGTTCTCCTCTCCCACCCTCACCTCCTCCACAGCGTTCCTGGGACCGGCGTCTTTCCCCCTTCGACGCCGATCGCCGGGTGTAACAACCAAACCGCGCGGAAAGATTGTTTCCTCTTTGCTACCCGGGTAGACACTCATCGCGAATCCACGAGTGGTCACTCGTCGGCCGCCGAATTTCACGCCTCCCGGGCCGCGATCATCCGACACCTTTTCGATTGTGCCGACATCAAAGGTAACCGGGGAACAAATTCACCACCCCGGCTGTGAAACCTGTCGCCGTGGAACACAGGACCAAACGATGTTGCGGAACCAACCCTCCATCGTCGACCATTCTCCTTTCAGGAATAAGAATCGGTTTCGCGGGTTTGACGCTCTCGAGCCTGGGATTCTTTTGAGCCATCCTCTGATTAAAGGACAGGCAAGGTGTCGGGAAATCTTTGTACTTCAATTATCGGATGGATATTTTCGTTTGGCGCGGAACGCGTCGAAGGCGTCGGTATTCGCGGCACATCGGTGCTCGGTTGCCTGCTTAATGCAGGGCGTTGAATATATTGAATCTTACAGTTGTTCCGCTTGCTTTCTCATATATCAATGTTTTGTTGATGATCCGTGGTTAGAGCTTGTCCACAAGTTATTTGACAATTTATATTGGCTGAGCTTTCAGGGCGTATGGTTTTCACGCTAACCATTAATTGTTAGGTGACTAGCGAGACCATTCTGCATTTTCAATTAATATGGACGACTTTTTTAATGCTCTACTGAAGAATGATTTACGCATGTGCTTCTTGTTAAGGCAAAGAACGTTTTATTTAATGTCGTTTTAAATAACCGTTAATTTGATGTAAATCAACTAACGAAATATCGATCGTGTAGATATGGAAGTGTTGATTAAAAATGTTTCTTGTCTCAAGATGGCAAACTTGATATTACGTATAAATGTTTTTTTTAATTGAAAACATACAAAAAATTCCTCGATTCGATTTCAAGGACTCTTATCATTTAACTAGCTCTTTCATCGTACCTAGTTTAAGTTTGTAGTATTATTAGACTGTATCATTTTCAAAACAAATCCGGTAACATTTGCGTGAAATAAGAAACATTGGAGGTATTGAAACTAAACAGATTTTTATAAGATGAAAATATTTTAACATCGATAATATGCAACATGTAATATGGCAAATGTCCCCTTAAAAATCACAACTTCTGTTCATGTATGTTGTTAAGACAATTAACTTCTGTATTAATTTAATACAAAATTTAGTTTTCTAATCTATATGCTTTATGACATGATTAAAAGCAGCAAATTAAAATTTTTATAATGAAATTAGAGTTTTCAAACTAGAACATTTTATCGAGAAAACTGAAAGTAAATAATTTGAAGTTAATTCAATATACTTAAGGATAGTTGATGTCACTTGAATTGATTAAATTTATGAGACGTACGGTACTTGTTCTTCCCATGATAGAAGTTCTATCCCACGATTAGTCATAGGAAGTTTCCAGAAACGAAGGATTAGCGTAACAACTTTGTGTCCCATATCGACATCTGGTTAAGATGGAACGGTTCACCCTCGATTGACCTCAACGTATGTAACATTTCTCAAACGCTCGTTAAGAGTTCGGTGCTAGAGATTCACAGCTCGGCGGACAAGTCCTTACCAAACTCGATTAGGTACCCTACTGCCAATTGTATTTAAGCTTCTTAACTTGTTTGAAATTAAAGAATTCCCCAAACTCAATAATAAAAGTGATAATAAAACGGATTGTAATTTGAAGACAAATATATTGTAATAAACGTAACTTACAAAGCATAATTTCTGTATTGTTTTAATTTAACAATATTTTGACACGAAGTCTTATTAGATTTTTGCAACCTGTCTGATAATGTTGCAAAATTTACATTAATGATTTAAAGACGCAAATCTTCAGTATTAAAAAATATTTCATTATGAAATATAATATTACATAAATGTTAAATGAACTCTAGAAATTCAAAACAGTCGAATCTAATCAAAATAAGAAGAGTAATATAAATTCACCTTTATCTTTGAATAGTTCACCCACATGCATTTATTGAAAAAATCTACAGATCAGGTATCTGCAAATTGCTTTCGATCAGATGGAAATTACAACTGATTAATTTAGACAAAGAAGAATAATACTTTGTTGCGTTTGCAAATTGTAATACAAATAATAGACACAAAAAAGTTGAAGAAGAAATACAATAATGATTTAAAAAACTAAATGGAATATACCTAAGTAGGTAGAGAGTACAAAAAAGAATAGTAAATTCATGGTAAAAAATTAAATTCCATTACATCGTGACAGCGTTGGATTTCGGTATTTAAGTAGACTAATATATTTAACACAAAGGTACATCAAATTTTTTAAAGCATCTATAATATTACACATTTAAAATTACTAATGTTCTACATTCATTTAATCAATACATTAAAGTAACCACCCAATTAGGATGCACTTAAAATCACATTTAAAGAATGCTAAAAATCGTGTGCTTTAGATACTCAACGGTGAAAACAAGTTTCTTTGCCAATCGAATACACAAGCATACCCGAAAGAAAGTGAAAACTCACAAAACAAGTATACACACACTGTGTTGATCAAACAATATTTACGCAGATGTAACACGAGTTGACGGTTCCGCTGAAAAATCTCATGGCTCCGGCGGCCGTGCAAATTGAAATGGAAGTTGAACGAGGTTAATGAAATAATTAATTTATATACGCCGCCGCAACGAAGTGGTCGCGCGAATTTCAAACACGCGCGTACAAACGGGGATTTCGAACAACGAGAATACGCTGGGCAAGCGACTTCACAAACACTTTCTTTTATCGAGTTTACATCCGACCGCGCTCACGGCCTCTGCCCTCCGGTGTTACACAATTACAAACCCATAACATACTAATTCGTTTAATTCCAAATTATCACCCCTGATTTTACGCGTCGTTGAACGGCGTTAACGTAGCACAACGCGGTAAAAGCGATTTACGTCGATTATGCATATGAGCCACGGAAACTGTCACAGATTTTATTATGTAGAGGTAAACAGGTAGCGATCGTGGAGAGAGCCCTCGTCAAAATAGCAGAAACGTTCGTTTATACCCCGATGCGTTACCAAAATCAGTAGCTTCCGTGAAAGGAGTCGAAAATGCACCGTGCTCGGCGTATCGTCATTATTAGACTGCGAATTTTATGCATTTATAGTATTGTACGTAAAATTATTTCAAGATCAGTATAACAAAACGTTACCATAACGATAATGTGTTTAAAAGGTTTTATAGAAAAACACAATTTTTCGATGATATTAAGGTCGGCCGAGCACGCCGACCATTGAAGATTGGACATATTCTCCTTTAAAAAATATTCCTCAACAATTTTAGCAGTATGTACTGCAGCATTATTTTGCTGGAGTATATATGGTATAACAGCAATGCGTTCTGCGTATGTATAAATTTGATTTTTTATTAATTCGAGATAACAGACGCTATTCATTGTGCCCTGAATAAACTTAATTCCTGTTTTTCCTTTATATCCGACACTAGCCCAGACTATTACTCCACCTCCATGCATTTGACGTTGAATTTTTGTTAGCGGTTGCTTACGAATATTACGATAATAATACGTACATCCGTCTGGGCCATCAAGGTTGAACCTCTTCTCATCCGTAAAGACTACTTTTCTCCAAGTCTTTTTCCAATGTACATGTTCTCTTGCAAATAACAAACGTGCCTCCTTATGTCTTGCGTTTCATGAAGGTTTTGCCTCTATTCTAGACCAATTTATAATGTTACTAATCTGGAGTACACGACGAATACTTTGTGTATTTGTTTTAATTCCAACTTGCTTAGCGATCTCCCCCGGAGTGGCACAAGAATTGGAAGCAGCACGTATTATTGCTCGTGTATCGTGTTCAAATAATGCCGCTGTCCTTCCTGTACTTCTCTTCTTTCTGTATGCACTTGTATCTTCCAGTAAATTATATATAACTTTTCGACTGCGATTAACTTCTTTTGCAATTTGAGTAATAGACAACTTTTGTTTCCTCGAAGCTAAAATTGTGCTAATTTCGCCTTCACTTAGCTTTATTCCACGACATATTATGATAGCGTTAGAACAAAGCTCTAGACACAAATTGAACGCAATAACTCTATGAAAGCTCACGAAACACTGAATAATATGTAAACATAGTTCAAGTGTGCTACCATTTTGTCTGCGTCGGATTATATATTTCTCTTCCAACTCAGAGAACTCACTGAAGTAAAGTCAATCTATGTTATGTTTACATACTTGTAGAAGGTACGTTTTACATATAACTAAGAGTTTTCACGCTAGCATAACCTTAACGCTAGAAATTAAATATAGCACGCGTGTGCTATCTCTTTGTCTGGGAGTGTACCATCTCGTAACTTTTTCTTCTACCATAAAAAACGTGATGAAACCTAGCTTCCGTTCATATCGCACGCGAAACGATGGAATCTTACCAATTCCCCGCGATGTTAATGAATCGACGGTAGTTCGATCGAAAATAGGCAACACCGGAAACGTAAAGGAACCGCGGCAAATAATGTAACATCTCTTAACTGATCATTATACATAAAAAGGTCATGGAACCCCGCTTCCGTTCGTATCACGCAACAAACGATTGAATCTCAACGATTCCCCGCGACGCTGGTGAAACGGCGCGCGGTTGTTCAATCGAGAACAGTCGCCACCGGATGCGTAAAGGAACCGTGGCTCCGGAGAACGCGATGAACGCGTCCTAGGTGGGGCTTGGCTCGCGTCGCCGATTGCCGGAGGATCGGGAACAGAACGATGATGCCCGCGGAAGGCGTGTAAGTGCGTCGAATCGGTGGAAACGAAGGCGAGCCAATGCACGGTGAATGGCCGTCGAGAATGGCGAACGACAATGGACGATCGGAGCGTTCTTCCGGAGCGATCGTCGTTTTCCGCGCGAGTTGTATGTACGCACGCCCATTGCCGGGAACGGGGCCGGATCTTCGCTCTCTTGGGCCCCCATAGAGAGTCGATCGGACCGCGGTCATGCCGTCCTCGTTTGCCCCGCCAATCGCGACTTTCGAAACCGCTGCCGGATAAAGAATCCGGATAAATGCGATGCCGCGGCCTCGCACGCAATCTGCTTCGCGGGAATACATACATATAGTATAGCCTGGTAGCACGTTTCGAGATGGTCGCCGAGGCATCGATTTCCGTGGGCCACTCTCTCGCGTATTCACGTCCAGCATCGCTCGATGGTATGTATTACGTTACACCGGACACTTGACGAAGGCAATATTTCAGAAGATGCGATATCGGCTATTTGAACGGTAATTTTGAAGATGGTTATCCGGCTAATTGGTATTTTCCTGGACATTGATTGCCGATAGAGGTCTTCTCGATGGACGGTGAATTGATGTTCCTGATATAAGGATGATTGGTGTATCCAGAAAGAATTTCACATCGGTACCGGTTGTAATTAAGAAGCTCGTTCCCCTGGGAAGTGCTCGATAAAGAAACGGAGAAGTAAATATAGAACCGTGGTGAATCGTGTTGCAAGGTTAGAATCAGTTCGGAACAAGGAGAAGGGAAGGTATGAAAATAGTAGTAGCTTTCTATCTAGAGTTTTTGCATCTAAATTCTATACAGTATTTAGCCCCTTGGGGACGACGCAAATTTCCCGTTTCTTCCCGTTCGGCCAACGGTGTGTGTGGCGTCATATACGTTATTATAATTTATTCATGAATGAAATTTTTAGACATTCTTTGTAGTTATAATTAAATCAAAAGTGCATTCATGTGGCCGTACGGTGTACCTACGGACAGGAACTTAAACCGATATGATTTTGATACCGGTATTATGCCATCAAACCTATACCGAAACCATATGTTACCGAACAACGAAATAAATACCAGTATTTTTTCGGATTCTATAAGGGTAGGGCTTATACATATAGGGTCATATAGGGCGAAGATACAACCGAATATACCGGTACAATACCGGTATTTTACGTTTCGGTAGAAATCCCTGCATACAGACGTCGTCCTTCATGTGTTAATAACACTTTTTACAGAGCTTAAAAGAATTTGCAAGATACTTACTTGCTGACCAACGTTTCTAGAAATTAGAGAGACAATTATATAAGTTTGCTTCTTTGCAATTCCAAATTTATTTGGACTTTTTAATCATCGAATTCACAATGTTTACTTAAAATGACAGAAACAGTAACATGTATCGAGGGTGATTGAGAGCACAGTATCCGAAGTGGAGTCGCAAGACTTTTACTGAAGTTATTGTAAACTCGCTGGTACCTTGGAGAATACTAGTTATGAATTTAACACTAGAACTACTAAAGCAGCTAAAATGACTGGTTCGTAAATTCTTATAAAAATTATTAAAATGTCATAACAGTATATTTTCTGAGATTCTACAATATTTCTGTTGCAATGTATGTATAAGTGAAGAAGTTCGTTAATTTATCGATTTGCATATTTTCAGTAAGCTGCCCCTTTTACCAACCTGATAGAGGTAAAAACACATACATCTTCGGTAATTCTAGTGTTAAATAACAAACTGTATGGCTAACGGGTACAGCAGGCATATATGACTATGTATTTATTTCGTAAACTGATAAAAACTGAACGTGTTACTACAAAGCGACTAGGAGTAACGCTGACGACTATAGATTTTTCAATAATCCGTATAGGTACCTTATTTGCGTGTTTGGTGGATAGGTGATAATCTTAGCCCTTAGCCATGGCCCTTAGTTAGAGGATAGCTTAGTAAACTTTCTCGAAGATTTCGAATTTTGTGAAGAGAGTGAAACCAAATATGACTAAGCTGTTTCGGACACTGCAGTTCGGTCGCATTTATCAGTTAAGGCCTTTAGTGAGTCAAAAGATTGGTCATCCAACAGGACCAATGTAGTAAATTATAAACTACAGTGTTGAGATCACGATGTAATGAATGTCGTACGAAGATTATACCCATGGATGGGAAGCCTATTTACATGGATACCGAGAGTATGTTTAGGTGGAAGGGGAGCGAAGGATTTTCATTGATAGAAGGGTGAAATACGTCCACGACCACATATAGACGGTTACTTACACATGTTATCGATACTACGTGCGCGTGTGACGCGGGTCGGAGGGTGATGAGATGAGTCGGAGGAAACACAGGAAGATGGACTCTCATGTTCAATGTCTTTATCAGTCGACTGGAATTGCTCATCTCCGAAATGCAGCTATCTGGCCGTACCTCGAGAAAATACATTGCACGATGGAGATAAACATATGTATCGGATGAACCATAGCCGTTCATTATGGTTCGAATGATGCTTTTTCCTCATTATTCTAATATAGTTCGTCGTATCTCTTACTTCTTCGATTCTTTTATCTCGTTTAATAATTTAACCTGTGAATGTATTTTAAAGTGACAAAATACCTCGACACTCTGTTCCAGGTGTCTCAACCGAACTGAATTCTCCTCTGTATTCGCATATCGATTTGTTTTCATACGTAGATGCAGAAAATATCGGGGATTCGCGACACATACCATTCATTATAACATCGGTTATCAAATTACTATACATCTCAGATATTGGGTTTAAATGTGTCGTGGAGAGATAAACTTGTAAATGTCAGTACTGCTTGCATGAAACGCATACTGAAAGGTTTTTAGAGGTGATCTTCTGATTGATAACCTTTTTTGCTTATAACAACTCGCGTGATATTGAAAAAGTTTTATCATTATGTACCTGATTATTAAAACCCTAAAAGTCCCGATGAATCCTGCTTTTGCGTCCACGTACCGGCGAAGGATATTTTAAAACGCATTTAAAAGTTAAAATGAAATTTTGCAAAAATTTATCGACGAACATTCATTTCGGCACAAGAAATTAGATGCAATATACATATCTGATGTGGCATTAATAAAATTTCCAATGAAACTAAAATTATCAGCAGGTACCATTAAATTCACAGATCTTCTATATAATCGTACAATATCTTTGCAATTTATACGTAGATATAATTTTGAGTCCTTGATGTAAAAAATTGTTAAATATTTCTCTATAATTATAAGTTTATCATCTACGTTATTAGACGGATTACTCGGAAGTCACTGCTCAAGTTTGTGCTAATTCACAATTTCAGATAAAAATGTCTGAAAATTAAAGTGGGACAGAATTTGTAATTCTGTATTCGAGGCTTTACTGCGGTAGTAGCAAGTATAATATATTAAACTTTATTATATTTTCACTTCATTGCAATTTCCGTGTTTAGGAATGCTCGAAACGCATAAACATCCGCAGTACACTCATGACTCGGTTTTCGATTACGAAACATAATTTCCACAACAAGCGAAATTTCTTTGTTGTTCCACGGAGATGAACGCATCGGAACCGAGGAGTCGTAGGTGTTCGAAAAAAAAAAAATCTCCCGAGAAGGGTATCGCCGCGGAGACCGAGACGGTTCTTGCGAGATATCGTTACTATCGTCCGGCAATATTTCCGGTTCCTGCCCAAGAAGTGTGCTGCCGATGATAATTCATTATCGCGCCGCTCGCCGGACTTTCTGTCCCTTCTCGCGAACGAACGAACGAACGAACGAACAAACGAACGACAGAAGACGACGACGACATTGATGCTGGAACGGCCGGCGAAGGGAAGGAGAAGAGGCAAGATAATTAAAGAGGGAGGGTAATCCTGAATCAGCGTCATCGAGCGAGCGAAACGTATCCTCCTCGTCGAGTGAGCGAACCGGATGCACATTGTGCGCCGTTCTTGCGCGTTCTCTCGTCATCGTATAAAGACAACCCAGCTCCCGTTGAGACGCGTCGATGGAGAAAACCCAATGTCAACGTCGCCCACGTTTATCATCGGCCTATTCCGCGCGCCTGTCGTATTTTCTTTTCGCTCTTGTAACAGCTGGTACACCGTGTCTCTATAGACATGGCCGGTATAGATCGTTAAATAGATCCCGCGGTTGCGTTCGAACAAGACGTTCGATCGAAAAGCTGTCCGATCGCATGCAATATTTCCCAGTTATCCGATATTCTTAGACATCCTGTACAGAACAAAAGTCACGATTCAATGTTCCCGACAGACATTTCGAGTAACGCGAGATAAAGCTATAATGAAGTCTGTACTTCGGCTAGCGAAAGAAACGAAGATGAGCGTTCGAATAAAATTAATGATAAGCGGGTTTCGATACGAAGAAAAAGAAGAGGAACGGTGGTTAATGAGATAAAGGATCAAGTGTCTAGATGCCTGCAGTCAAGGAGCACTCATCGATCAATCTTGAACAGAACGATGCAGTTTCGGGAAGTGTCGAGATTCTAAAGTACGAACCGCGTGGTTAGCAGCGTTTGGTCAAGAAAGGGAATTCAACGAATACGAAGGAATTTTTAGGGTTAGGGGGTGGTTGCGGGTGTGCTGGCCGCGACTGCATCGGCCGTTGCAGGAAAAAGATCCGGAGCATCGAACGGTCGAGCCATCGTGCTCGTCTCCTGACTCGCGGTATAAAACAATATTGATTGGACGTACAATGCGGGTGGAATTATGGGGTAGATGGGTCGAGGGAGTGGAGGGTGGACTACGGTGTATTGTGCTCGTTGTGTCCGGTCAAACTTTTCATCATCCCTCCGCAGCCTCTCTCTTTCTGCATTTCCCTCTTTTTTCCGTCCGCGCGCGCGCTCCACCCCCCTGCCCTTTCCCATTGCCCTTTCGTCCTCTCTTCGACTGTTCCTTTTTTCTCTTCTTCCCCGACCTTCCAATAATTATTGCAGTCCGTCTCAATTTCGATGGTCTCTCCCGATGGCTTCCCAATGATCGCGCCGCCGAAAAGTTTGCATTTTTTTCTGCCTGGTCGAATAGTCCAAGATTTGACACATCGTGTATCGTCAAGCGTTGGATGATGGTTTTGTAAAGGACGGTGGAAAGGGATTATTAGTAGATGGTGGAACACTGATCGATGGCTCGTCCGGATTTTGGGGATTTAATGTTTAGATATTTGAATGATAAACGAGAACTTTGTGAACATTGAGGATTAAGCGAACGTATGCATAATGTACTTCGCAATAAGGGGGACGAAAAATCGAAAAGGGAAGCATAGATTTTTTTATAAGTTTCGTTTGTAAGGCAATGCAAAAATGGGAAATGGTATCAGATTTTATTAGAAAATATATAATGTATATCAACCCGAACGAGGACTGTTCAAAAAACATAAGTTAATATGGACCCGCGTAAAACTGGCAATTGATTTACAAATTTTACCCTTAATGACAAAAGACTCGCTTTAGAGATGAATAATTCGACGAGAAATACCATGTCATACATTTAATAACCAACTAAAAGTGACTTTTTGTTATCGTTATGGAAATAGTATGCCAGTTACTGTCAATCGCAGGTACTCAACAGCTAAAGCCTCTAAAATTATGCACTAGGTTGTGATAGTGAATTCAAAATTCGAAGTCGTCTCCGAGACGAGTGGTCTCTAGTTAAGGGTTAACAATGTCAGCGATCTGTTTGATTTTTTAGGAATAAGTATGACATTATAGTGTAACAAAATAACTCAATACCATTTACTGTTGTCTAACCTAGCATGGAATATTTTTATAATGGTATAAAATCTCGTAATTTCTTGCTTTAACAAATGGAAAGTACTCCTCAAGTGATACGGACGCTACTACAAAAGCTTTTATAATGTGACTAAAAAATGAAAAATGAATAATAGAAATTAAAAAATCGAACTTTTTAAATACCAAAACAATTATACGGCAAAAGTACCTTTTACTTAGTTCGATGATTATAGCTATACAATTTCAACCAAAAGAAGAAATTGTTCGCATGTATCTATAAAATTTTGAAGTTCAATGTACGTTTAAGAATGAACAAAATTAAGCAAAATAAAAATAACTAATAACACAAACGACTCGTAACGAAATACCTTGTGCTTACAATCACGACACGGAAATCGAGATCAACAATATTATTGACCTACCCCACGTTCTTAAAATTAATTCCTTTAAAGTAAAAGTCGTGTATATTGTATTATAGAAAATTCTAATTGCTCGACCGGAAAATACGATTTCGCCCACCCGCCGGAGTATCAGCGAAAACCAATTATTCGTCCAAATCAAGTGCAACAAAACTTTGGTAATATTTAAAACTACGGGTGGTCCGGTCGGTCGAACGGTATACGGAAACTTTGAAAACTAATATCACCCGAGCCGGTCTGACAAAGGCCTCGGCTACGGCGACACGACGCATACGTTCCTGCCACCTACACACACGCGCGCATTCTTTAGATACCAGCAAACACACGCGTTGTGTACACTTGGATTATTCGCAATTACGCTCCGCAGATCAGATGGCTTCTCTCAGGCAGCGCCTTTATTGCGGCTTTATTAAACGACGATGGCCGATGCGATCGGGCGTGGATCATGGACACAAAGTCTGAAGGCGACGAAGAGAAAGAAATCAGGGGAAGGGGGTTGGGAGGGAACGAGGTAGGAAAGCGTTGAAAGCGAGAGACGGAAAGACGGCGGAGAGCACGAAGCTGGCTACGAGAGAAAACAGTGGGGAAGGGCAGGACGGACGTTCTCGTCGAATCGCGAGCTTCGAGGAACTCACTTTGAAAAGCCGTAGAACCTAAACCCGCGTCTACTTCTCGCTGCGCGGAGGGAAATACGCTTTCAACCGAGAACGAGCAAGTATCGTGTAGCTACGCGATAACTCTAGCCTGGCCCCCGTGCGATACTTCTCCGTCAGGTAGACGAAGCGGACTCCAAGGGTACACAGAAAACGAGAAAGGTTTCTATGAGCCGCGATTGCTTCGCGCTTCTCCCGAGACTCCACGTATGAGGAGGGCAAAACCGCCAGAGAGGAATCGGGCGGCAAGGTGTGCTCTCTCGCGCATACCAGAAAAAAAGTCGAAACTCGAGAAACTCCGGGGAGCATGTAATGATACACGTGTGTTATGACCAACTTCGCTCCTTCAGACTTGTTACCGTGGGCTATCGTTCGAGGGCTCGTCAGATTTCCCGAATATCCCGGCTAACATCGCGATCGTCCGCCGAGAAATGGAGTGGGTCGTATCTCTCTTTGCCATACGCTTTACCGATTGCTTTTTCAGCATCCCGTTACTCTCTCCGTTAATGAAATTATTTTAATCGAATTATGTAACTCTATTGCCGATTCGTCGATATTCTACTCTTACGTTTAAATCATTTATAATCACTTCCATTTATAAGAAAAATGAGATCTCATTTTATTATACGTTATCAAAGAAATACAAGTTTCTGTTGTATAGGGTGTGTGGATGTTTGTGTCGAAATCTTTACGGGGTTGTACATGTCAAACTAAAAGAAAAATCAAGAATGACGAAATTGTGTCGGCTGCTTCGTTGTTAAGTTATTAACAAACAAAAATTGTGGTCTGAAACGCCTGAAACCGGGCAATCTGTGTACAAGCGGTAACCGTAGGTCACGGCAGTGACAGGCGCTCCTTCTTAGCCAAAGACATCATATGTAGCATTCCATTAGTACAATCCTAACATCTGCAGGTCACTCCCTAGTATTGGTGACGCAGGCGACGAACTGTATCCACTTGCTGTTTACACATTTCTATTATTCTATTACTTCGTTCGGTGACAGTCGTCAATGCGAACACATCTAGTCAGCGCGAAATAGCCCTCAAACATATGCATAGTATTAATTTCATTTATTTATTGTAGCGTTGGACGTAGTTAAGTGTAAGTTAGTTTATTTATTACTTACTCATTCACAGAAGTGTGTATGCCGCGATATTCCTTGTAGATTTGAATGAGTAGCCAATGTGTGTGCTTTTCTATCAAGTGTCGAAAGAAGACAGTCCAACCGCGATTGCAGATGTTACACATAACTTCTTTGGCTACGAGCACAGTCTTGGTGTCCCACAAAAATCTCGCTGGTTCGTGCGCACCTCTACATAAAAGTTCCCGATTTCAGGAACTACGTTCGACGCCGTGATAACGCACAGCACACACACCCGTGTTTTTAGCGACTTAGCGCATTTAGCGATATATACACACATTATTACCCCCGTTTCGCTAGCAAGGAATGGAATACTGAAATGTTACGGGGGCTCCTTACGCCCCTGAAACATGGGACAGAACATTACATTGCATGTCAGGTTTATTCTTATATCTCGTCTGTGTTACTAAATAAATAAGCCAGTGTATACGTACCGGTACTGTTGTGCCCTACACTTACCGCCTATACGCATATTGCCTGGTTTTAGGCGCCTCTGGGCCCAATTTTTGATTTTTATTAACTTGGCAACGACGCTTTAAGGCGGACATGCAGAATCGCCTCTTACAATTTTTGATACCAGTAGCCAAATACCCTGTGTATGTCGAAAATTAACACAAGATACAAATTATAAAAGGAAACTTACTAAATTTCACATAACAGAATTAAGAACTGAATTAAGTTCACTCTCCGTAGATTTTGTCTTCTACAAAGTCACAATATGCGTGTAATAATTATTGTAAAATATAGTCTTTAAGTATATTGTAAGTATTAGAAAATTTTCTTTACTTCACTGTTACAGAAAAATCGGTACCTTGAAAGCTTCAATGTGAAGCTTCATCGCAGAATGTTCTTATACCATTACGTTACTATACCGCCATTATATTACTACAACTATTATTATACCACTAGAAGCAAATCATTTTCTTTTTATTCGCGCGATTGTTTCAAAATCTCCAGAATTCGACGTGAAAATTTTACGCATACCAAATCGATTTTCTTTCCTCGTGGCACGATACCACTCGTTTTCTCCCCCAGTGTAGAGTGGCGGAAGTGACAATCGAAGCTCGTCTTCGCCGTGGATGGGGAGTCGGTTACGAGAATCGAGGAGGGAGATCGGAAGGACGGCCGGTCGTTGGATCCGCGTCGAGATTGTTTTGTGAGCGATTCGACGTTCGGGGAAGAATGGTGGACATTCTTGGGAGCCGTGTACAGTTTGGTAATTTATTTCTTGCCGGATCTCCTGACCGCAGGATGCCTGACGAGGGTGGCGCCCTCCGGAGGTTCATTGCTGAGAGCTGTGCCCGGCTCGTCCGCACTTGCAACTATTTCGGAATCAATTAAACTATCGAGGCGACCGAGTGTGCGATTGAATCGTTAATTAGCAACCGCCCTTCGTGTAGCTCGGTATCCCTTTTGAAAATTAAGGCAACCAGCACGTCCTGGCCTTTATTTACGCTTGCAAACCGGTGTCTCGATAAATTCAATGTCGCCCCTTGAACCTATCGTCTGTACCTGTTTTGATCTTTCTTCATTTATATGTTATTACTGTCACGTTAAAATTGTTTATAAGCATTTCAATTTATAAGAAAAACCGAAGTTCATCTTCTACATATATTCATCTGTTTAAAAAAAAAGAAAACAAGTGCTTATATGTTTCATATCCTTTCTATACAATAGTAATACTCCTAACACTTAATTGTATTTGTCTAAAAATTTTTTGAAGATTATACGTCTTATTGACGAGCATAGCGACAGCAATACACGATCTTCCAATTGTTTCGGGCACTGTATATAAAGTCCGTTTAAGTTTTGCGTTCCACTAATAATGCCACGAACCGCAAAATGCAAGTTTTATTCATTGTACAACGTAAAAACTAATGAAGAAAAGTAATGAATACAGTATACTTAACACGTCGAGTACATCGGGGGGATAAAGATCACAGTCCCAAGTTTGACTCCGACATCAATTTTTTAAAATACCATCAATTTAAACCCCATTTTTTCTTTAATCTCAGCAGTTCTACCTATAGTACAAACATTAAACTTCAAAAAGGGCTTCTACAGCGTTTTTTCGAAAATTCCATAGTTTAGGAGTTATTTCCAGTTTTAGTTGGAGTCATTTGTCCCCCCTGTGCACTTTTAAGAATTTTTTAGATATATACACACGAACTGTTAAATTATAAGCATATATAAATCATTATGAGAAATACAACATTTAACATTTTTTTTAACTTCTTTGATCAGTTAATTTCTATGAGCGCAATGGATTCATATATTTATATTATTTTTCTAATGTTCATCTTTTTCGTGATGGTAATCCAAGTTTTGTATTCTAAAGAATTTACAATACTAATCTTGCATTGTTCTCGAATAAAGGTAAGATTTTATAATTCCACATTTCACCAAGTTCGATGTTGATAAGTGACAATAAGAAAACAGTAATCAAATACGACTGTTTTATTCAAATACTTGCAAAATGTTCTATTCTACTAATAATTTACTTATTGATAATCAATAAAAAATATCCAATAGCCGAGTCATCGTCTGTAACTTTTGCTACAATAGAAATGTATTCCATTCCCAATATGATCTTTCAACCTTCATCGAATATTTCATTAAATTTTCATGCATAATTTCGTGATATTTACCGATCAAGTGAGAAAAATTTAATGTATTCTGAAGATGGAAGCAAAAGACGGCCGTTTCAGAGAGTATACAAATTAAATTAACATTTCTACAGTCGAATAAAATGAAACTTCGAAGAGGAAATGTATATTGTTCAAATTCTAAATCAATTTTATGTGATTAACAAGGAAGAAACATATTTTACATCTACCTTTCTAATAGACGGAGACACAAGAGACGAAGTCCATGATAACTTCTACAAACAGTACTTTGTCGTTCAGTTGTGAAACAGTATGAAACTGTAGTATCCATTTAAAGCATTGCAAATATTATGTTATATATAAATACTTTGTACGAACTCGTAAAGAATGACAAAAATGATTTCCATATGATCAGAATCAACATCATACCAATTTAAAAAAAAGATCAAATCTTTAATGTAAATTTAAACAAAAATATCATAGAAATAGAAATAAGCAACAATGGTAAACCATAGTTATGTGTATAGTTATTCGACGCATCGCCTTGTCCGACGCTCTCTCGCACAAAAATGTTTTTACAGTTCCTACGCCGAGCTGGTGCAATTTCGAATAAACATCTCTGTAAAAACACGAACCATCCGTTGATACTCTGGACGCTCGTGGATCCAGATTATTCGCTCATCCGCCGGCATTCGGACACAAATGATCCCCCTCCGCATCGGCGCCGAAAGACACGCAAAATTGTTAAGAATTACACAATACCGGGCGACAAATGAAGCGTTTCAGGGAAAGCTCGGCGCGGTCACCCTCCCCGCGTCATGTGTGAACACAAGAGAGAGCAAACTGGGGGGAGGGAAAAAAAGAGAGATCCTCCGCGCGGGGCGCACGAGCCACGGAGCTCCATCAAACCCTTCGAAGGGTTATGAATAAGGGATGAAGTTCCTGCGTAGTGGCGCACACACGCCACCGCCAGTGTCCACGCATTCATACGAACTCAGCCGGAGTTTTAAGCTCGATTGTATGCCAGTAAACGAATAAATGTGCAAATTTGACGAACCAGCGGGTCCCTGCCTCGTCCCGCGCTCGCGAGCGTCACTCTCTTTCTCTTCCTCGTCTAACGGAGAACGAACCGCGTGAACACGCACGGTTGACAGCGACGAGTGTTCGCGAAAGAAAATAAAAGAAGAAAAAAAAATCGAATCGACGTATAGGACCGTAGATAGCCGAGAAAAAGATGAAATTATGCCTATACGGTCGCGCGAATCCATATTTTCCAGAATTTCGTGGACGCCTCGTAGGTGAGTACACGCAAACAAGTACGTGCGCGCGCTCTCTCTCACTCTCTCTTTCTCTCTCTCTCTCCTTCACGAGTTTGCTGAAAAAATCCACTGGCAAGTGCGTGCGTGTGTCGACGCACCCCGATCAACCTTCCGCGGACACGCTGGGCGTTCCTATGCGCGGGTCCGTGAATAAAAATAATTAACGGAAAATATATACGAACGTCGAACCGGCGATTGATTTACGGGGGAGCGCAAAGGTACGAGGCGGGACCCGTAATTTCGCAAAAACCGCGTATCTGTGGGTTCGGCTTCGATTTTTGTTTTTACCCCGACCAACCAGATCGACTGCACACCTCATGCCCCTCTACTTCGCCTATGTCCGTTTCTCAATACACACGACCTGCTGAATGTTTGTGCGCGCTCGTGTGTGTACGTGTGCGTGCACTGGTGAAAGCACGAATTTACGCAAACGCATATAGGTACGTGTCGCGTGTGTCTGTACACATCTGTGTGAATTTTTTCACTACTCATCGTTCTCTCAACCCGTGCGAACCCAACGGTCCATGATATTCGTTGCCGCGGATATTACGGATAGTTAAGCAATGGTTTTTTTGCATTTCATCAAATACACTGGTCGACGATGCGAGGATACTTCGGGCACGGACAATCGTGTTTTTGTACGGTCCGGGGGATTTTATTCCTCGTTCAGCAATCCAGTTTCTTTGGGACTGAACGGAAGCGACTTTCCGCTAGGTAGAGTAGTCGAACCTCTTTTTGAATTACTTAACAATGTATGTCGTGGTTTAACGTTTCGCATTTGTTACGTGAAAAACGGCTATTGATAGGATAAGTTTTTTATTCGTATCAAATTGAATAATTAAAGAATCAACTAACGTATTTTATCTTTTTTGGTATATGTAATTATATATTATGTTAAATGTAATGAAAATTTTTCGAATATGTCACACTATGACTATAAATGTTTTATGAAAATTTCGAATCTTCTTAACATTTCTCAAGCATTTGCGGTTTGGATGTGACCGTACATATACATAACTCCAAGGATACATGGTATTCGGTGCACTGTTGCGGACGTTAAAACCTTGGGTAGGCGCCAATGCATCCAGGTGTACGAACTTACAAGTAGTGGAAGGCAGATGGTAATCATCCCCTTCCCCTTGGTAATAACCCATGCAGTTTACTTGGGGTGGCGGGGTTACCCTTAAAGAACGGTCGAAGCCGGTTTCTAACTAAATCTGCAATTTAAGTAATACACCGCATAATTGGTCATGCCTACTAAACCTGGCTGGAAAACTCAAGAAACTCATCCGTGAGCGTGTTTCTTCTCATTCACAACCATTTCGCTAATTACCAATTCTTTTCTTTTTAACAACAAAATTACAATTATTACCCGAAAACAAGTTTCATTTGGTATCCGATTCACAGAAGTCATTTACCTTCAACAAACATTGCGCCGTTTAGCAAAAGACGAAAGAGGACGAACCTGCGGCTCTATCCACGGCTCCTCTTTCGTCCAAGACAATCACCGTGTTAATTACAGGAACCGCTCCGACTGTAGAGAGAACACAGTAGCGAACTGCCGGCGCGACACGGTGTTTCGTGTGACATAAGGTAACGCCTGGTGCACGGTACATTATCTTCCTCCTTAAGGGGGTGAAAAACGATTTACAAAGTAGCGCGCGAAGCGGAGGCGATTTAATGCCCTGAACGACTTTCTCACCCCATCGCGGGTTGGGTGGAAAACGAAGCGCGAGGCTAGAGAGCTATGTAAGAACCGGAGCGTGACACGGCCAAGAGGGAAAGGTATGGTGATAGGGCCACGGGCCGGCTGGAGAGGGACAGATGACGAGTCTTGTAGACATAGTGCTAGGGGTGCTTAGTTCTCCCGGCGTGAAAAGCGGAGAAAAGCGCAAGAGAGTTTTTTTTTCCTGGTCTCTCTGAAGTAAGTGGCTACATCGTACATAGCACGTAAGTCCACAGGTGTCCGTGGACAATGACTCGCGTCCCTGTTGTGCCGAGTCGCGCGTGTATGCGCGTCCGTGGATAGAGCCCGATCGCGATCTGTGTGCGTGGCAGAGATTCGCGATCTCGTGTGGGTGGTGTGCACGTACGCGGATCCTTCGAAGGGGTTGGACTACCGGCAGAAGTCTCTTAATTTCCGTGCTTCGGGACAAAGGGGGAAAAAACGAGCGCTCGAGAAAAGAGCCGAACGTAAAAGTGGGGCCGCGTCGTCTCCCCTTCTATGGCCCGGTTCTTTCTCTCGTTTCCGCAGCCCTTCTTCGTCTTCGTCCCAACCATGGGCGCTCCTACGTAACGCTTCTTCCTTCTCCTTTCCCTTAACACTCTCTCACGCACGCTCTCTCTTCTTCCAACTCTCTGATGGTAAATAGAGAGAAACAACCGATGACAACACGACGGGGCGAGGGTGCATCCGCGGACTCGAGACGCATGTACGCAAACATTCGTGCAACAGACGAGAATATATCCTTTGACTCTATCCACCGGCAGCTTCGCCCGCTACCGCGCGCCGCGCCGATGAGCCAGCCGCAAGGATCGCCGTGACTTTAATTCCAGAATTGTTTGCTCCGCCTTCCCTCAGAAGTTAACTGAAGTGGCACAGAAGTTTTACCGCGTCGTACGTGCCATTATATCTTCGGTTTATACGGCGATTGTGCGTTCCGCGGAGCGAACCAGCCCCATTTTCCCAGACTGGCTTCTTTTCATGTAACATATACACTTCAGTAATCGCATTCGGGGCTCGTTTGTGCCCCGACGAAATCCCCTCGATTTTAGAGAGCTCCGCGTAATATTGAAAATTCCTGCGCCCGGCGTTACTGAAACGGAACCGGAAACTAGAGTTCCCTTCCGCTGGACTGGTTCGTTGATCTTCGACCGTCGTCGAGGTTCCTTCTGTTTTGTTACCGTCATCTTGGTAATAGCCACTCAAGACCAATTGGAAAATTAAACAGTGCGTGAAATCACGTTCCGATGGCATCAGAAAATTGGTGGGTAGCCAAATGTATCATGGAGTTTTATACAGAAGCAAATTAATGGACCCAGAAAAATTGTATTAAGAATGATTTTTAAATCTAAGAGACTGCTAGGTATTACTCAACATTTGATTTTTATAGATTGTTGTATATTTGGATACATACCCACACTATAGTTTAGTTTCAAATTTTTTTAATGAAGTATCAGATATTCTTACTTTGATAGAAATTTCTTCTAACTTCCGCTGTACTTTACGGAAATGAAATTAATTAAGATGACAGTAAAATCCAATTTGAAATGCTTTCTCTTCAATCCAAAATACGTAACAGGTCACTTACATTTATCTTTCAAATAATAACAATATCTACTTTATTGCACATTATTACGCTTACTCGACAACAGACGGCGCAATTACACGTCTGACAAAATGTCATCCCCCAATTCCTCAAAACTCATAGAATACAGTCAGCAACCTACACCACCCCAGCATTAGATCGATTAACAGTATCGGACGTAAAAAGGAGCTCACCTGGAATTGCCGGATTCTATTACACCTACCCGTAAAATGGATCGCTTATACCTTGTCGCGAATCCTCGAGCTTCTCTGTGGCGCGTGACTTTATAACCGGCTGCTGTTCTTTTTCTATGGTGATCCTCTTCGTCGAGGATCATCCATTGTGTCGTCAAACCAGAATAAATATTTAACAAGCCCCGTCGTCCTGTTACATCAATATATGTATGTATATCCCGACGTGTGTCCTTCCGGCCAGGAAGAAACCACCGAGACACACTCGATCACGTACACACCCGCGTACAGAGAAAAGGACGCACCGCCCACGTCAGAAAGGAGGCATGGATCCTTTCGGATATATTCAAAATATGCAGAACACCGGCATGTCGCTCGGGTGCACTCCGACAAAAGGCACGCCAACCGCGGAGATAAAGCGAAAGCGCCCCTCTCCAACCCCCTCTTCGTTCATCATTCGGGACGCGGTCCGCCGGATGGCGGGGGCGGGAAAAGGGGGGGGGGTTGGACGAAATAAGCAGAGGGGAAAAATGGAAGAGATCGCCGATTTTGTTTGCCCACAAAACGCCGTAAACACGAGACGACCGGCATTATGCAGTCGTCGTAGACAGACAGCCACCTACAAGCAGATGATGAACCTTCTTCCAAGTTTTACGGATTAGTGACAGGGCGGATGTTACGCCGCCCGGGGGTAGAAGAGACAGAAACCGATGAGAAGGCGCCCTGCGCCGCAGTAATTTGAGATGATGCTGTTCTTTTTCAGCTGCTATTCGGCAGATGTCGAAATTGCTCCGCAACGGAGACAATACTGCAAGGATAATGGATTTAATTCAAGAAGTCCGCCGCGAGTTGTGTTGGGCATCTCCTGAAAATACACTCCATTTTGGTTCGGACGTCACCCCCTCAGGGCATGTGACGTGACACTCGATCGATCGATCGTTCGTTCGGACTATTGACTTTGATTGCCCGAATGAAAAATTATTATAAATGCACTTCGTGTACTCCAACACACATTCAGAACGTGGATTTAATATTATGAAAATTATGAAAATTATACGTCTTAATCCTTTGTACTCTAGTGGAGCCGTAGCTGCTACGGTAACACGTAACCGACAAACCGTGATTTCATAAAATACAAATTAGAAGCATTTATAATTGTTTTAGAAAACATCTTTATTGTTTAGAGGTAACACAACAAATGTGATATTCAGTTATCAGCCCTTCGTATTAAAAGTGTCAAGAAATTTTCTACCGTTTTAAAACAATTGCTGCAAGCATCTCAAGTAAAATGAAAAAAACCATATTACTTATGGAATAACCTGATCCAATATAAATTTGGAAACCGTGCTATGGTAATTAACATATTATATGTAAGGCGATACTTCAAAGTTAAGGATTGGATAAATTCTAGCAAAACCACTGTATAGAATCGAGAAGCTTGGGCCACCCCTAATATCAGAGCGACAACAGTGTTATCTCTGTTTTCACGTAATTTCCTCGTAACGTCAATTTTCCTCAATACTATTAACCCTTCGTCGCACGTTCGAGCGCCCTCTGGAAAAACAAAGGTGTCACTTCTTCAAAGAGCTCTTAGGCTGCTCTGTATCTCCTTCCGCCTCCCTCTCGCTTTAAGGGCCCGTCTTCTCGCGTCTTTCCGCCCGGAAACATCACCGGTCGCGTGCCATTTCACTCGCTGCTTCGTATTCCCTGATCTATCCGTGTCACTCTATAGATTTTATCCCAAGTATCTCAAGATTCTTAGTCTCAACCCTAGCAAACTTCGGCTCCCTTCTTTACTCTGCCAAGAAAGCACTTTATCTCCCGAGGGGTGGCTTCAACAGGTTACAAGACATCGGTTTTTCTTAGAGAAGCCCGTTCCCAAGGAAAGCTCGCCCCACTGTTTTCAAAGGGCTGTCTTAGCTTATAGAAAGTGTCTGCTAATTACACCTCCCTCCGTGTCGATTTTCTCGGCTCGTTAACTACTACACCAGCTAATGAATGGCGATTGTTATTGCCAATCTTACGTTTTTATTTCTCTATTCTCCTAAAATATGTTATTTGAAAAGTATTTATGTATACTTATGGAATGTTTGAAGGTGTCTTGTTATTGTTGAATATTGTTAAATATGTGAAAGTGATTATTTGTTCAATTATTTTTTGTGCACGTTTATTTCAAAATTATGTCATTGAATATAAATAGTTATATGCTAACAGATTCTTTTTTATGTACTTTTGTCCGCTTAAACAAACTATCATTTTTATACATTGTAATTTCGCCGTTTGTTTATGTTACATAATTGTCTGATCTGCCACTTAATTATTTTATTCTGATAACCAATTTTGAATTGTATAATTCAAACCACAATTGCATTAATTAACTTTGTAACAAAATTCAGTTTTCATTAATTCGAGTATTCTAAATATGACAAACAATAATCATAAGCTTTTATGAGAAAAACACGTACAATTGTGTACACAGTATTTAACAACATATTTATTCGAATATACAACAAAATAATGATTACTTAGAAAACGTTAATAAAGAAATAGTTATAAACAAGACTGGTTATCTCATTAACAGAATTAAATATCATGCTAAAAGTACTTTAACAACCCTTGAAAAGCTGATAATTTTGATAATCGAAAAGATAACAGTATCTAGGTCCACATAGACCACAACTCGTCTGTCAGTAGATGTGTTTTGGAGCAAAAATTTTTCAAAATATTCAGTTCTTCTTGTAAAATGTTAATATAACAAATTGTACGTTTAGCTTGTTTCCGCCAGCTGGAATAGTGCTTCAGATTTCTGAAATCCTGGTGTGCATATGGTGGCTGACCCAGAAACCAAGGTTTAAATCCACAGTTAAATTGTTACATTGTTCTCTAAACACAAGCAGATTTGCGCAAGCTTCAACGCTTGTTACTAACCGTGAAATGTTTCTTACCCCAATTTCCAATAAGGAAGTACTTCATCCTATTCCACGGGGGTGACTCCAACAGGTTTCAAGACGCCCGGCGAGCTTGAATCGTCTTCGCGACTGCCACCCCTAAGGAAACACCGTCCCTTTATATCTTACAAGTTAGTCGCTTCCTGAGCCTCAAGGAGATCCACCCTACCCTCAACCCATCGGGTTTTCTTAGCCCCTTCACGGACGAAGAACTTCCCTCGAAGATTTTCCGGGCTAGAGGGTACGGAGGAGACCTGTTGATGAAAAGAGACAAACAGTGGGATGAGGGCCGGGAAAAGAAACGAAAAGGGTTTTCTTACGACGATACCACCGTCGTTGCTTCTCACCCCCCACCCCCCTCCATCATCGAGTCCGCGTCTCCTCTCCTACCCCCGAGGCGCACTCGAGGGAACAAGATATCAACTTGTTGCTGTTGGGATTGAGCGTGGGCCAAGGATCTAGCTAGAGGGTCGAGGTTTTTATTTTATTGTTTAGAGACGGCGCACGCGAATCCGGGTGATCCCCTTTCCTCGCTCGCCGTTTCTCCCCCTTTCGTAGATTAGGAACGCTTTGTTCCGTGTCAACGCAAAAAAACCACGGCAATTTACTCGTGAAGAGGATTTACCGTGTTTCGCGGTGTATAACGTGTTCCTTTTTAATTAAAGTTGACGCTTGAAACGCACGTTCCTCTTTAGACATATATTTTTCAAAGGTGAACCATAATTTTTCGTAACTATCTTTAAAAATGAATGTGAAAGTGTACCTATCAGCAATCGACGATTTCTTGATGAAATCAGTATCCGTTTCTACAGAAATTAAGAATTTCTACTGTTTCATTTATATTCATCAACCTACATTACTATTACTCGGTGAAGGGTTAGGAAGATTTTTTTTTATTTAGAATATATGGTACCATAATTTACAAGAAATAGTCGATCATTTATTGGAACATCTAATATTTTTCCTTCCGATTGTTTTTGTGGGGGATGTAACAGATAAATTAAATGGTCGAGCAAACGAAACTCAATTTTAGTGTTTCTTCAATTATGTAAAACGCCAAAATGGGAGTTATAGTGATTCCCCGTGGCTGATCCAATTAGTTATCAGAACAAATCACGCACATTGAATTTCATGACGAAGGAATATTCTTGGTGGTTCTGTCGCTCGGATATCATCGATTTTTTCCTTTTGCCCTTCTGCAATTCCTAGAACAGATGCACCGAGAATTTGTTATAAATACATCAGGCATACTTTTCTGATGAAAATAGTAAAATAACAAAATTTGAAAATCAACAGAAAAATCAGTTTTACTGACACGCTTCGTCAATGCAACCGTTATTTTGAATGACAGGAAGAGAAAAAAAGTACCTGTTAAACATGTAATCAGAAATGTTTCCGTTTGAAATTAGCACCAAAGGACTGAGTTTATATAAGTTTATATATAATAAGAATTCTGATTGAAGAAACACGTTACGTTAATAATTACAATTTATATTTTTCATATTTGCATAAAATGACACGAAAAAAGTCATACTTTGTTTTGAACGATGAGCAATTGCAAATGCTTAATTATAGAAACTTCTTTTTATTCACCTTTATTAGAGTTATTTTTATGCTTCGTCAAAATGAAATAACTCATGTGCATGACGCATCATTTTTAGCATTTATTTTGAATGTTGATTCGTAACTTAAAATTAAAATAAACGATACTTAAGTAAATATATAAATGTATTACATTTATGGTTCTGAATAATTTAACAGTGTACAATGATACAAAAGAAATAGAACGGGATGAATGTGACCGATCATAATCAATTGTACTTTAATGGACATTGTGTAGACGTTTCGTGTCAACTGAGTGGTGGTTCTGCTAAACTTCCTTCTAGGAGTTCCGAGGACATGCATCCATTCGGAAAACACTTGTTGAACATCCAACTAAGATTGCTCAACCTAAGAAGCCACTTGTTGCTTCATCCTTCCTGTAAGGAACCCGAGTCCCGTTTCAGGATACTTACCGTAATAGCTGGTAAATCTTGTGCAGTTTCCACCCTAACCTCTGTTCCTCGATGATTAGAAACTATAACGTTTCAAATCGAAGTTTAAATGCACTTTTTTCAACAAAAAAAGGTGTCCAAATAATATTTATGTAGATCTTGTCAACTCCTGATAACATTTACATAAATTTTTCGATAAAGATCGCTTTAGATTCTGTGTGAATATTGGTATAGTACGGTGTAGTAAAGATAGTGAAAACTAATTGGACAAATTATTACAAATATTTGTATTGGAAATTACATATATTTTGTAATAAGAGATTGTACATAATTGTAGCTTTGCTGGGAACGCTACTCATCCCTCGATTCTTTGATTGAAATAATCCATTACCACTGCAACGATTAGATGAAAGGGGCGTCTCCTGAGGCAGGGGCCACGTGTTTCTAGCACAATTCCAGACACATGCACAACTACAGGCACGACATCGGTTTAATCAATTGCACGATATATCGAATACCGACTTCGGATACAAACGTTCAATCGGTGAAAATACACTTGCTCGTTACTTTACAGAAACTTCTATTCTAAACGTGTTTCAATGGATTTTGTTAAAAATATATTTTAAGGTCACGAGTATTATCTGTAGATAATTACAAATTTTGATAACTTCATTTTCGTAGAAAATTCAATCGAATCAACTTTTTTTTAACTTATATAATATAAGTCAGAAAATATTATTTTACATGTGCGTTCTTCGAATTGAGGTCAGTAAGGGAACAGGGATTAAAAGACTAGTAACTTTTTAATAGCTTTAGCTAAATCTTCTTTAAAATAAGTCTTTTCAGAAAGAAATAAAAAGAAGAAATATGAACATAGTACACCATAGTAGGTACCTAAAGTATAAAAAAGTCATTTCTAGTCGAAGAAATAACACAATTTATTGCCACAGCAAACACAACGTGAAAATCGATACAAAGTGGGTAAAATTAAAACAAGAGTTGGTTAGATACAGTAATTGATCTAGATGTTCGCATAGATAACAATATACGAGGCATAGAAATAGCGCTCCATCGACCAGCACGAATTAATGAATTTCCACCGAGTTAACACGATGAATGGCGGAACTTAAAAAAAATACTAGCTCACCCCGAGACTTGTGAGATGATTAGATTCTGCCACGTGCCTATTGTGCCACCCATTGACGCAACGCCCCTTCGTATATGCGCGCGCGTGTGCGTCGTGTTCATGCATGTGAGTACCTTAATCGAGCGTGGACCGTAAGACGTAAAACTGTAATCTCGCATCCTATCCTATAAAGGGAAACTCGATTCCATAATAATCTATTAGACATAGAATCATGAATTCCACCCGTATTTTGAACATAAACTGAAAAATAATACAAAGACAGGTAAAAATTTCATTCGGGAAGAATCTAAATTTTGTTTCAGTTTTTAAGTCATAATCTTTAATAAGGTTCATGATACTTCCAGCTAATCTCGTTACTGCTTGAATTATGAATTTCTAATAAGAAATATACAAATTTTACATATTTTGTTCAAGACGTCCCTAGTAGTTACAAACATAAATGAAAAGAAATATCTGCCATACAGGTTAGAAATACGGGTTTGTGATAAATACGATCCAACAGACATTTACATGTGTAGTTAAGGGGTATATTACAGAAACAAACTTTCACTGTGTAATTCGTATTAGAAAAAGTTTCAATTCAGAAGAAATAACTTGATCCAATAACGTTCAAATTTGAACGGTCAATTTGAACCTAGATTGAAAATTGCTCCACCAAATCACAATATTCTCACGTGAAACGTTCGTTCTGAAACTAATACTTTCATTTTAAAGTAGTTATTATATTATCATAGTAATGCAAATTGAAATTTAAAGCAAAATGTAATTTTTCCTACAAATTTCGTAACATTTTTCAAATATTTCCTTTACACAAACTACATGTGTAAAAATAATTCAATGTACTAAGGCGAAAGAACGAATTACAAAAATTTCGAATTTTGTTTACCAAACACTACCACTGATTCAGTAACCGTCCCCTTCATGGGCATAAAAGAATGACAATACCAGAGTTCACGAAAAACAGTCCAATATTCATCGCCCGATCCCCGGAGGCCAATTCCATATCCAATACCGAGTGTCGTAACGAGGTTTCATGGAAAGGGCTCACCTAATCGTCTAATCGTTGTGGAACACACTGGATGTACCCTTCGACTATCCACGGCGCGGTTTGCCGTAGTGTCATCGAGGGGGAGCGTCTAATCGACGATCGAGAAGACAGATAAGAACCGGCATCGAAAAGACGAAGAAAGATAGTCAATGGAATTTAGCCGGGTAAGGAGGCGACGCTGTTTCCAATCGAGTCGCATCGCTATATTTGATTTTCAACCTCATCGTCCCTTTGACGATCGTGACTCGTGGACTGCGTCCGTAACCGTAGGACGATCGACTTGGAAATCTCTTTTTATCGAGTAACGCAACGACAGGGAAAGGCAGCCGGCCAGGTTCTTTGTCTATCGGGCCATCTGTCACTCTGAAGAGTCGAAACGTCTCTCGTCGAGAGGGTGTGTGTGCGTAGGGGGGACAGAACGGCGTAGGCGTTACGGTAACGCCGTTAGACGACCTACTTGTGTTTGCAAACGCCTGATCGCCTCTCCTACCCCTTGTCTGGGCAGACGGCGCTTACACCGTGTATTCCCACGCGCGCCAATACAATGAAATACGATCGAGATAAAAGAGAGATAGCGCGCGACACGTCGGAACGGACCTCTGGGGTACCTGTGTATCGCGTATTGATTTTCCACGTATGGAGTTAAGCCAACGGGGTAAGCCGAGACGCGACAAAGTTTATTAATCCTGGGGGCAGTGTGAGCGCGTCTGCGTGGCCCCGGCCCACGACGAAACGCCTGCACTCCGTGTGGACACGAAACTTTTGACGTTGGCTCGCTGCTGCTGCTGCGCCAAAATTCGTACTTTTCACTGGCCGTTTCGACCGGGGAAAAAACGCCTCTCTCTGTTAGAACCGGAGAGATATATCCTGTGACCCCGGGGTAGCGTAACCGTATCCGAAAAATACACATAGTTGGAATATTAAGGATATGGTTTCTGTTGCCGTACTATGCGTAACGGAAAAAAGACGGAAAATTAATCTGAACGATGAATTTTGGAATCTTACAACCTAGAACCATTAATCGGAGTTATTAAGTTCCAAGTCGGATGAAAGAGATGTACAAAGTGTACCAGAAAATGAATCCCACTCCAGTCATTATTGTATTTCAATGCTTTCTGCTACACCTGACATGCAAAATCAACTCGATCGCATGTTAACATGAACATTTGTTATCAATGCATGTACCTAAGTCAGCGCTGAAGTTAAGTCCACATAAGCTGATTTCGAAATCCAAAAATGGAATCACATAAGGACTAGGGGTGCATAGTAAGACGAAAAAGGGTAAATAAAGCGGATAATTCTGAAACACAATCACTGGAGTTAATTCCGCCTTAGGTGGAAGTTTCGTCTTAACTCCAGGTGCTGTATAAATTGGTCAGCCGAAAAGCACGGTTTCGGGAATGAAGGAAAGGAACGCAGGAGAACGACGGGGGACGTCTAATACATCATAAACTTGCGAACAAAGAGGAGAGAGGATGTCGTGGGTAGCACCGGGGAATCCGCCGGCCCCCGGTATCCTCGGGACAAAACTTTGCCTATTTGTTAAGTCTTGCCCGCCGAAACTGTCTCAGATACTGCCGTCGAACTATGCCTCACACCTACGACCTCCTTAGTCCCATCCTTCTTCCTTCCTAACCCTCGCCGCTGTTTCTCCGATGGCTTGTTTCGGTGCATCCTTTGCTGGAACGCTGAATAGGAGCCACAAAGACGCATTCTGTTTCGCAAAATTTATCTCCCGCTTGGAAAATTGATGATACGCGAGAATTCAACAACCTCGAGACTAAAACGAAGTTTGTCTGAAATGCAGAATTAATGTACTGATTCTTTTATATCGGACTTTGTGTCATTTTGACCCTTAATAAGGAAAGAACATCAGTTTATGAAAAACGTCATCAGTGGCTAGGATCTGTAAAACATACTAAATAGTTAAACGTGACATTGTTCTCCGTTCTGTACAAGCACCTACTACAACATTTTCTTATAAATATTCTTGGGACACCAGAATTGAACTTTCGTTTTAAAAAAAAGAATGATATTCTCTGCTCGATACTCCAATTGACAATTATAATGGCAATTTAGTATTCTTTTGAATTACTGACTGAAAAATATTATAAGAAACTTACTTGATATAATTTTTTAAATCTATCTATACGTATATGCTAAACTGCATCTACGAAACTGTTAAACTGGAAGGAAATTCTTGTTCTATTTGACGCATTAGTGTCACGATCGGTAAATAATTGAAACCTTCACAAGTAAACCAGTAAACAACTCTTGAAGGTGGTCGAAATTCGTAGATATCTAAATTTATTCATCATTTCGATAAAAATATTTCTTTCTAGAATACCGTCCGAACTACACAATAATAGAAGTGTCAATTAAACACAGCATATCATACGGCATATAAATCGATGAATTATTATTTTATGTGCTAATACATGTTAGAAACTAAACTCGTACCGGATTGTCGATTCCGAATTAACAAGTTGAACGTGCGGGAGCGCGCTGATCTGCATCTAAATTTTCTCCGGCGCAGCGCGTCGGCGTATCAAAAGGATTTCAGTGTTTCCGGAGGGACAACTCGAAAAAAAGGCTGATAAAATTTTTTTTCACCGTGCCGATGTATGCGTGATCAGAATTCGCGAAGTTTCGCGCATGTGGTTCGAGGCAAAAGTTCGAGTGCGACACGCGCACATGACATCGCCTCTGCCAGAGAGTGTATCGAGGGGGCTGGCGAGCTTTGGGGGTGGTTTCATTGTGACGACAATATCGCCTTGGGCGGCATTGGCGAGGCAAAGATGCAAATTTCGTGGAGGACGGCCCTACACTCTGCGTTTCTATCCACCGGACGACGAATTCGGTAATTCTGCACAGGATCGTGACGCTACCTGATTTTTCAAGGTGTATACGTGGATCATAGGCGATCGATAAGATTCGTGCGTAGCAGAGTTAATTAGAGGCCCTTAAAATGGAATATTACCCATTCAGTGACTGTTCGTTCATAAAATTTCTATAGAAATCTGTTAGTTCGAAATATCAATATAAATAATATAACGGGAGGAATTGTTCCACGCAGTATGCAGACTCAATCAGACCTCTCATTCCTTCGTGTCTTCTGTTTCAGGAGACAGCATCTTTCGCATCGCCACGGCAACGTTCACCGTAAGTACTCATTTTAACCGCCGAAAAACGATTCCACCGTTTAAAAAAAAAAGACCACCGTTCAATCCGTTCTTTATGAGTGAATCGAAAGTGGTCCGGTGCAGGGACCGCGAGATATAATGACAAGCAGCACGTAACGGGAAGCTCACAAAGCTCACCTTGAAGGGAGTCGAGCGATCGGGCATTGTGTGCATCGTCGTCGATTCCTCAGCGTTCTACGCCAATGCATACATATATGAGCGCAGGGAGCGAGTTGACAGAAGGAGTGGGGGTTTGACAATGCAGTTGCGACGGTGTGGCAGCTTCGTCGTCGTCGTCGTCGTCGTCGTCGTCGTCGCCGCCGCGGTGCAATGTCAGTAGCGATAGCACGCAGGTTGCGACGGTGTGGCAGCTTCGTCGTCGTCGTCGTCGTCGTCGTCGTCGCCGCCGCGGTGCAATGTCAGTAGCGATAGCACGCGGTGGCGGAGACGAAGTATGAAGAAGGGCGGTTAGACGTATCGGAGGAAGGAAGGGGGTAGACGAGCGGGAGCACGTGCTAGGGGAGAGGGATGGTGGGACGGGCGGAACTGGTATACGGAGGTGGAGATGCTCTAAGGTACATAATCATGCTTGCTGATTCCTTCCCTAATAAAAGTCTCACTGCCAAGCCCATCCCCAACGGATAGTCTCCCGCTTCCCTCGACTACCCGCACCCCCCTCGTCGTCCTCCCTCGCGCCGAGGATCCACCTTCTCCGTGGCCTGACTGTTTCTCCACGCTTGCAAATCGCGGCGCACACGCGTCACGTAGACAAAAGTGCATGTGTGCCTACCGGCGTACTAACCGGGTCCGCGCAATGCACCCTTGCACGTAGAGGAATCCCGTGACAGAGACCCGGAGCATCGCTCAGCTGTGTAAGGAGACAAAAGTAGCAGGGTGTATGTATATACGCGCCCGCGGAAGGGGCAACGAGAATGACGAACGGGATACGGGTCAGAAATGCTTGCTGCGGCAGCATCTGAACTGGCAATTTTTTTCATCTCCCGATATATCCACTCGAAGATTACGTATTCTCGTTCGTATTTGTCTTGTTCCCGTTTTCCTCTTTGTCCCCCGGTCCTCTCTGCGCGTTCTCGATACCAAGGACTTAAACCGATGAGCGTTGCTCTTATCAACCAGAGACGGACCACCGATCCTTTCGAGATCCGTATCAAGAACGATTTGCAAATTAATTTCTCCTTTGTCGGCGCGCGGACCATCGACGGTATGCTGATCTTCATGGTAAACAGCGCACTGCGTTGCTCTCTCCTGTCTGTGTAATATTAATAGGCATCCTGTGCAGTCTGGAGCCGGTCTGTGTGCGCCGCAGACGTGGATCCGATTTGGTCCGAGATATTAGGAATTATATTATACAGTACGATATGAAATGGAGATTGCCACATCGACATGCTAATTTGTAGATGAAGACAGTGATTATCTTACATTTATGTTTTTACATGGCTCTTAGCTCACAAAAATCAACGAAGAAACTAAAAAAGGGTAAAAAGAAAATAGAAATATTTAGTAAAAGTGATGGCAAATAAAATTATACACAATAGAATCCGTTTAGATCGATATAATATCAGTCATACAACGTGGATTTCTGGACGGATACACGATCTTAATCGTTTGAACAAGTAGCAAGTTAAGCGAGAAATAAAGAGAGCCGGTACCATTCATGGTGCGGCTACCCTCGAGGTTGTTAATGTGAGCCCAGGAGTGAGGGTAGCCTCGGTGTCTTCGTTTCAGGGTCGATTTTTAAAGGGCCGAACGTTCGAGGGTCCTTGGCCCAGACAGGTCTCAAGGTGCATGTCTCTGGTGGATTTAAAAGGCCCTCAAGGTGGTCGCGTGTAGG
>NW_015373923.1:12336642-12338045 GCF_001272555.1 Dufourea novaeangliae
GTGTCTAGGAGCTCAAACCGGTCTCGACATGAAAATGGATTTTCTTTTTCCTCTTTTCCCCTACTCCTCCTCGCTCTACTTCTACCATCTCTGCCACAGTTTCCTCCACGAACGAACCGCATCCCTTCGCCCCCGCGGCACGCGTTAATAACGAATCTCGATGCGGCCAAGGAAACGGCGTCGTTCGACATATGTTCCAAAGTCATTGTGCGGGTAGAAGACGATGCAGTTGTAGCTCCTGGATCGTAAACGCTCTTAATACGGGGCCCGTTCGTTTTTAAGCTCCCGTTAGAGACTCCCGCCTCGGAATTGGGGCCGGATATCGTCGAGAGGGCCGACCAATCTGTCGCGATGACCTGAGCTGGATAGATCGCGAGGGCGGACGAAGAAAAGATAGGGAACGTTACCCAATTCGGTTTCATTCTACCGCCCGCAGCCACTTTGTTCGACGTTGCGCCGGTCTGTGGGCTGTGAATCGATGATGAGCTCCGAGAGGCACGCGTAACCAACGATTCGAAAGCGTAACGGGGTTCGACGTCGAAAGGCGAGAAACGGTGGCTGGATGGGTTTCTTGAACAACTTTTGGCGACAGATGTTTTACGAGACGTTAGGCGAATTTTGCGTTGGTAATGTTCGAGGAAGATTGTTAAATCCATTTAGACATTGAACTGTTTCGCTTTCGACAGACGTGTGGGTATCGTTTCCAGATTGACAATTGTAATTTAATTTTTCAAGAAGAGGAAACAATTGCTGGTACTTATAGTCTGCTAAAAAAATGTAAAGGAGAAAGATAAACTTCTTTTACTTCTGAAATAACAAATGTGTATTCACGTGCATTTCTCTACATCCCTTTTTATTTATGTAAGTGATATAAGTAATGAGTAGAACCGTTGATCAGAGTAATCATGAAATTTATACATTATAAATAAATTAATATTCTGCATTTTTCAGCTACGTAACAATTGTTTCTTTCATCTACAAAACATGAAACTAAACATCCGAAGAGAATTCCATTAAACCGAATTTTAATAAAACGCAATATATCGGATTTCTCAATAACTATGCTTCACAAGAAAAAGAGTGTTGATCTATACTTGTTAACTATTTTCGTAAGCAATATCACCTTTCGTTCATTCACAGATATTTTGTCTAATAATAATGCTACAGGTAGATGGAACAAGGAACGAAAAAAATCGATAGCTCTCAATTTCGGCTTAAGATCCGGGCACAATTTGGCAAACTCTCCAGGTGTGGTGTTTGGAAAGGCCACGTTCGACACGCGTTCGGGACCGAAAAGTAAAGAAGGTACACCACGCAGACAAAAGACTTTACAGCCTCGACATTATGTTTACCACACGAAACACCCCCGCAACGCCCAGCCGGAAGACCGGATGTTTCCTGCT
>NW_015373923.1:12338067-12399386 GCF_001272555.1 Dufourea novaeangliae
CAAATTGCCCTGTAGTATACTCCTCTTGTAGCCGAGGCGTTAAAGCGACAGGGTCTTTCTCGTTATTGACCACTTTGAAGCCATTTAAGACGGTTTCAGCCACTTTACGGAAATACACCGTACAATGAGTAACCTCACTTCGGTCTCGTTTTCTCGCTTTGTACATCTCTGAGGCCCCCCGTTATAATTAGTCCCGAATCTTTTCTCGAGTCGAGAAAGCGGACGCTGGGGTTCGTGAACAGGAAATTTTTCTTAACATCCTTTGGCTTCTTTGTGAAACGTTAATAGAGCAAACGGCCAGCCGACCAATTGAACGGAAAAGCACAATGATATTATTAGAACTTGCAGGATCCTTGACAACATTTATGTTACGGAAAACATTTTCAGTTTGAATTTAGTAACATCCTGAATAATGCCGTTAAGTGTTCTTCGTCTTATAGTAGATTCTTAAATCAGTATTTAAACGGATAAACGAATCTTCCTAAAGTGTCATTTTTCAAAAATAAAATATTACGATCCCCTGAGGTAGCGGTCGGTATCGAGGGCGCGCATCCCAATGCCTCTGAAAATTGATCGAAAGTTCGTCACCTTAATAATCTCTTTCTTTTTTCTCCTCTCCCCTGCCTAGTCCCCTCTTTACGGTTTTGTACACACCACGCGAGGAAACAGCCGGGCGTCTGACCAGACGGAATTTCAATGGGGGCACACCGCGTCACCCCACGGCAGTTCCGTCCTCTAATGTGGAAGTAGCTCGTGCTACCTGAGCAGCTGCGCGTGTGTGCGAGGAAAAGGGGGCTCCCTTGGCAGAAGTTTTATTTTATTTTGCTTTACCTTATGGGCCACCAGCTGAGGGGGAGCGCGAGAGGGTGAAAGAAAAAGGGGGAGGCGAGGAGGGGGACCGGCGGAGACAAGGAGAGGAAGAAGGCCTCATGGGTAGACGCCGCCAGGTACACCGTGTGGGCCCAACGTCACGCTTCAGAGGGGGGCCATCTGCCCCCTAACGAGTATGTGACGTCAGGTGTGACGACGTGTGCTCGGGGCCACAAGAACTGTCTTCGCTGTATCCCCACCCCACTGTTCGTCTTTCTCTCACTTTCTCTCTCTCAATTCTGGTTCCGATAGCACGCGCGCGGAAAAATCACCATGGCAATTCATCGAATCGTTGCTTCGGCTGCATTTCCGCGGCTTCCATTTACCACGATTGTGCCGGCCGCAAAAATTGTTTCTTTCAATTTGCGCACTCGGCGTCACCGGGTCGGTATAAAATATGAAGTTCGGTTTCACGGTTAATTGTATTGGCGTCTGAAGGGTCGCCTTTTCAATTCCCGAAATTAATTTCGCCCGAGACCCCATGTCCTATCGGCTATATTGACCGAAAAGTTGACCGTTCGCCGGACGTCTATCGATCTGCTCGCCGAAAACTTTTTATCGCGTCCCAAAGCGAAGCGGCCCGAAAATGAAAAACCATTCCTGTAGATGGAAATTCTTCGCCGCGATTAATTATGTGCATTTTGTAAACGATTTTGGATCAGTAACGCAAAGTACATTGAACCACGGCTGAAGATGCGAATGCTATTTTTTATCGAGGAACCGACGACGCCGACCCCGGAAATGTAGAAGTGGCGAACTATGGAAGGCCAACGGTCCAACTCACGGACGCCTTATGGTCGTTTAACGCTTCGGTTACGTTGGAAACTTTGACGAAGTAGAACGATAGGAGGGATAATTGCCAGTACCGAGTTTCCGGAATTATACATTTTGGAAGTGTCTTCTTTTCTTTGAATGAGAACATACCTGTGAATTGAGGAAACTTATTAGAGCAGGCAATTAAAATTCTCTTTATGTCATGTTGGTTTGGGTATTTTAACGGTTTATTTGGCGTAGGTTCTTGGAAGTACTCGTCAGATTACGATTTTCTTCTAATTCGTGTAAGCCTGGTTTCGTCATAATTTTCGATTTGTAATTTATGAACATAATGTTGCAGATACTACTGTTTTGGAGTCTATGTATTTTCTAATATTTTCCGCTACGTTAAGTACACAGAACACCAAAATTAAAAATCATTTTTAGTATACATAATTAAATTTAGAAATATAAAAAAACGAAAACAGTTTATTCCATTCATGTGGAAGTGTTTATTGCATTGAACTGTTTCAAAAGTTTTATGTGTAAAGTGTCCCTCAAGAAAAAGAATTGTCCATTAGTAATTGATATTCTATGGTTCGCAGACAGCAATCGTTTCCTAAACTTCACGATCATTCGAGCTCAACTTTTCGAATGAAATACAAATGTTACAAAGCCAAGTAAAATAGATTGCCCGGTAATCGATCGAACACTCGCTTCTTTTAATATCCCAAATGGTTCCATTGTGCCGCGACTCACATTTATCGCAGTAGGCGTATTTCGTATCTTTAACAAGACCGTTAAATTGTTCTTTATCATTCGGTTCGGCGTTATCTTGCTGGGCGGCTTCTGGAGATACATGCACGCACACTTACTTGTTCTCAGCACGCCCAGAAAGCCTGTGCGTGATTTCTGCTCTGTTTACAAAGTACATGCGCGTCCAAAGGGACGAAAACCAGACTTTTCTTGCGTTGACAGCCATCTGAAAGTTCGTTTCAACAGGGACATAACGTAAAGCATATAAAACCCTGCCTTACGATCAATTATTTAGCCTTTAAAATTAAATATTAAAAATTCTACTATATTTTCGTTGTAACAAATTTGTGAATGGATTAAATTAACTAATTTTAATTTACAAGTATTTTTCATTTTCTTATAGTTTACTTTTTTTTATTTTTTTTTTTGATGAAGTATGAAACATTTAAAATTATTATTTATTGTTTGATGCCACAAGGAATGATACTTTGCAACATTATTCTCGATAGCATTTTCTGGCCTTCCTCTTGATTCATTTTCTAATGAAAAATTACCAGCCTTGAATTTCACGAACCAACGTTAAACTATAGTAACGTTTTTACATAACCTTCTCCAAATGCTAAATTCATGTTTTCAGCAACTTTTGCGGCTCTTGTCCTAGGTTTAAACCCTAATAAAAATCACACAAATACTTTGATTATTTACGACGGTTAATAATAATGTTTTAATATTTCTATTACATATCTTGTTAGTATTCAAAACACGTGTATTACAGAGTATGACTTCTCCTTCGATATGGTTTAAAACAAGGAAAATCGTACAAAATTGAATGCGTTATTTAACCGGTGTTTTCGAACTTTGAAGAAAACGACACTTCACATGCTTGAACTTAATATTAGCCTTTATCCTAATAGAACAGCCTCTGAGGCTCTTTCATTATTGCATAATGAACAATATAATACCTAATATATATAATAAATAATTAAAAATTTAATCTCACTATTTTCCAAAATATTATAAATAACCTGGATTAAAAGAAGTCAAATATTGTCGAATTACTAATAACTATAGTTATACTGTGCTGAGAGCCTCTGAGGCTTTTGTTCATTCTACACTAATGAAGGTTAGCGAAACATTCACCCCTAAGTAATTTCATTCAAATAATATCTATATCTGTAACATCTGATAGACAGACTGTACCATAATCCAAGGCCAGATCGCGATTTTTCCTCGCAGAAAACGCGGGAGCGCGCTTACAGGGGGGCATGGGGGGTATGGGGGTTGGCTCGCATGCGTGAAATATGTACATATATATCAAAGAGTCAAGAGTCGGGGCTCGCTCCTTCAATCGGTGCTCGCATTCTTCGAGGCGCGCGTCAAGAATCGTGCATATGCATCGATCGATCTAGTCGCGTGTTACGCGCCTTGCACGAACGGGCTCCAAGTATAAGTACGTAATACGCAGGAGCGAGAAGGGGGCCATGCGTCACGGAACATCTGCCGCGGGCGCGTGGCCCCCGTCCCGTGCCCCAAAGAGCACCGACTGAAGAGAAGGGTCCTTTGAGACAAAGAAAAAGTATGACGTACCGGCAGCTGCCGCTCACGGTGACGTAGGCCCCCCTCTGTCTCGCAGGAGTCCCGATCACCTAAGGTGAGTCCCTCTCGTCGAATCGAAGATTTATCATCCGTGATCGCGTGTGCACGACCACAACCCGTGACGCTAATTGATGCCCCGACTCCGCACACATTAGAGTGAATTCAAATGCTTCTTCGAGACCACTGTCGTTCAGACGTTTCATTTTTCAGTGGACGCGTCATGGATTGGATTCTATTCATCCCCTTGCCTATCAAATTTTACTAATGACGTCGCGTCCCATTAATTATATTTTACTTGGGGCGTGAATATTTAAAACTTATCTTTGCTATTATAGAGATAGATGCGTAAACAATTTATGTACCCCACGGTGTATTTTAGGTTTTGGAAAACTTATGTGGCATCGGAATGAGAGCTAAATCCCTTAAAACACGGTATTAAATCTTGTACGTCAACTTAAATCTGAGCTATGATTCGGTTTTCTATGCAGGCAAGTTTTTGCCATGAAAAATTCAGAGGTACCAATTTGATATAGGTAACTAAATGGGAATAATTTAGAACAATTAGTTCAAAACTCGTCCATTGTATCGAAGAAAAATTGTACTTATTTTTACTGTTTCCATTACGATTCTGAATTAGATCCCATTGTCAAAGACGAAATATTCACAGAATAATGTAGCTTTGCAAATGCAATGGTTATTAAATATGGAAATCTGTTATTAATTCTCAGTCTTCTAGTAATCTGTAAATCTGTACAGTTGTTGGACCCTTCTTTTCTTATACATAGCAAAGCGGGTGACATATCTACATTTAATTTCTTATTAATTCTATTTTTCGATCTAAATGTAATTTCATTGGCGATGAGAGATGGCAGCCTTTAGCAACGCATAAAATACCTTGATGCAGCTCATAGTCGATCAATTTTTAAGCGTCTAGGAAGTGTTTAACTTGGACGCTTGATAACTTGCGAAAATATCTCGGTCCAGTTGGATCCTCTGTAAGCCACGGTCCGGCTTCCTTTTCACTCCACTTCCCTACCCAGCTTGGCAGAGACCAAGCAAAGTCCGAGAGTCCATCCTCAAAGCTACCAACCGCCGAGTGCATGTCTTTCTTCTCAAGAGAAAAACGAACGAGGAAAAGAGACAAAGTCAGAGGTACGCGGTAAAGCGTACTAATCTCCCAAGTAGACACGCTAATGAAAGCTCGAATGCCACTGTCTTTCCCAATTTTTTTCAAGGCTCGTCCAGCTACGTGCACCTTTTATCTTGCTTTCAACCGATATTACCGCCGAAGATACTGAAACGTCGCGATAAGTAAAGCATTTGTGCCGTCCATCAAATAGAAAAGTAAAAACTCTTTCCATTTTTATTACTCCAAAACAGGATACAATGATAGTGAGAAATGTATTTTATAAAAAGCTGACAATTCATTTGATTGAATATCGATTAGTTTCCATATTGCATAGATTGTGCAAATAAACTTTTTAATTTAAATTTTATTTATTAAAATAGAAGGAAATTGTGCACTCATATGACTATTAATATTAAAATGTTGATCTATCTGGGATTTTTTTTAATGAAAAATTAGATCTCTCAGAGTTGAAATGATTATCGCTTTGGTAAGGAAGTTTATTCATTTTCACTGTTACAATGTGTCAAGAATAAAGAGTATCATTAGATATTATATTCGGAAATCATCAAACAAGTTTGCATATGAATAGATAAGCATTTAAATAAGTTATATTCGGGATAAAATTCACGTGCTGGCCAAAAAATCGCATTCGGGGATCCTTATTATTACCTGATGGTTCTTCTGCGCCCCTGACTGAGGGTGTTCCACCACTCCCAATCTCTTCGCATCTGTCAGGGCACGCAAATCGCCCTTGTACTTGAAAGATGAGGCCTCAAAAGAGAAAAAATAACATAACCACAAGCTGCACTTTCCCTTCAGAAATAAACAATTGAAAGATTCTAATTAATCAATAATGTTCTTTCAATTACATGACATAATTAACCACTATATGGAAAATGTGTAAAATTCAGTTTGTTTCTTAATTTTCAAAATTAATTTCAATACCTTATTAGTATATAAACTGAATAATGTATTCTCGACAGTAAAGATTTAATAATTGATGTTTCTATGTTTAGTACGCTACAGAAAAATTCATGTATGAAGAAAGAAATATCACTTACGATTCGTTTAGTTTTAGAAACACAAGAAGGACATGTTAAAATAGTCAAATTAACCCCATTGGAAGTATATTAATAACTGTCTTCGTAGATGTGACAAATTCGTCTTCTTTGGCTGATGATTATTTGAACGTCCGTATAAATAGGACTAGATTTTTTACCCATGATTAACCATTTCTCCTGTTCGTTTCTAGCACTCTCTTATCGATTGAAAAAATTCTACTCTATATTTGGTATCGTAATTGGCCGAAAAGATTAATTTCTCGGACCAATAAACAGAATAAACCATAATAAAACAGAAACAATAAAAATCTTAAACTTTAAAATACTATACTTGGGATGGACGAAGGAAGACTCAATAAAAAACTATACTTCTGTGATACTGCCGTTATTTTGAAAAACTCTACATGATAATATCAAACTCATGACCGTTTTTCGAAACTCTAAAATGGAGAAAAAAACTTTTGCGATTGCATAATTTCTTTACGGAATGTTTTCAATCCATCTATTTAGTGTGCCAACAAGTAATCCACTATAACTTGACGAACATAGTATTATAGCCTTTAAGAAACTCGAGGCTCTTAAGTGCTTCATTCGGGTTCCTAATGGTTTTACAACATCCTACACCATTCTTACACAATAAATAGTCGGAAAGATCTTCTTGAGGTAAAATATATCTCCTTGGAATTTGAAAAAATGGTGAATCACTTATTGGTACACGTAATTGATACACGTAATAGTTCATGCCGATAGTTACAAATATCCCGCCAGCATAGCACGAATCAATGTGAAATACCTAAACGTAACAAAATAAAAGATCATCGTTCCTCCCGCGATGCATCCGTACTGAAAACGTTGCACAAGGGTAGCGAAGGGGTTGCCCTAGAAGACACAATTCCGGGAGAGGCAGGGAGAGAAACAGAGAAGCCGAGAGCACAATGACCGTGGCGAATCACGAGTGAATTTGAGAGCGAAATCGCAGGATATTGTTAGCGAGACAGATGCATCATATACGAGGAAAATGTGAACCGGCGCGGTGAAAAGGATTCGCAAAAGGGCCCAGTCGAGCAAATCCGCGACTCCTTTGCATTCTTCCCATCCAGGAAGAACCCTTTCATTTGCATCTGTCTCCGAAATGCAAAAAGGTCTTTTCCAAAATACAGATGTTCCCGGGAGTTAGGTCGCGGCCGTAGACCGCTCGAGTGGAACGAAAAATAGGATATTGTGCGTTTTTCGGCCTCCTCCAAGACTGTCGTTTCCACCTTTGAGGATTTCTTCGACCCCCCAAAATCACAACCCACTCGTCGGGCCAGGTGTAACTACGGATCACCTGCTTTTCCCCCTTTCAAGATGGAAAATCACTTTTATCGAACTACTTCCCCAAAACTTGATACACCAGCCATGATCCTCGTAGAAAATTTGCTTTGGCATTTGTGAAGAAGCAATTATCCTAGAATTAATTTTCTAACGTTTTCCGTACAATAAATCTTTTTTTCTTAGAACGAAATTTTTGTGGAAAAATTAAGACGCATTTTTTTGCTTGAAAACGAAATAGAAATTAATGGCTGCGATGCCGATAGCGATAGAGTAATCTTGATTAAATTAAAATTAAAGTTTTTTCTATGAAAAATAAATCCTTGAAACGCTGAGCGTTTCTCGTTCAATTTTACAATTTTTAACTTCGTGTAAGGTTTTACTTCTCCTAGATCTTGATCTTTACACCATTTCTGTATATCAACTTATAAGAGCATATACAATAATTCTTCTTCAAACTACGATTTAATCAGGTGGTTCCAAAACAAGCGTCGCGTCGTCGTGATTTCGGTTGACGTTCCCATACATATAATTTTCATCGTTAGAGCAGATACCCGAGCAGACCGACGCGATTATCGTTCTCGCGTTTATCATCGTTAAAATATTCTGCATCGAGTGTCGATTCCCGTTAAACGTTGTTTACTGCTCTGCGACCGTGATTAACGTTCGCCCGTGAAAAGCGATTAGTCGAAGAAGCGATCGTACGCTCGCTGTGGACGGGCGGGGAAGGGGCGGTGGAGCAGAAAGGAGTGCACAAAAAGGTGGCTGAAAAGAATAAAAGAAATAATGGAAGGCCGAAAACGAATCAGCAGTAGCAATGCCTATCTAGCGTTTCCTTTATCGAGATCAAAAAAGATTTTCAGACAGTAGTTCGTAGGCACAGGCGCGTATTAGTTGACAGTTCTGGAATTGCAAAAAACGAAAAAAACGATAACGGGGCTCGCGCGTGCGAGCAAGCGAGCACACTACTCAGCTGGGGCGGACATGTATGCACCGCTCCAGAAAAAAAGAGTGCGCGTTAGATCGAGTTTGCTGATTTTCTGTCGTGCGTAAATTCCTCGCCTCTTTTCGACCATCTCTTTGCCCCTCTCTCTCCTAACCGCCCCCCCCTTCCCACCTTGCTAGATTCCATTCTCCGTTTCTGATCGTGTGCTCTCTTACGATGCGAGGACGAGAGAGCCACGGGCGGGCGGTGTGCGCACATTTTTCGCGGAGATTTTTCGCAACGCCCTTCGGTTCGTCCTCCACCTCCACCTGTGCTACTGGCAGCTCCGCTGTCCCACCCTTCCTCTGGCCTAGCCGCGTTTTTTATTTTACCCTGCGCGTCGCCGCTCGGACCGTCGGGCGATCAATGAATTGAAGCGTTCGTCCTTTTTTTCCTTTTTTTTGGTCAGTTCCTACCCCTCCTCGTTCGACGCACTACCGCCTGCATCTCCGTCTCCTTTCCGCCTACTCCCGTCTCGCTTCGACTCTGCGCCACCCGTAATGTGCCTTCTCCCTCTGTCTCTCACCGTTCCTCCCTTCCTCCATTTCTCCCTCGGGGTTCTCCTGCACTCACTGCTTCTCCTCTTCCTACCGAATGGTTTTTCTCTTTCGGCTCGATCTCTCCCTCTCTCGTTCTCTCCTCGACCTCTCCACCCAACTGCCAGGTTACCCCGTTCGTTCGGGACCACTCTATCTGCATATCTCATTCTATACCCCGTACCCTCCTCTTTTGCCTCTCCGTTATCGTCCTTCTCCACCTCCGACTCCTCTGTTCCAGCTCGCTCCGCCGATCCTTCCTCGTTCCTCATCCGACACTCACCCTCTCCGTGCGCGAGCGAAACGGACTGGAAGCTGTGTCCCGCTTGCACTCCGATCGCGCGCGGCACGGCCCTGTCTTCCACCCCCCCTCCCGGCCCCCGACCGCGTCTTCCACCAACCCCGGCCTATCTGACCCTATCCTTCCCGTCTCGTTCCGATACTCACCGGACACGCAGTCCTCCCTCACATTTTCGCTCCCTCGTTCGTCCGCCGCGTTCTCCCCCTCCACGCACCCACACATACACGCGTCCCATCGGTCATCCCGATGCATGTGCATCCCCCCACATGCACATGCACCTGCACACTTGCAACCCCCACGCGTTTCGCGATCTGGCATCGCCAGATAAATCTCACTGACGCTTACGTGCGAGGAACGGGGAAAAAGAGCAGATCGCGCACGAGAGGGAGAGAGAGAGAGAGAGAGAGAGCGAGGGAGAAGGTGGGAGAGAGAACGAGAGGACCGTTGGCTGGACGGAAAGAGGAAAGAGGGAGGAATCGGAGCATGCGCCGTCAAGGGAGCGTTGCCTTTCCGTGTGTATGTACACGTTGTCTCTGCCCCTGTCTCCTCTTGCCCCTCTTGCCGGCGATACAGCTTTTTTTTGCACGTTGCACTTTTATTTCGACAAAGGCCTCAGGGGTAATGCGAATTTCCACATAAAGTGACGGACGCACCTTCGAGTAATATCGCGAGCCGCTAGGATACGGAAAGACCGTAAACAGCGAGGATAGCAGGAAATGGACGCCATGCACCCTTTTGGGCCGGGCACACCGGTCTTCCGCGCGGAGGAGTTTTCGGGGAATTGGGAGGGAGCGGGGGAGGTGGAATGGTTGGAATCGCCGCTTGAAAGGCGATCGATGACGGTTTTTTGCACATAGGTTTTTTTTTAAAGAGTATCTAGAAATCGTCGGCGAACGAGTTTTATTCACGATCAGCATGAAATGAGAGGAATTAATGGAGATGGAGGTCCTTAAACTACTATAATTGCACAAGGTTTTTATAGAATTAATACACAGGGATGTCTAAAGAAAGGAAAAAATATCAGAAAAGGTAAGAAGTTAAAATTAACAGTACCTGTGTGAATTAGAGGATTTTTTATAATCTGTTGATCTATTTGCTACGCTGAGAAAACTAAGAGCTTAAGTTTGAAAAACTAAGAAATGAAAATTTACGAAAGTAAAAAACTAAGAATACATCCTCTGTTTTCACGCTTTTGTTTAAGGTATTCAAAATTATTCGCTTTTCCTATAGGCTCGGATGAAGATGTAACAGTTATATTACATGTTCATCGGCGTAATACATATAACAGTTCGGTTACACCTCATATCAGTAAGAAGTATTATTTGCAAATTTAAAAAACTTTATTTAGTAAGCGTATTAAAATATCTTTGAATTAAATTTCGTGTCCACTAATCCGCATTTTTAAGTACCTGTAGTACGTTGCGCACATATTATACTGGATTATCCACGTACTTAATAAGTTTCAAATCAAATTAGAGAAGATATTTTATTTTTCATTCCCGTCACATCTAATACTCGAGGTGTACATTTATCTTTTCAATATAGATCTCTAAGCTTATGAAATAAAATTTCTACAATAATTTTAATTTTTATAAATATCACGAGTCTATATTAAGGAAATGTCACGAATCTCTTGTATTTTTCGGATTAAAGATATAAACGCTGTTACACTGTATAAAAATGTCGATATCAATAAGCATTCGCAGCCAGTTGAGCCGGAATGCATTAGAATATTTGGAGGTGGGGGGAGGAAGATAACGCGAATTCCGAAAAATTATTGCCGGTGCGCCCGGTGTATCGGTATTTCAATATTTTCAGAGATTCACTTATCTCCCCGCAGCATTCCCGGCTCTGTTATTCTTTAGAATTTTGTTTTTGGTACCTTCCATATCATATACACCTACGCGTTCCACCGCAGTCACGGTGGCCCGAGTGCACGCTAAAACCGTTACCCTGGAAACCGTCGCAATAGCGAATGCAAAATTTATAACGCATTACGTAGGTACCTCGCCGAATATCGCGACACGCTTGTGCGCCGGTTATCATCTAAAAAGGCAGAAAATAAAAAAAATGGTAATTGTATCCTTTTTTTCCCCTCGCTACAGTCGCCCGCGTCCCCTCTCTACAGTCGGTTTCTCTTTCACTCTCATCTCCCTCGGTTTCTCTCTAAAAAGACGTAAGTTTATTCATTATCCTGGACGCACAGTACTGGACAGTAGTCGGCTGGACAATTGGACTGCCAACCCCGTCGAGAATAGCTTGGGAGCTCCACTGGCAAATAAAATCGTATTTCATCCCCTTGCCGGCGAAAATTTTGTCTCTCTTTCTTTCCTCCGCGTTGCCAGTCGTTCCCTCTCTTCCCGCGGCGCAACCTCGTACATCAAAGCTCGGCTGCGTCTATCTTCCTCCTCGAATGTTGCTGCCGCTGTTGCTGCCGTTGCCCTTCCTCCACCACCTCCTCTTCCTCCTGTTTCACCATCCCTCTGTTCCAGCTACCCTGCCGAGCCCTCAGCTCGAATCCCCCCACCGTTAACTCCCGCGAATCACCACATTGCCCAACTACCCCCTTTTGCCGCTCTTCTGACCACCACCCACTCAACCCCATCCTGTGTACAACTCATAAACTTTTGTACCGAGCTTTAGTAGCTGCGAGCTAACTTCCGGTCCTCGCGACACGATCACATCCTGTGTCGTTTCGGGGGCTCCGGACCGGTCGACGAATGCCAATCGAGAAGTCATCGAGTGCGACACCAACAACGATCAAACACATGCGGCCCGACATTGGTGCACCGCCCGATCGTGTTAATTGCGTACATATTTACCGGTTTATTACTCGGTACAAATGTCGGGTCCGTTCCGGTGGCCCGATATTATTTCGCTGAAAATGTTTGCCCCCGGAGAACTGCATCGATTTTTCCTTCTTGTTCCGTGTTTTTAGTTCGTAGTTCGGCGTAATTATGGGCAATCGTCGAGAGGTACGCAACAGGCGTTTGTAATGAACCGAAAGTCGTCTGGACATACATAGACGACCGGTGGCAATAGTTATAAATGTCTATGTCTCCTGGGTGAAAGTTTAAGTAAAGAACGACCAACAAGATTTATCAATTGCTCCCTGTATATACGAACGACTGTACACAAACGTTGCAATAAAATACGCGGCCAATGCAACGAAGTAAGCTCGAACGCGGTATCGCGATTTATTTCAACCCTTCCGTGGCCCGGGTTGGGTTTCGGGGATACAAAATGCAAACCCCGGTCGGTGGTAAGCTAGCTGACCGCCAGTGGTTTTCATCATGTAACTCGATTAGCCCTGAAATCCCTCTCTTTTTCGATATAATTCAACGGGAATGCAATTTTCAGTAATTGCAAAAACCGTACGGAGCATCGGACATCCCATCAAACTCGCGAAAGCTGATCCTTTAAAATCGAGTTTCGCGTTTTACGTTCGCGAAACCGTGTGCAAAGAAAGGGGAACACATAAGTTGTTGGCGGAATATGGTTGAAAGGGACCAATTAATTGTTATAATAAAAATAAGTTTTCGAGTTAATGAGGACGTTTCTCGATTACGTCTTGCGCAATAGTCCCGTTTGCCGTTGGTAAACCCCGTTAAGTAACACATCGACGGGTGGTGTTTCCATGCACGATTAACGGAACGCTAGCGCTCAAAGGGAGCACGCGCGCGCGTAACGAGAAACGAAATTAAATACACATCCGAGCCGATTCTTCGGGTCGTTAACAGAGGGCTTAGAGAAGTCCGTCTCATTTCGTGAAAGGAAAACTTTACTTATTAACCTGAAATTACAGGGAAACTAGGTTGGAGGTGTACACTTTTTTTCCAGCGACGCTTTACTCAGCGGAAGATTAAAAGTACAAGAAACCTTCCCGCGGTGCTTACTTACGCGTTTCCTCTCGTGACCCGTGCGTCGCCAATTAAAAACCTGACTTCTGCCAATGCGGTTTCGCCCGGCTCGCATTTGTGACTGACAGTTTCCATCGGAGGCCGTTTACCGCCTGCCGTGTTACAAAAAAAAAAAAAAGGGAAGAAGGAGGGAGACAGAAAGCGAGAGGGGGGTTACAAAAAAAGAAGCCGTTTCCCGAAAACCCTTTCGAGCGTGCACATCAAAAGCATCAGCCGCGCGGCGGATTGAGAGAACGGTCTGCCCTCTTCTCCGCACACTCGAAGGCACGTCCTAATTACGTTATCCGTTCGGAGAGGAGAGGAGATAAATAAGGGAAACACTGTTATAATTTTTAATTGGAAAACGCAACTGTCGTCCATCAAATTGGACCATTTGGCACGTGGCCGCCACGCGAGACTCCCGTTAAACACCCCATGGAGCCGTCCGCGTTAGGGTGCTGCGCCACGCTTTCCTCCTGGAACTATAATAACAGGTGCTATGTATAGTAATTATAGTGTACGCTTCGCGCCAGCCCGGACGATCATCGCTGGTATTAAGGAGAAGTGTGCGTTCTGGAACGTGTTCCAGGGGGGAAAGCGCGGATGTGCCGTGCTGTGAATCTAGAGATGTAGCGGTTGATGATGACGGAGAGACTCAATGGAGTTTACTGTCACTATCGTAAACCTATCCTGTTACCGACTGTTGTGGGATATTTCGGAATGTGCAGTCTTATTCGTTTTTTAAGCTATGTAGAAAGATCAAATCAGGAAATGACCAATATTTCCATATAATAGTTCGTAGAACATTGATATGTAAAAGGTGCCAGATTTGGTGACTTATTATTCGCTAATGCAGTCATTCATTTAGAATTATCTTTTGCTCAGAAAACGTACTACAGTAGGGCCTCTGCTATTGCAAGTATGAAATGCTTACGTACAATGTATAATTTCGTCTGGTCGCTAGAATTCTACGCAGTTAGTTATGTTGAAAAATGTCTGTAATTTAGTAGCCAAAAACATATGAGATCCATAAATGTTTAAACAAACTATCTATTTTCTAGATCCGTGTTTAAGTGAATGCAATTTAGTATCAGAAAACTGATTGTTTCTTTCAAATTATTATTTAATATTATTATAATCATTGCTTTAACTCGTGTGAGACCTTCTATATTAGCTGCATACAGTTAACCATTATTATTTCTCAAGTAACATCTCCAAACTTAAATTATCTAATGGAAGTTTCAACCGTTTACTCATAGTATATTCGTCGTCCAACACTTTTGGCGTAGCTTCATTGATACTTATATACCACATTATAAAAGTTCAGTAAATTTCATCGTTATTTCCTCGATACAACTCGCATATATAAAATTTCTCACATTAAACAGCATTTTTAAGTTCTTCTCCGCTTTTCATCTACTTTGTGCTAAGATTACATTTCCTCGATGATCGTAAGTAACATCATGCCAATACCGTCGAATAAAAACTTACGTAATTTAGCGAGCGCTCATTTGACGCGGTGGAAGGAGGGTTCGTGAGCCACGCAGCATCGAGAGGGTCATTTAATATCAACGAGCCGTCCGCCAAGGCTTCGGATAAATGATTCAAAAAGCCGATAATGCATTTCTCTCCTCGTTCGCCGCCTAATTTTCATCGAATTTTTTTTCTATCCACGGCTGTCGCGACGCGGAACAGACGCGTCTGACAGATTCTTTACATTTGTTTCGATCGAACAACGATCGGCGCCGACGCGCGTTCTCACGGCCGGATCCGGAATCGAGTCGTGAATTTTACATGCAGAGGGGCCCCGTACGCATTTGCCCGCGCCACATCGCAGGAAGTCTCCTCTCTCTTCGTTATCCCCGGGTAAAAAAAAATGCTTTTGTCGCGTTTGCAAATCGAATCCGCCGTCAAGTGCTCGTTCATATTTCACGCGGCAATCTGCGATTTTGTTCTCCCGTCGAAGAACCTCTTTCAATGCAATAACAGTTCTGTTGCTATCAACACACGATAATATTTATTATGACGCAGAAAATTCCACGATTAGTATCTTCGTGAATTGATAGAAGGAAATATTCGTAGGAAGCCATAATTTCTTTTCGTTTACCGCTATATCACATATGATTACGTACTCACATACAAGTACCTAAGTATTACTGGGATTGGAGTTTTCATATGTTAAAATTCTATTAGTTCCACCTATGTGTGTTAAATACGCTAATTATTAATGTACCAGAGAAATTGACAGCCTAGATTGCTGCAATAATATTTATGTATGTTGTCTAGCAATATCCGGAATTTGTATGACAGAGAAGGCAAAGAACGCGTTTTAAATTCAAACAATGTTACCACTTCCGTAAATAATGTAGTAGCACAGTCACACCAGCTCGTATTTTAATATCTATTTGACGTGTGTCGATCAAACAGCCATTTTTTCCTACTTTCAATATTCATTTAATTTCTTTACTGCGTTGAGAGTTATGATGACAAATATAGGAGATTGCAAATTAAAACTCATACTCAAAGGTCAGTTGAGGTTAAAATTTTATTCATTTACTTTAACATTGCAACTTATCAAGATTAAACGTTCATACATTTCAACATTTCCAATTCCCTGTTTCATAAGTAGAAATATATTTCATGCACTGTTTATACTATAAAATTTGAAGAAACATAATGGAATTAGTTTTTTCTTTTCCCAGGTCAAGTTAAAAAATCAACATTCCATAATCAGTTGTCTTTTTTTTATCCGTTTCACAAAGACGGTACACTTCTCTCCATAATTCATTTCCCTTATCGAACAAACAAAACTACATCCTTTATTTTTTCAGTAACAAGAACACAGTAAAATCAAAATATATACCATTTATCCAAGTTACGAAAAAGTTACCATAAATTAATCCTTGAAACCGCGATTTTCAGAAGTCAATATCAATTTCCCCGAACCTTTTGACAAACGAAATACAGAATTATCATTCACATGTCAATGTCAGTTTCCAAAATTTGAGTCAATACTCATTTTAGAAACATTGCGATCATCCCGTTGCTTGTCGAAAGACCAGAATCGTCGCTGCTCAAATGGCTCCTCTCTCCCCACCTACGGGAATTCGTTCCCGTATGGAGTTCACCCGAGAATCATGCGCACCGCTATTCTCAACCTAATTAAGAAAAGACAGTTTAAAACCTCCGCGGATGGTTTGCTCGGTCGATTCGTAAACGCATTTCGCGCTGGCGGACCCATTGCCTCATTCTTCCCGCCATTTTGCGTCCACTGATGCGTGTCCGGCAGACTTTTTCGACGAAGCTCTGCGCCAGTCGAAACGCGTATCCGCACGCACCGAACCGCGCGCGCCTCACCCGAATATCCATCTACACGTACACGCTACGTACGGGTTCAGCTTTATCTATATCTATATACATATACAGAGAAACAGCCGCACACATACACATACCACCGCAGCCGTAGTCCCGGGATGGATGTCGCGGACGCGCCCGCGCGCGCGCTCGCCCACACAGGGCCGCCGTCGCCGCACGCCGCGCGCGCGTACATTTACGCGCTCGCGAAACCAACCAGGAATTTTCTCGTCGTCCTATCATCGTTGAATCCAGAATGCCGTCGTGAATTCTGCATAATGCACAGGCCACGCTCGGCCGAGCTTCCTGCATAAAATAATCTCTTTCCGCGATCGCGATTCGCAGCCCAAGCCGGCCAAGTGAAAGAGTGGCAGATGTCACGATGCCGCGTATTTTTCACCGACCCTCTCGCCCTCCAGACTGCCGCCCCTGGTCCCTCTCTCCTTTTTTACGTACCCTGCCGTTCACCCCTCAGCAACTCTCCTCCTCCTCCTACATTCGTTCCATCGTATTTTCTATCCGTCGTCCCTCTTTTTCGCAGTTGTCATCGGGTGGTACGAACGGAGGGCACAGGAGAGGAGAACGTGGAGAAGAGGAAGAATACGGATAGGGAAGGTGAGAGGGAGGAGGAGAGAACGAGGGCGGGGACGGAGGAAAAAAAAGGAAATTACGGAAAAATAAAGAGGGAATTCGAGAGTGATGATGAAAAATTATTTCGAACGCCGTACCGAACCTTCGGGACGCGTTTATTATCGTTATTAGCCGAGCGAGAGGAGTAGACCGAGCGGGAAAGAGATAATTGTAGAGTTATACAGTTATAGCTGGTATAGCACGTGTCCTAACGCGAAACCGAGCCTCGGTGACGCTGGACCGAGGATATTAACGGATTAAGGACGAACCAGGGACGGCACGCTAGGTATGTGTAATCCGTAAACCGCGTCTGGTGCTCGAGAAACGACCGAAACGGATATCACTTTTGCCCAGTCGCCTGTCGGCATTAATACCTTGTTTTCTGGCCGGCGGCGCTGGTTTTTAATTAATACTTGTTACGTCTGACCAGCGCGCGGGCTGGTTCTTCCGTGCGCTGAAACGCGAATGATATGTTGTTTGCACGCGCGGGACAACAGACGCCATACAAGCCCCGGGTGTGGGATTAATGGGAGACAGGCCGATTATGCAATTCGCAGAAACGCTTGATATTTTGGTACATCTGTAACAACAATTTTTTTTTGCGCGCGCGCGAAGTGGTCAAAGACACGCCCAACGCGAAATGTCGATCCGAAACTATTAAGCGGTTGTCGACAAATGTTAGAAATTAATCATAGTAATTAAGTCTTTCCTTCTTTGCTGTTACAGTATTGAAGGTTTAATGAAATATTCGTTTATAAAAGGAAGAATTTACTGCGACAATGCTGAAATATATCGCGACGTTTTATGAGGGAAAATTAATAACAAAAAAAAACCCGGAGTGACCATCTCTCCGACAAAAATCAAATATTCCGAAAGACGCAGAGAGCAATCGCGATGGAAGAGAGAGAAAAAAGGGGGGTTGTGGGGTGTGGTGGACGGGCTATATGACGACGGCAGACAAATTAACCCCTTACGCCGACGAGGGCATATTTTTCTGAAATTAATAAAAAATAACGGATGGGCGGACGCTTCATGTGTATATGCCGAGATGTAACATGCGCGCGTAATATGCATAAAAAGCCGGTACGTCAGGCTCGTTTTAAAAATTCACGGTATTCACGCATCTTCCCGCGGCACTGGACGATTTCATGTTTAAAAAAAAAAGAAGATCTTGACAGTACGGAAAATTAATCGTGGAACGTTCCTCGAAACCAAAACGACGACGAAGAATTAATTTCGAACGACTGCTTTTGCCACTACTACGGGATGCTCTCTCGATCCTCGAATCCGACATTTCCCCGCTAATCTAATCTTCCAATGGTGAACAGGAATACATATTAAGATCGGGTATGAGCACTCGGATAGCGTAAGTAGGAAACCGGAAACGGTGTAAACAGTCACGGTGAACACGCATCATTCTTGATCACCCTCGACCATCCTCAAAGCTTGGAATAGGCGGCGTGGATTTATCCTAGACCGGTATTCTAATGAGAGGCGAACACGCTCAAGGACAGCAAGCGGAAAAACAACGACGTAGGACTGGGTATGGATGGTAGGGATGTAGGCGGGAGATGCGAAGGGTAGGAAGGGGGACGATGGAGGGAGGTCGAATGACGGCAGAGGACGAATTAGCCCAGCGGATTAGCGTCCGCATATTTTTGCAAAAACGAGATAATGCAAAAATGCGTACTGCCCAGTCCGGGCAGACTCGTACGGATGCTGCGTAGTAGAAAGGCAGGTGGAGGAAAAGGGGTGGATGGGCGAGGATGGTTCGTGACGGACGGAGGGCAGAGGAGGTGGCGGAGGATGGGGGTAGTGCGTCGGGGGTGGAGGGCGTGGCCAGGCGGCCTCTGGCAGGTTTCGAACGAGAAAGAGAAAGAGGAGCCGCGTTTCCGTGGTACCAGAACTCATAGGAGCAAGCCAGATAGAGTGCGACGGTCGGCGGGCGAAAGAGAGCGAAGGCAGAAGCAGAGATCGAGGGAAAGTGGGATAGGCGAACGGAATGATAGAAAAGGAGAAACCGTAGAGACAACGCGTGGCAGGCGGAGAGCGAGAGAAGGGGTGAGAAAGGAAGGAAGAACGGGGAGAGAACGGAACAGAGAGGGACGACGAGAAAAAGTTATAGATGCATAGTATACATGTGTTGCATCTACGTGGCCTGACAAGGCGCGAGTGTGCTGGTACGTTGCATACGCAACACGTACGTGCACGCCACGTATGCGCCGGCACGCACGTACCGAACGCGTTTGTGTGTGTTTAACTATAGCCAACGTGGCCCGTGGGGCAACTGGGGGGTGGGGGGGAATATTCACTGATCCCTGGGACTCACTGACTGGCCAGACAAAAAATGGCCGGTTCGAAGCCCGTCCGCCTCTGCCCAGGCTGACGTCGGGTGTTTGATGACCTCGGGGTGGCAAGAGAGGCCCGGGAGGCGAAGGGTACAACTATGAGCCAGGGTGCAACCGACGGCGGGGACGACTGGTGCACCCGAGGGCCAACGGCCGGAAAACCGACACCCTCCTCCCACTATAACCCCCTGCACCGACCCCCGACCCACCACCTATTCGTCCACCTACAAAAGGGTGCTCGCCGGGAGGGAATCGATGACGGTAGATGATTTTACGTATACTAGTTCGCCGGTCAGCTCTGCCCTCTTTTCGCGGGTTCGGTAGCCTCACGATTGGCAGCCAGCGTTCCTACGTATTCGACACCGAGGCCGTCGTCGCCTCCACGCTTCATTTATCACGATTTCCCCGTCACGTGTTCCTGGAAGAGGGTGAACGCAATCGCGACTCCGCGATCGTCGGAAAAGGATCATAGATAAAGACAACGAGAAAACAGTTCCAAGGGATTTCTTGTTTTCGTCCGTTTCTCACGCTGTGTTGGTACGTGATTCGTTTATAATTAAAAGTTTGCCAATTACCCGTTTGTTACCTGAGGTTTTCATTCTATCGATAATTATAAATGCTACATATGGAACATACCAAACCTATAACCATTTCTGTCATAAAAGCTGAACAATTACAAATCATATTTCACTTATCCTTTATATCGAAGAAACATCCGAAGCGTGAAATTTTCAGTTAAACATCGTCAACGTTTCATAGAACGTTTTATGCCACGAGCAAGAACAAAGCGTCGCGTGTGCCAAAGTCGCTCCCTTCAGCATCGCCTCTGGAAATTTCGATTCCCGGCCAATGCTTCAGAGGCAGCCTCTCTAAAGTCGATCGGTGATAACCCTTGCCGAAGCGTACCGCGCGCGAACGGGTGAAGTTCGACGGCAATGACACATCGTCACCGCGCCGTTAATGATGCGCCCCTTCCTCCGCAACACCGGGCGCCTACACTCGACTCGATCCTTAGGTTCACACCCCCCCAGAGACAAAACGCTCCCTCGGCACCGAGGCGTCCTAAACGGATGTGTGTATGATAGAATTTCTTCCGTCATTAAGAAAGCCTTACAATGTGTACGGGTTTCTAAGCGCGGCCGAACAACTGTCGTCCGGATGTCGGACGCGGTGGAACGTCGTGCCTGTCGTCGCCGCGGGACAAAACTTTCGCCGTCCTCAGGACGAAAGTACCGTGTCCATCCCCCATCCCCGTTTCCCAGTCGTTGCCACCCTCCCCCCTGTCTGTAGTATATATTCGTCGTCGTGTCTATTGAAGTGACGGTAAACGCGACTGGTGAAAATTTCTCGCACTTCGCGCTCCAGATCCGCCGGTTTCTTGTCTCTTCTTTCTTCCACCTCGGCCCCCTTCCGCGTCACCACCGCGCCCTTCTGCCTCCTTTTCCGTTCCCGTCACCGCTTCTTCTTCGAGCCCGCACGCTTTTTTCCCCCTCCCCGCGAAACGACTGGGTTGAATGGTTACGCGCGTCCGCGTCTATGCTCAGGTGACGACTCTACGGAAAAGGGGGTGGGCGGCCGCTGCCGGCATTATACTCCGAGTTTTCCATGCGAATGGGCAGAACGGAGATGTTCATCGGTTCTTCGTGCCCGCGAGAGGATGTTATGGTTTGATATTTTCTCTTTGTTCCTGGGCGGCCTTTAGAGCCGCGCTCCTGTCTTCCTACCGACCTCCCACGTTTTCCCCAAAGAAATGCTGTTACCCGTGCATATTCGTTTTTAGCGGTGTCAGAGGTGACGGTTGGACTCTTGAAAAGAACAGATTCGCGTCAGAGTACCCCTTTCACGTACTGTAAGAACGTTTCGTTCTTAACGCTTGAAAAGGGATAAATTGTTTGTAAAATAAAGCTAAAGTTCCTTAGGAAATGTTTAAACAGAACCTTGGCATAAAGGGTTTTTATTTAAGGATTTGTTCACTATACACCTATGGAAATGATTCATGAAAATTTAAGGAAAATTTTTGTGCAGAGAAATATATCCTGTCTGAAATATACGGGTTGAAGATTTATTTAAACAACTGTTTCAATTTTTATAGTTTCAAAATTTATGTTTTACAATATTAGTACAACTTTGCGTACATTTTTTGAAAAAATATTCATTAATTGTACAATCACACCTTTCTAGAAATGTTTTCAAACTGGTTAGTTTGAAGCAGCGATCAATTCCCTGTAGCTATGGTTTGACGTATTCTAAATCCAAGAAAGTTAGTCTGTTTAATTTTGTTCTTTCTAATTAGGTTCAAAGTTTCCCGAAATATACTTTTTGTCGCACTATGGAACAGAACAGTGAACTAGGTAAATTATTTTTTAAATGTCCTCTACGTAACCTTAGAATCATGGATTCGACGAAAAGATGATTCTAGTTCTGGTATAAAATTTGTCGTTACACGAGACGTATTATTCAAATTTCACTTTATTAACGTCTTGAATATGGTCATGTAATCCTTAGACGGCGGTGTCTGAAGAACTTCATTCTGAAACACATCCAAAAACAACATCAACATCTATTCGATCGTCAAAATTTCGTCTTCCAAGAATTAAAAGTACTTAATTATTAATTATTATAAAATCCAAATTTACTTCCACATAAATTCGCAAGCACCTTATAAAAAGGGAAGCAGAAAATATAAGCATAATCTCTTAAAAGTGTATCATCAAATATCTCTCTAATACCATTAAAATATCAGTTAAACACATTTCAATTAAAATTCAACATTTCATTCTCCTCGATCGAAGATCTTAAGAATCATGCCTGATGCCATTTCCGCAATAAGTCGAATAAATTCATGGTTGAAGTCAACAGGGTAATGCTAACAATCCACGCAACCTGTTCGACGGAGCGATTCGAATTTCCAACCGGGAAGAACACGCGTTGCATCGGCCTAGGCTCCGTGAGTCAACGGGGGTGCTCTATCATGTTCGGATACCGATTTGAACCAACATGTAACCCTAACCGTGGGCGAGTCGATTCAGAAGGCAGCGTAGGAGCAAGAGAGGACAACGGAAAGAGTATACAGATATAAAGCAACTCGAGTGCGGCCAATAGAGACGGAGAAGGGTAGTTGGATCGTGCAAGAGAGAGAGAGAGAGAGAGAGAGGGAGTGGGCGAAACCGGGAAGGGAGAGGGAGAGGCAAAGAGAAAGAATTCCAGACCCGGCCTAACCTACCCCAATCGAGGGCTTACGTTGGAAAGCTTGCACGGCAACGTAGCGGTGTAGGCAACGGCAGGAGAATCATCGAAAAGCCCGGCGCTTTGCTGGGTGGTGCAGGATGAACGAGCTACCGGTGCGCGCGGTCATTGAATGGACGGAAAAGGGAGTAAAAATCATTGAAAAGTGATGACTGCGGCCCGACGCTGGCAGAGTGGATCATCAAATGACCAGAGGCCACCCCTGCCCGCTTCTACTAGCCGCCCTCGTGTGGACCCCGCTTTCATGATTTCTACTGGAAATTAGCCAACTGGCTAACGACCAAATAGGAACCTTTTGCCTTCTCCCTTTCTCCCTCCGTGCTTGCCTCTTGTCTCTGAATCTGTCCGTCCTCTTTCCGCTACTGCTTTCTCCCGGCCATCAGTAGCCTCTCCGTTCTCCCTTCCGAGAGTGTTCCGTGTCGATCGTTCGCTCTCCCTCAAATTTTCTGCCCTCCGCCGGTTGCACCCTGTCGCTCGATCGGCTGACCATGTTCCCCATTTTTATTTCGCCAGCTTTCCGGTAGCGGCACGATCGTCGGGCCGACATCCTTATTCCTTCGATTTCGAAGCTATGGCTGGAAGAACGAGCGTTCTTGACCCTAATGTCTAATTTATTCAAATGAAATTAGAAATATATACTTGTCGTGTAAAAATTGTAATAAAAAAAACGATTCGATACGTGCAGTCATTCTAACCGGCGAGTTCTCGGCCGGTAAGAATATATCTCGGCCGAAGGAAATATCGGATGATACGGGCCGATCCGAGCAGGCTAGAAAGTGGAAGGTGGGACGGGACACGGAAACAAAAGTTTCGCGGTTCGTGATAGAATGATAGACGTTTGTTCGGGAAAGAAAAATGCAAGATTCGCTGCAGTCACGAAATGGCAAATTGGAGTTGAAACTTCCCTCGTACGGGTTTGGGGTAGGTTGGGTTAAGGCGTGATGGCGAGAGGGTGCGCGGCGGCAGGAGGAGGGAGGGTGGTTCTCCTACGGAAAACACAGGTCGAGGGTGAGAGTTCTGGTTAATCGAGTTTCGTCTCCACGGGCATTACGAATTCGTGCGTATTGTTTAAACCACATCCTGCTATACTTACCGCACCCATAAAATGATAGTCCGAAGCGTTTTGCAAACTTTTATGTCGGCAGCGTTACTTTTTACCTTCAATACAATCGTATTTCAGGAAAAAAGTGAGGGTGTTCCCGTACATATTTCTTACGATAAGCTAGTAGATTATTCTTTAGAGGTAAGTCATAAAATTACAAATTCTTCTCAAAACTGTGTGCGTCACTAATTACAGGTAATCTAAATTACCTATGGCTCGATATCATAATCAACAGTGTTATCGAATATGAATACTGAATTATAGTAACAGCACATATTTTTTCGTATAGATTTTCATTGTATCCATGCACAAGTTTATATATTGATCTATGCGGATATATATTCGAGTAGAACTTTAATACTACCCAATATTTTTTCTTACGAACGTTTGTCGTCGATATTTTCATCAATTTTTCATTTAGAACTTCTGTACGAAATTGATAAAACCAGCCAATTTAAAATCAAATGTAAATAGAACCGAACTTGGTATTTATTATAAATTTAATATTCTCAAAACCATTAGAAAAGTGTTTCCATTACAAAACCGTTACTTAAGTTTCACCTATGAACAATACATTCACGTCGGCGGACAAGGAAATTAATTCCAACACGCGACAGAAAAAGAGGCGCAGCTATTGGGCCAGGTACGGCGGACACGCCGGTATATAGATTCTCCTTTAACCTTAAAAAAATCTTAATACGGCTATCGGGCCAGGGCAGGGGCAAAGTTTAAATTGAACCGAGGCGGTGGTTGGACGCGAGATGCCGGGACGGAAAGAGAAAGACGCTAGGGGTTGGAGGAGGAGGTTAGGGGCTTTGGAATATATACAAGCGACGGCTCACGTCGAAGCAGGGGGTGTGGTGCCGTGTGTGCGGATCCCCGAACGGAACACATGCAAGCTTTGATAAGCTTTGGGAAACACATATACGTGGTACTGAGCCATTCGAGCCTCTCGCCTCGCAGTTCGCATAATATTACGAAACGCGCGATTCACCGGATTCCTTTTTAACGCCACTGGGCCGCGTTATGAGAAAGACTCGTGGAAAAAGGACATAATACGCCGCGGCGTCTGGCTCGCGATCGCGTTGGGAACCCGATCCGATGCTGATTTTCTATGGGCGGGGCGCTGATGTTTCGAGTTGGAACGTCGAAAACCCTGAGTGAAGTTCGTTCGGAAGGAACACGAATGTCATTGAACTCGAAAGAAAAGGTTCTTTGAGAATTTGTTGGAAAACTTCAGTGGAAAGGCGGCGCTACCGAATTAAAGTGCAATTGTATGAACCAAACCGATGCTAACTGTATTATTAGACATTTTATGTAATGAATAAATTAGGTTGTACCATATGAAATTGCCGTTGCTATAGGTCGGAACAAAAACATATCTTCGAAATAATAATTTCGATACAATCTGTGGTAATTGTTCGCGGTTTGGATCAATAGCTGTCTCTTAACGAAATGTTAACATACGTATCCTTATAATAAATCGTGTTTACAGGTTGTATTAATTCTTGAAATGCCACTAATTACTGCCTCGTGATTAGGAAATATTGAATTTCACAAAAAGAGCCGCAAATTAGATTTTTAGAGCCAGTAAATATAGCATATGCGGTGTAATTACATAATTTAATTCAGTTAATGTTGTTATGACATTTTTCAAATTCATACTCAGAATAAGTACTCGGTACTTCCTTTTCGACACCACACTATTTACTCGCGTAGAATTGATAAATAATTACAAAAGAAATAAAAATTACAATGCTATTATCATTATTAACCAGCACAACAGACAATATTGGTTATGCTAGGTTATGTTAAGTTTACTAGATCATATTAAACCATCCCTAGCAATCTTCGTGATACTTTTCTTTATATGCTAGCATTATCCTTAAAATTCGATATGAAATCACGAAAAACAAAATATTTCAGTGTTAGTAAATGTCTACGGGGGGGCGGGGGGCGGGGGGCGAATTAGAAATGATAATTTACTTCATATTTGCACATTTTATTATATTTTTATTACATTTTATATTGTATTATACACTAATTCTACTTATACCTTATAAATTAACGGTACACTTTGTGAAAATTTGGAGCCGTGGAACTTAAATGGCATCAAGAGGCACATCTTATAAGGCACGTGCTTTGTTTGTGGATGGAAGTATTTCAGAGATTTCAAGGTCACCTTGCTTTTTTTAACGGAATGTTCTATTTTTTCTACCATTGATCGATAGAGTATCAAATTCTAAGTAAAAATATGTTGACCTTCATATGTCCTAAATCTAATAGTTAACGATATATTTACAAAATAATCACTATTGAAATCACTGTGTTAAAGTTGAGGAGCATCAGTTCGAGCACCTATAGCTTCCAGATAGTAAGTACGTAGGAAATTATTTTGTAAATACCTCGTTAACTATTAGATTCAGGACGTATGAAGGTCAATACATTTTTACTCAGGATTAAATACTTTATCGATCTTTGGTACAAAAAATGGGTACCCCTTGCTGCCATTTAAGTTTCACGCCTCAAAATTTTCATAAAGTGTACCGTTACGTCATTATTCGCGGCCCGGGTTAGCTGAAACACCCTATATATTTAATACTTTGTATATTGAACAAGAAAAGTTAGACGTTAATCTAATATTCAGACGGAATTTTTATAGTATGGTATCTAGAAAACTTAACTCGAAGTTTTTGGAGAGACAGAGTGATTCCAAGAGACATCAATAAAATGCAACAAACGAGACAGTCGGATCTTATGCAACGAAAGCGGGGTTGTCCATTATCGTATCCGAATTAACGCGCCGCTGCCTCCGCAGAATTGCCCTCGGAAAAAGGATCTCTATCCGGCAGGACAGACGAGCGTCCTTCTTCATCTGGGTGACGGCGGTGCACGCTGTCTCGTGTATGTATGTAAGAACGAAGAAACAAACCGGGGCTCCGTAACGACGGAACAAGATAATAAAATTCAAATGGAGAAATAAATAAGCAGTGGGGACCCTCCTTGAAGCGTCCTCTCCTGGAGGGAGTGCGGCACCCAGACTCTGTTGGGGTGATATTCTGCCCTCTCTTGGTGCGCCTTACTTCTCCGATGCAACCCTTATTTACAGCGACGGGGATACGGCCCTACGATACCTCGTGGGAAAGATGAGAGACTCGTAGACATGATCGGATAAAAAGTACGTAAGAAGTGCACACCGAGTGAAAAGATTGACTCGTGTTCCCTTTCGTTCCAAGAAAAATCCTCTAACTACAAGAGAAACTTCTTCGGTCTTCGCCGTAATTAAATCATCCCTTTTCCCTTGAAAGACTCGGTTGTATGATACTTGACATCGTCCGCGGTCTGATACATTCTTGAATCGCTTTCGAATCAGTGAACGGTATAAACATTGCGTTTAATTGATACATGACGAGGATGAGTTACAATATTCTACAAAAACTAAGTCTACTTTGTAATTCTTGAGATTCGGTAACTACAAATTCTTTCTACCTAGACTCGTGTCTTGCAATCTGCAATCTAATGATACCTCCAAGATAAAAATTCGATTCTTGAATCTTCCAGCATTCGATTCATAACGTTTCACGTTTCCTCCGACGAGTTTTTATATTCTCGGTGATCCTCCCTCTCTGCTTCCAAACACCGTGTGTCCTAAAAACAGAAGTTGAGAAGTTATCGAAGAGGGTCGGGAAAATATAATGAAACCACATTGTACGGCCCAGTCGGAGCTCGTTTGTTCCTCGTTCTCGAGGAGGCCTCTGAATACGCGGGCGATGGCGCATTAACTTGGAATAAGTTTTTTAACATGGCCATATTACGTTCCGCGAACCATTTACACGCGTCACTCGCGGCAGAGAAAAAAGGGCACGGGTGGGCGCGCGTGCGCGGCGCAGGGGAAAAACATAAGTTTCGAAGGTCCTCGAAACCGGCGTTCGCGTGCACGTAGGTTTGCCAAATTGCCGTGTAGAAAAAGTTCCCTTTTAAACGTCCCGCTCTATCTCACAGCTCGGAGCTGCCATCCGGGCAGCATGTACCTCTAGCCGTTCCCGGACATAGAAAACGTGTGCGTTAACACGGCGCCGCTCGATCCGCCGAATGTTAGGTTAAACGCGCGTATACGCGACCGGCCCTCCGAGTTTTGTGGACCCCTCTAACCCTTCAGCGCTCGCAAAGTTGGGTTTATCGATCGTTGATGCAGCCCTATGCTACGCTGCAATTTCGGTGTTTTCGTCATTCGAAGAAACTCCGTTTGCGCAATCGAACGTATCTCCTTCACCGTATTAAATTCATGTTCTTAATCGTTTAAAACATTCTCGATCAGCGAGTGAACCTCACGAGCTTAATACAGGTGTTAACAATTTATCACCCCTTATATTCACATAATAATGCGATTATATTGAGAGTATCAATGATTGATCTGCTATTGTTTTAGTGAAATAGCAATGTAATTTTTATTGTGTATATTATTTCTGCCACTTTGCTGGATACAAATGCCGTATAATGCTGGAGATCAATGATGAATATTGTTAACCCTTCCAACCCGACCGACGTACACCGTATGTCCACACGATTCGTCGTATGCGACCGAATAAGGTACACCGTACGTCCTGATGCAAAATGAAAAATTCTTGTCTTTTCATGATTCTACGATACATATTCTAAATAAAAACTGTACTATTATATTTTTAATATTTTACACAATAATTTGTTGCTTTTCATGTATATATCCTTATTTTATTTATAAATATAAAGATATAAAAGCAATCGTGTCTCGCGTCGGTCTGTCTCTTCAATTTGATATGTGCCGATTTATATTTATACAACACGCTATATATGGATATCTATAATTTCAATTTGGAGGACTGTAATACGGAGTAGGTACGTCCGTCGGGTCGGAAGGGTTAAGTGAACATGTCTGCTATTTTCTTAGAAACAGGAAAATAGTAAATTGTAGCTGTAGATACATTTTTTTTATAACAATTTTATAAACTTATAATAACGTTGTCCCAAAATCAGAAAATGATTATTTTCGATTTCGGAGCTCGTGTAGATATTTTTACGTGAAATACCTTTCCTAATTGACTCTCGAATGATAGACTATCCATGTATGGTGGAGTGACGTCTTTTCTGATATTATATTTGTTAATAGAAGTGGTAATAATTTGATGATCCTTCACTTTAGCCAAAAATAAATGCACAAATGAATAATATAAATTGTATATGTAATGGAAAATAAAATGTAGAATTAAAATGAGTTTGACAATAATGGACCACACGAATACGAAGAATAATTTCCAATTGTTTCATCGTAAGAATGAAAATACGTTAAAGCATAACGAATTATTCGTCTATAATTATAGTACGGCGTCAACCACCTGATTGAAACGTATTTCGTTACCAATAATTGACACCGGAACTTCGACTTTCGATCAAGTCAAAAAACAGAGTTCCTTTTCGATCAGGAACGTGAATTGAATGCAAGTTCGATCGCTAACGATCGGATTGTCCTTCCGCCGAAACCGCTTCTTCGAGTCCCTCGATAACGGTAGCCGAATCGTACCTACCTTAACCTCGGTACGTTTATGCACACTTTAATCTTTTTCGTTCGCTCAAACTCAGTTTTATCCTACTTACCTCCGACGTTGGTTCGGCTCTCGCGAGTCGGAGTAGAAGAAGGGTTCCAGTCTTTCTTCCCTCTCGTCTGAATCCTTCCGGCTCCCTCTTTTGCCCTCCTTGCGAACATGACTTAAAGCTCGCCGTCCTTCAGCTGAATGGGGTTTCGATGGGGTGATTTCCACGAATCGTTCGCCGACTGCTTGCGAGCCTGTAACTTCGTCTCGAGCCGTGGCTACCCATGGGGAAAGGGACCTCGCCTCCTTGGAAACTCGTTAGACTGACAAATTTATCGGGGTCCTTCGATGCTTTAAAACGCGTGCAATCCGCCCGCATTATTCGACGATTATCTACCTATCGTTTTTCGGCGGTCGTGTGCAACACGACCGAGTGAAAAAAAAATCGTAGTACTATGTATGCGGATATACCCGTTAAAATTAAAACACAATTGTGTCGCGTGTTATGACAATATTTTTCTGTATATTTTCATTTTATTTTTTCATGAAGGATCACCACATTTTCACTTGTACCAAAAGTTATGGGGCACCAAGTATTCGTACAAATATTGTCACTGTTAAAGGTAAAAGAACAACTTTTTCCAGTTAGAACATTTTTTATAACAGAAACATACACTTGTACAGCAATGTCCTCGTGTAATATGCTGATCGTTGCTCGTAAATCTTCGTAATAAGCTCTTGTTTGTATTAATGAGAATATTTGATTTGACATTGTATTACAACAGTTTACAAGAGTACATCATTTTTGTTTGTTAGCTTGTTTGCAATTTACAATACACCAGTGCATTGTCTTGGTCAATTTTATTATTAAATGCATGGTGAATAAAGTTGGTGATAGAATGGACAGTGTATAAACGGTTCTTACATTAAAAAAAAGATAACAAAACGAAATTACTTAGCTTTAACAGACAATTTTGTAATTTCGTTACCAATCGACATTCACTTACAAAAGTTGAATTTCACATACGTTATACCGTTCCTGAGGATAAAGAATCTCAAGGATCGCTCGGATACTCGAGACTCGTTTCAACGGGGAAATTCGCAATTCCGCTCGATACTCGGTCGAAAAAAAGCGGCCATACGTCACCAATACCGGCGTCGATTCAAGATGTAACCCGTCCCTTGAAGGATTGTTATTTGGATCCGAGAAATTCAACCCTCCTGGGTCGTGCAGCGCGAACTTTAATAAGGGTCGTTCAAACTTCTCCGGTTCTCGTTCGAGCAAAAATCACGGCGTGCGTTTTCCTCTCCGAACCGATCGAGGCAAGAAAAGCCCGGGCTCGATTCGTTGTCTGCCGCAGCCGAGCGACCGTCTCGAGCGCATCGGGCGGGAGCGGAGGAAGCTCTTCCGAACGAGCTCTGATTCGAAGGGTGACTGGAGGGTAGGAAAGCCAGGGCGGTGAGGTGGGGGGAGGAATGGGAACGCGAAAGATGCGAGTGAAACAGGTCGCAAGAAGCGGAGAGAAGCAGTCGTGACGGAGAAAGAAGAAACGAAAGGAACGGGGAGAAGAAAACGGGAGCAGATTGCAAAAGGTGTGAGAAGGAGAGGAGCAGAGAAACTAAAAAAGAGAGAAGATGGAGAAGGTCTGAGGAGTCGGCTACCGACTCGACGACCTCCACCGACGATGAGAACCCTTTAAAGAGAGACGGAGAAGGAAAGAGTTAAGAGTCGGCTTGATGACGGGCGTAACGGAGGAGTAGAAGGAGAGAGCGAGGGGTATGGAAAGGGTGGAAGAGGTGGCGGGTGGCGTAGTCGGGAGGTGGAGTAGACTGGATGGAGGAGCCCACGTTGCAATGATATCGATTCCAATGCTTCTTACTAGACGCGGTTGGTTAGGGTGGGCAACCCCTTACTTTTTATCCCTTTTCCTCCACCTCAGTTCCCTGCACGCGCTTCGACCACAGTTCTCGTCCTTCTCCCGGGCCCCTTCAACTCTCTTCCGATCCTCTCGCGATATTTTACTCGGTTATTTTTGCTAGCCGCCTTTTTTACTTCTTTTCCACCGCACCCTGCTTCTGTCTCACGATTTTCCGTCGCATTTTTCTTCTCCGTTCCCTTGTGTTACCTTCTGGTCACTTGGGATGAAAATTATTCCAGTCTGTCAGCCAGTCTGGGTCAAGGGAAAATGCGAGACAAAATCAAATGAAGCGTTCTTGCCGATTTCATGATGCCCCTTGTTAGTGTCCTGATTCAATTGCGCGATCACGGAATTTTAATTACGAGGGAACGGGAATGATTCGTTAAGTTTCACGGTAATTAATACTTCATCAGCGCTTCATCTTCGTACCTGTTTAGAGTCGCGAAAATATTTCCTGACGTTTCGAAAAGAGAAGAACGCGTACTTCCCATTCATTAACGATCTACAACGGACTTTGGGACACGGCTGGCGAAAGTCTCCGGAACGGAACACGAATTCGCTTCTTGCTTGACACGTTGACTGTCGCAGAATTTTCGTACATTTCAGCCACATCGTCGAAATGACATTTTCGTTACACAAAATGTACAAAAATAAAATGTTACATAAAATTATTAAAGTCAACTATGTTATCATACTTTTGGAATTTAGTTTGTAGAAGTTTACCGATTTATGGTCCAATATTAATAATATCGAAAAGTACACTCCCTAAAGTGGAGGTCACCGGTAACGGCAGTCAACGTGTTAAACGGCCCCGCGTTAAACACGCGTCGGAATTACATGCATCACAGTTTCAGCTTTCGAGTTGCCGGGTGCTCCATTTATATCTACACCGTACCGCCGTATTCCTGTACCCGAAACTTTACCCGGCACTGCACTTCAACGACCGTATTCAGTTTTTCTTGCCGCGATATTATTATTCTTTCCTTGCCACGAACCCCGAACTTCGAAATTCTCCTTACAGAACCCCCAGCTTGATGAATGCTTCAAACCGGAGGAAACGAGAAGAGGAACAGAGACAGCAGGTAAAAGAAACTGGAGGAATGGGGGGAAGGGATAGGATTGCAGGCGACGAAATAGATGAGGAGAGACCGAGGGAGATGGTCGGAGGAGAGGGAGGAGAGTGTATATATATCTGGAGATCCCCTGATTACTGCGAATTCCGTCTTTCGTCGTCTGTCTTTTCGTCTTTCCCCGCTTCATCCACTTGTCAGAGCGGCCAACCTCCTGATCTCCCCACCACACTTCTCCTTCACGATCTCACTCTTTCTTTGCCTGCCCCCCCCCCTCTCACTCGCTCTCTCTCACTCTGTCACTCTATCTCTCTCAGTCTGTCTCTCTCCCAGTCTTTCTGTTCTTCGTTAGTTCGGTCTTTTATATCTTCTTCTCCCTCATCCCTCAGCCGATTCCCCTCTCCTCGTGGTTCTCCCACCACAAGGCAAACTCTCTTCGTTTAATTGATTTCTTAAGACCCGATGGGGATCGCGGATGTGACTCGAACGGATGCAGTTTTTCCTGCTTCTCGCCCCACTATCCTCCAACCTTCGTCCCTCAAACTCCGTACACTTCTCCCAGATTTTCTTCTTCCTCTCTTACGTTTTTTTTTCGACGACTACGACCACGAACATCCTCTTCGTCGATGACGGCGACGACGACGACGATGGATACGCGGAGAACAAGGACACGTAACGGACGTGGAGATGGACAGGTTAGTGGGAAACGTGTAGCAGAAAGAGGAGACGGAGAAGGGTGCAGCCCGAGGGAGGGAAATGCAAGATATTGCAGCCCCGCGGGACACACAGAGACGTAATCTCCACGACGGAGCCGGAGACGTATTACAATCCCGCGGTCCTCCAACCACGAAGTCACTCGGTTTCCCGTGCATGAATGGCCCATTCTCCTTGGCCTGTCTCTAGGAAAGTCTTTATCTATTCCGATTACCGCTCTGCCACCGCCGCCTCCCCAACCTCCCCACCCTTCGCCGCTCCATCCGCCGCACTCCTCTTCGCTCGGGAGAAGCATCAGCCGAGTTTTACCCCGCTTTTCCAACCAGCAACCCGTGCTGACGGATTCGGAGAACAAAGATTTCATTTTTCGCCAGGCGCCAGGGACCAAGGTGGCGGGTTCAGGAGGAACGGGTAGAGGAGGTAACGCTTCTTGCGTTGCAGATTTCTTTCATTATTCCTCTTAATCACGCCTCGCTGCGCTGACTGCGCCGTTCTTCTCGTGAGTTCTGACACGCGGAATCGGGACACCGAACGAGATTCTTTTAAGAAGATGTTCCCCACCAACTCCGAGCTTTTCTATATGATCACCGCGTGGATGGATTCACGATTGTCGCGCGGACAAAATATTTTCTTAGAGATGTCCAACAAGAAATTGAAATGTAATTTTTCTCATCTATATTCAGGCCTCTAGTAAATCGTAAATATTGAAAAGCTTGTCGAACATACAAGTATAACAGGAAACATACGATGCAAGGGACAGTAAATCGAGCGTAGCTGCAGCGCGACAAAAAATAACGATTCGCTTCCCGAATCTACCTTCCTTAAAACATCCTTCTAGCCCCTTAGCACAGACGCTAGCCCCCTTCGTCCTCGAGAATCCGCATACTCCTTTTTCACCCTGTCCTTCGAGCGTCTCCCTGACAGCCTCTGAAGCTTGTCTCACCCATCGTAGACGTATATACGAAGGGGTGCGAAGTCGTATGAGCGTGTACACGGCGTAGGAATTGGAGGAGAACGAGGGCCAGGACGAGGGGGACCGCGAAGAACAAAGAGTGCAAGTATAAGGTGGACGGGAGAGAGGGTTAGCTCCGGGGGGTGGCCCGGGTGGGTGGTGCATATAAGATGGGCGACGTACAATGCACGCACCCTCGGCGCACTCGAGGCTCCTCAAGCAATGCCCATGACGGGATGAAGGGGTACGGAGGGAAGATTCCGAAAACTCGGCCGCTCAATACGTCCTTGCTTCAACTCACCCTCGTATTTTCTTTCGTTCTTTCCTACTCCTCCTACACCTCCTTCCCTTGCTCTTCTTCTATTACATTTTTCCTTCAACGCTGCCATTACCTACACCCCCCTTCATCTTTCTATCTCTCCATCTCTATCTCTCTTGTTCCACCAACGAATCTATCCGACCTCCTTGATCACCCTCGCAACATCTCCACCCAAATATCGTCCATGGCCGCGGACACAACTTTCGACGCAACCCGTTCAATCGAGTGTCGTCAGAGACGACCAGACCAGGACACATAATTGCGTTTAATGGTCCTCGGAAGGAGCTATGTACCAGGGGATGGAACTTTGTCGTGTTTCCCCGACGGCCGGTCCTGTTTGCTTTTGCCGAGCAAGTGGTTTCGTTTGCCTGTTATCGGCTCATTTAAATTGCCAGGTCTTCCGGCTTGACTACCAGGCCACTATGTTTCTAATAGATCATTTCGCGATTCCTGATAGCCGTCGTCCATCCCCTTCCCCCTACCCATCTCCATGGTAATTGACCGTTTGAAATTACGACGTTACAAGCGTAATTAACGCGCCGCGTAAACACGATCTCCTATCGATGCTGAAATAACAGCAGCTTTATCGTATGCGGCGCCCAATAGGCAGCGTAACACTCGCGTACCGCAGAAAATTCGACGTAACGACTGTGGCGAGATCGAATCCCCCTGAATTTGTACATCCCTCGAGAACCGATTCGACCGGCGTAACGTGGCTTTCTTGCAAGGGGTTATATCCGAGCACCCCTTGTAAGGTGGATACACCGGCGACACTCCAACATTCCTTGCGCGTTCTCGGGGTGGGCGGTTGGAGCTCAAGTGGAGTCATCGTTTGCGAGAGTGCTTACCAGCCCAACGTCATCCGCCTCTTCATCTTTCTCCAATCTCCATCTCCATCCTTCTTCCGGAGAAGAAGACCTCAACGACGAATCCTCGAGCATCGAGGCATCGTCTACAACGAGAGCGACGTAAACCTTATTCTTACGCTACTTTACCACAAGATGTTAGTCACGGAAGGGGGCACTCTCGCCGGCACCGTATGTATGTACAACCCCTTCGTCGTAACGGTAACGAATTTTCGAGAGGTCGGTACCCTCGTCTCTTTCTCTTATCACGTGTATTATCTCCCGTCTTCTTCCGACGACGTCGTCTTCGTCGTCTCCTCGTCCTTCTCCCCTTGGTCTTTGATCGAGCCCTCATTTAGACGCAACGAGAGCAGACATTCAACCAGCTCTCAGTGAGAACTTCGCCGGCCGTAAAGTTTCTCGCATCTTCGACCCAGTTCGTCTCGGCTGTATCCGGCGAATTGAGATGACCGACGTTAAGAATTATTTTCAAAGATTACTAGGTCATCTCCGCCTCTATTCAAGTCTCGGCTGCTCCGGAGATGTTTCTTCGTTTCGAGGAGATCGTTGAAGTCTCAAGGTGCGGAGGTTTTCCTCTTCTAGTGGAGGACAGCCATTCAGATGTCGAGACCCTTTCGATACTATGTAGGACAACCTTATCATGGGATACGATTTATAATTCATTGGAGGTATTTGAGCAATTTTAGATTTTCATGTAGGTTAAACATACCAATGAATCAACACTTGAGATTTTATAACCGTTAAAGCCGAATTTTAAATGAAAACAATATTAGGAAATACTTGTCACAGAAAAATTGAACAAATGTAATTAATTAAATTAAAAAGAAAGAATACAGATATCACCAGTGAGTGAACACTGGCCAGTAAATGAACATTTTTGAATATGAAACAAGGAATTAAAAAAAATCAATATTTAATCATCTACTTATTTGGATAACATAATTCACTCTTTTTTATATGTGAATATTCATTTACTGGTGCATCCACACTACTAATTTATAAGAGCAGAAGGTAAACATTATAGAAACTTCTTGTCTCAATCAATAATTTTACTGGATAAAGGAGAAAATGCTGTTTGTATTAAACTTTATAGAAACGATATTTAAGAATGAATTATTTGAGAACTTCACAATATTCTTTAGATATTGTAATAACTTAATTAAAATAAAAGTTTGTTGTTATTTACTAACATGTATTACATTTGTACAGTTATCAAAATATTATTTCGTTTAGTTACACATGATCTTTAAAAAAATCTCATATACCATTGGGATGTGCTTTAGAAAGAATTCATATAAACATAGGGACCGAAATGCTCTGTTCGGCTCCAAGGGACATTCAACGAAGACAAACGAAAGAAATATTAATTGCTTTGTGATTTATGCTTCATTTTCTAAAACATATAAATCTGTTTCGAGTGTTTCAATACTTAATACAAATCCATATTAATTTACATTTAATTATAAATCTGAGTAATTTCTTCATATTTTCTTGTTTATAGAATATTTTCTTAATTAATTTGCCTCAAGAAACTCATGCAATGTGCTACACTCTCCCTGAAATAATCTATATATATTATTATCCCTTTTCTAATATATAAAACAAGCCATGATGTTTAAAAAGGTAGTTATAATACTTACGACAAACTTTGTAACCGGTCATATGTGCAAAATTTATAATGAAACGTTGAAAAATACCTAATTAGAATTATTCACTAAAGACACGAAGTGCGTTACCCGGAAAATATCTTCATCCTTGTCGAGACGTAGAAGCCTAAAACCCCAACCAACCATTATCCACTTGTTCGTTCAGGCAATCATACCGTCAAGTTAAAGTTCCCACGAGGTCTAGTTTGGTCGTTAGGTAAAACACTCCATTTATTCGTACGTTTTCCAACGAACACAAGCTTCACTTCAGCACCTCTAATACAACGTACGTAGAGTAATGCTGGCATAAGCTCTCGGTACCGTACAAAGAACGTAGCTGCAGACGGTCGAATGCAGGCACTACCTATCGAAACACTTTCCTGCATCGTTCCTCGTCTTCGTCTGTTTATAAGGGAAGTCCCTTCTGGCCGATGATGCTTAGAGAGAAGCCGGGTCCTATCGTCGTCGTCGTCGTCGTCGTCGTCGTCGTCGTCGTCGTCGTCGTCGTCGTCGTCGTCATGATCTCCGTTCTCTACGCCACTGTCGTTCTCCATCGGCAGAGTGCTACTTAGAGAAATCAGAGTACCGCTCCGGTATACGGAACCTCGTGCTACTTACGTCGTAAATAGAAGACGACTAAGAGAAAAGAGGTATCCGGTGGAAGGAGGCAGAGCCCGTTGGAAGCCTCGAACTCCGACGTTAATGTCGAGTACACGTTTATTCGTCGTCAGAAGAGCTTTTCTTGTTCTTGATGCGCGTTGGACAATGGCGAAAAAAAACACTCTCCTACCATCTCCCTCGTTCCGGCCCTCTCCTCTCGCCGTTCTCTTTCTTTCTGCGAGGCTTTCCTCGATCCGGCAACCCCCTCAGTGGTCTTTTACCACTCCGTCTGTTGGCTTCCGCGATGACACGAGGAAGAGATGGTGGAAGGAGGTCTGGTGCAAGATGAGAGGTCCACAGGGAAAGCGTAGCCTCCTGAATGTCCTCCACTCACTTTTCTTCCTTTCCTTCACCGAGACTCCTTCTCCTTTTCTGAGCGGAAGAAAAGACGCGTAGGTGGAGGAGGAGGAACGTAGCCGTGTGCCAAGGACAAAGTAACCCGCGCTCAACACAGACCTGAGACGTGCCGGCATTCGCGGAAGCTCCTACGGTCCTCGTTGGGATACGAGGCGACGGAATAGGGGGAGGGTGGCGCGCCGCCTTCAGGAATTCAAGAAAGCTGCTGCTGCTGCTGCCGCCGCCGTCGTTGAATGCGTCGAGAAAGCACGCTTTTTACCACTTCTTCCTCTTTCTTCGTTTTTCCTATACTCTTCTTCTTTCTTTCTTTATTTCTTTTTCTTTTGCTTTCCGCCTGAGGGACCGGGCGACGACCACGCGAAACCAAGTACAAGAAGCTCGCGCGGAAGGGAGCGAGTGAGAGAGAACACCGGGTAAAGAAAAGCTTAATATGCTCGAGTGCCGCGAAGTGAGGATTGTCTCTTTCTTCTCCGCACTGACACCTTCAATCCTAACGCCGACCGGCAAGCTTATTAGCTACTCCACTCGCTGCTTCGTTCTGGATTCAAGGTTTTCGTTTTATTTAAACGTCTTTTCATACTTAAGAAAAACGTCACGAGCGTGCTTCGGGCAATTAGAGGAGACTTTCATGTCTGACGGGGTGGACGACTTGGGCTCGGATCTACCGACAAACGGATGATATCAATACTTGCGTGGCAAATACCGGTTCCATATGTACACATGTGTATATGTAAATGAATCCATACCTGAAATCTACTAAATGTTTTCTTGAAACAAATGTTCCCTTTAACAAATATAATTGGCAATTTTTAATTTACTTACTACAATAGGTTGTATTTTTCTTTTAAATAGAAATACTACCGTAATAATTAGTAATGGGTACCATAATTTGCCTAATAATACTTGACAACGAATCTCAATGAAAGTCAGATGGCAGAATTCATATCTAGAAATGGAATGAAAATTTCTTTAAAAATTAGTAAGTTAAATTAAAATCTGTAAATAGAAAAATATCTTCCAATGACATTATATGTATATTAAGAAGCATGTAAGATCTGAAATAATTTATAATAGAAAGAAAATGGATTCAATGGACATAAAAAGTGTCCTTCTGTATAAGTAAGAAGGTGATTAGTTTGAGACCATTTACAAAAATCAGTACAACTATTTTAAAGGACGAAGGTGAACAAGATATTCCATGTACCAGTAACTTTTTCGGAGACAAATAATTTTCTAATGTATGGAGAATTTAAAAAATCGATTAAAAATCGATTGAAAGTTATAACACGACAGCTTACGAATACCAGTGAACTAACGACACATGTCACAGTTCTCTACGGTCAATTAAATCACCTCGAGCACGAGCGCTGCCCTGAATGGGGTAGCATTTAAAACATGAAAGGAAGTAATTCGAAGGTTAATTACGACCGCTGGCTCCAGTATATTACGAGGCGTGTCACCGACGATGTTCAAACGACGAAAAAGCAATATAATTTTCTGCGATACGTAGAGTATTCGAAGCGCGACAAATAGGCGCAGGAAATGCGTACCCACTGGACCAAGTATCCTTACTGGAAGCTTCCTCTTCCATGGAGGAAATGAGCTCTCACTCCTTCCGTTCCGACTTTGATAGAATCTCGATGCGTAAGCATCGAAAAATATATTCTCTTCTTTTTCTCTTTATTTTTCCATTATACTTATACTTACTTTTTCCTAGGTAAACGTGATTGGGGTTTACTCGTCGGCTCCCTCTCGTAAGCGCAACACAGCGAGCAACCGACAAAAAAATGATTTTCCGGTGCGGTTCAATTTTCCGGCCGGTGTATAACTTTTTATTACGCTACATTATATCAAATTTCTTTGGCCGGCGACCGGTTGGCAAACACCGGATAATGGACTCTGAAAGAATAACTGGTCGCGCTGCAACCCACGGATACGCACAGGGACGGGGGTAGAAAGGCGGGTGTGAAAAAAATATTTATGTCATGCTCCCTGTCCGCGGGGAAACGACAAAAAATGATATTGGAAGTCGGGCTAGTGCATGGCTACAAAAGTGAATGTACAAATGTTTGAAAAACATTACTCGATGTCCGAAAGGCGGATGGGGGGGAGGGTTCGAGTACCGATTGAATGTACCCGAACGGTGGTAATTCGATATCGGAGTAATACGAAATGCACATCAAGATTTACAATTCGCGTAGCCGTGGGGTCCGGAAAGACGACCTTAATGGTTTACAAAATTTTAGAAATTTTGCCCACTGAGAGTGATATATAAAATTCAACTTCCCGGCAAATTTGAAACGAATCACATTCATATTCTTCTTTATTATGTAGATTTTAATTCGACAATGTAGTTAGTCTGAAAATATTCTTCACCTTTCTTATAAACTTTATCGCAACTCGAAGCATAATTTATGTAAAATTAGTCACAAAATTATGCAAAAAGAAAACAATTTTATTCTCTATACTAAAATTACAGTTTGAAATGTTAAATAAACGTCCGTTGAAATAGAAGGGAATCTTGTGATTATGTTCTATTTTTCTCGCTAATAGAGAAACGGTACCAGTTCGGAAACATCTTCAACGTTCAACTTCATTAATCAAGATCGAATAATCGCCAAGAGGACCGGATATCGATAATGTATCGGAGTACAATGCGGAAATATCGGAAGGATCTCACCAACGGACCGAAAGGTGGAAAGAAGCCGACCGCGACGGATAAAAAGAATTTAGTAAACAAAATTCGCGGCTGCGCCCGTACCCGACAGAGACCGGTCTTGTTGATCGATCGGTCGAAGCCCCTGATAGCCTTATCTCCGACTGCGCCTAATTATTACCGACGCCAATTACCACCGATAGACCAGCACCGAAAATCCTTCCCCGCCCCCCTCCCTAGTCGGGCATCGACAAGATCCTCCGGTGGCGGTATTACGAAACGTGACCGGAAACTCATGTGCGCTGGACCAGGTAACCTCGCCTGGAAGCCTCCACTTTCCCAGAGGAAACGGGTCCGTTGTTAGTTCCGTTCTCTGTCGTCGCGTTCGACGTGCGCCAAAGAAGGAAGGAGGACAGACGGGTAGAGGTGGGCAAGAGAAGGTGCATAGAAAAACGGCGCGCGGACAGCGAGGGACAAAGAGGACGGGAGAGAGATCTGATCAGTGACTGTAGAAAGGCTACAGACATCGGAGGGAGGAATCGAGAGACAATGGTGACGGGGTGGGAGAGGAAAGGTAGGCGGAACGAAAGAGACGGAACGACGGTGGATGCGCGACATGGCGCGGCGTGGCGCGCCGCAGGAGAAAGCCCGGAAGGAGGATGGGAAAGGGAGTGAGGGGGCGAGAGCGTGAGAGGAGTGTCGTGCTAAGGGGACGGTGGAACGATACCTGTGCGACTGTCTGTCGTCCGGACGTCCGTTGTTTTGTTACAATCACGTATCCGTAGGTTTTACGCGGGTACGTATCGGCACGTTATAAACGCGCGGGGGCGCATACCAACACACGAGGAACCGATGGCCAGGATGTGTGTCTGCCGGTGGACTGGGGCACGGCTCGAGTGGACACAGCCTCGCGATCGTTCTAAAGGTGCGGAACACCGTGTTCCGGCCTTCGTGAACGCATCATTGTACGCGGGACCGGAAATGATGTCTTAATTGACTCCCTCTGCGCGCCTGACTCATCAACTCTCGTCCGTCAGCGCGACCCGGCCGGTGCTCGCCCGTTTTGCCATCGAATGGCCTGCTAGCATATTGACTCGAAATTTTCAGTCGAACGTTTCGACGGCACCAGTCTTTATCGGGCCTCGTTATCCGATTATCAAGCATGGGGACCATCGGCGGAGGACTAGAAGGGACACTGAAATGGAAAATCACGTGTTCCACGTGGGAAGCTGACGATTTGGAGACGGAAATCCTCCGAAGATTCTAGGGAAATTAAAATCGAGCGGTGCTAATCTCGAATTGATATTTGAAAAATATTCGTACTCCTGTGGCATTATACGAAGTATTTTGCTGTACGATCTTTTAGGATTTTCAATCTTATTTAATCTGTTACTCCAATGATAATGATTAGTATTAAAATAGTGACTCATTTCTAGTGATTTTTCTGGCAAGAAATTTTTATTTGCGTAATGTTTGATACGTTAACTCTGAATCTCGTATATTATAATGATATAAGTAGTTGTACTTGTGGTAGAACACGTTTTGAATTCAGACTATTCATTTCAAAGTTGAAATTCAAGGCAGCAGTTCCTGGCTTTATAAAAATTTCAGTCTGTCGGTTCTTCTGGAGTCTTCGTGAGCTTTAAGACCGATTGATTAATATCATAATTACGACATTAAAATTACCGAGTCGAATTCGAGACAACCATCGTGGACGATACTCCCAGCGAAATGCATGGGTTAAAGCGTCCCCTCTTTATAAAGTTCAATTCCGTTTATAATCGCGAGCGATTATCAACAATGTTTCTATCCATTGCATTTAATTAATGCAACGGAGGAGATTAAAGGGGTCGTGAATTGATGAAATATTAAATCGTTCCTTCGTCGTCTTTTCTTCTTGCAAAAGACCACGCGAATTGAATAACAGCAGAAAACAAAAGGGTAGCCACGGGAAACCATGATCTACATGAATTTTAATTTTAACTCAATAATTATACATTGCATCTATACTTCTATTAACAAAGTAACGTTTAACTCAAAATTAGGTATAATTTCGATTAAATTATAATTGGCACTTCTTTTAACGATGTAAACAATTTAATAGGAATAATTTATATTTGACTGAAATTAATACTCTAAACATAATTTCTCCTATCCAATAAGGAGAGGAAAGAAAATAATTAGGAGAGGTAATAGATGAGGATAAGGAGAATAATAAGTATTCCTCAAACAATTAACGGATTACAGCGTGTAAATTTTCTTATCGTTAGATTCGTCGTACGAACATTTCTACGATCACATACCCGATTTACATTTTCTCAACGACAATTTTTACCATCCAAAAGACGAAACGCGGGGATCAGCGATGGTTACACGTTCCTCGGCTGGAAGTCGCGCGACGACGGCCGTAAACTATCCTCGAGAAACTTGAAGGCAGTAAAGAGCGGTCGTAATACAGGGCGAGAAACATAACGATCCGGCCGGCTACATAACAAAGTATTATAAAAACATTTTATTGTTCGTGGAAAAGCGCGCCCCGCGAACGAATTTTTACGCGTTTCCGCGCTTCCCTTCGACGTGACGATGCTTTCTCCCGTGGGGATGCAAGATACTCGGACGGTCGCACAGATACTTTTTTTTTCCTTTCTGCTCGTTCGAAGCGACTCGCTCAGTTTTAACACACTTCAATATTCTACTTTGTAGGCTACTCAGAAGCTTGTGTGAAATGTTTTCGTTTGAAAATTGTATAGTAACATCTAACGATAGGACTGTAATTGCAAAGAGTTCTGAAACATAGCAGTTCGAGGTAATTAACCCTTTGCACTCGATTGTCCCCTCTGAAGGGACAAAATGTATGGAAAATTAGAAATTCCGAGTGTAAAGGGTTAAGAAAGTCGAATAATTGTCCAAGCTGAGTTGAATCTAACGGCTAAATATTTACGAATTTCCTTGAAAGACCACACGAAGTATACAAAATTTCTACATTTTTCTATCGTTACTTCCATCGTGCATATAACTTTGATAAATATTCTATAATCCTAAATCCTACACCATCACACATAATTTCGTTAATTTATACCAGAAATATTTTGTGCACAATACGTCTACACAATGTTGTGCATCAGTATTTATATGAACACGTGAAATTCATGTGTATAAACGAGCTGTGATTCAGCAGTAAAGAATAAAAAATATTTACTAATCATTAAACTATTATACAAAGTTCTTTACTTTCGGACAAATGCAAAATCTTTTGTAAGATCACTTTTGAGTGTGCACCCCTCGATTTCTTTCAACGTTCACAAAATTCCTAACGCGAGTACGTTCGCGAGTCCGACGAGAAAACGCGAAATCCACGTACGGAACAGTACTCGTCGTGGCAGATACGCGCGCGAATACCGAGCAAAGGGTAAAAGAAGTACTATCGGCCCACGGAAACGAACAATGGCTGACGCGCACACGCGGACCTGCCCGTGCAATTATCAACGCACGCATAGCTGGCTAACGCGCGTGTTTACACTCGTGCACGGACGAGTGCATGGGTGTCGCGCGCGAGCCTCCCACACGCGACGATCTTCGTCGACGTCGTGGTATGAATCCGCAACAAGTTTGCTGCTGCGACGGACGCTCGCATATCGCTCACTGGGTGGATCTAATGTAACGTGATTACGTATTGAGAACGACAAAACGCTCGGGTGAATTCCCTGGGACAGTCATCGTCTCTCGGCTATGAGCCAGTCTCGAAAAAAGCATCGTGGTTCCTTTGTATTCTATAGGTTTTTCAAGGAGTCCAAATGTTTTCGAGGGTTTCTAAACACTATCATCCCCGGGTTTCACCGGTATTATCTCGTGGTACTTTTGTCCGATTTAAAACCATCACGGACCAACAATTTCTGGATTTTTTTCAGAAAAGAACGTGACTACTGGTTTAGCGGCATTTAATTCAAATTCTCTTGATTTCAAGATCTCTTGATTTGTAATTGGTAATCAATTAAGGGGTCATGCTTAGGCAGAAATTTTCAAAAAATCGATTTTTCACTATCTACGTTTTCTTTAAGTACAACATCTCGAGAATATTCTGTGCGAGTTTCAAGGTAATCCAATTGAAAATGACAAAGTTACAGGCGTCGAAAAATGAACATTTTATATAACATTAAACGCCTTTTTCTCGAAACTACATTTTTCAAATCGGTGATCAATATTTCTCGAAAACTACTGTGTCGATCTACATGAGACCGTTTGCGCCTTATTTCAAATCAGAAAAATTTGTCCTTGAACGAAGGACTTTTTTTCGTTCCATACTTTTTTTTTAATTGACCGTAAACAAGTGATTTTTAGGTGCAAATCGCACTTTTTCAGGAAAATGTCAGTCATTTTGTTCCTAACCAATATTTCGAAAAACCCCACGTTCAAGGACAAGATTGGTTCTTCCATTACATAAATCTTACTGAATTTTTAATTTCAAATGAACCGTTACGAAGTTACAGTGATCACGGCAGACCACTTTTTATGAAGAGAGAAATATTTTTAAATAAAAAAATTACTTTATAATCGAGAAACTGCAATATTTGAAACACAAAAACATTTTTTGAAAAAGGTCTTATAGTTTTTGAGAAAAAAATTCCCAAAGAACACTCTTTTTTCGGCCTCCTGACTGAGCATGACCCCTTAAAGTGAAAACGAACGAAGAATAAATTTAAAGTTCTAAAGAACGCGCTGCACCGCGTATACAATACGCGATAATCAATAAAATGTTCTGCATCGTATTGTTTGAGACTGTTTTTTCCGTCGTACAGGTTAAATATATTTCGCTATCTTTATTATAGAGTATTTGCCCGCGTGCACATAGGGTCGTTCGAAATCGAATCGAAACCAATTATTCTCGCGACAACCGTGCTAATTAACCTGCCTTTTACGCTTAACAAAAATAAGCCGCGGAGGTACGAGTGCGAGAACGCCATCAAAGGAACAGGGCAAAAGGCGCGTGACAAAACATGCTATGTGCGACAGCACTTAAACCGTTCAATTATCGATACATCGTGTCGAGGGACAGTGACGCGATTATTCAGCGCGTTTTCGCGCGAATCAATAGAGACGAGCCCAGACCTAACCCGGCATCATACAGGCCGGATCAAAAATCTCCGCGCTCGGTCTTTTGATCGTCCGCCTAATAATAATGAAGATATCGAAGCGTAAGGCAGAGAACCGCTAATGAATATACAAATTAAGAAGCCTCGAGGCACCGATCCCGAAATTTAATAACGAGAACCGCGTATGGATTAATAAATAGGCAGGCGATTGTTTCTTTGATCATCCCTGGAAACAGAATTCTCGACAAGACGGTAATATGTAATAATAATCATTGAAGTCAGTGGAGTATAGAACCGTGTGAAAAGCATCCGGTGCTTATCCGTATCGAAATTGAATTAATCGAGGTTGATGGCTGACCGGTGAACAGCAAGTTCGTCACGGACACGCGAAACGGACGGATCCAAAGCCACCGGACGTAACATGAACGGAGACGTTCGATGTACAGGGCGCGTCCGATTAATCGTGCACACTTACATTTCTTAATTACCATCGAAAACTTCAAAGACAGTCATTCACGGGCTACCGCCGAAGTGGCTTCATTAGCATAAACGTTCAAAGGCTGTAGCTACAAACCGACCGACTGGTCGCTCTGTGAAGATATGCTGAAAGAAGCTTTTCCTTCTTCTTCTTTTCCCTATTGTTTTTTCATCCTAACCCACAAGGCAAGTGTCTTGACCAGAGAAGAAAAGGAAAACCAGTAGGAGGAGGGAGGGAAGGGGGGGGGCGAGGACAATCCGACAAGTGAGTTCTCCTTGAGAAGCGAAGTGATAGGGGTGAGAGCGGAGATTGGGAACGGCGGACCGAACCTGGAAGAAGGGGAGCAACAGAGCCGCAGACGCAGGGAGAAAAAGAGACACGGTTAGAATGGAAAGGGAAGGAGGGATTATGGTCGTGAGTTTGCCGAGGGACGATGGCCAGGGACGAAGGGGGGTAACTCAAGACGGGTCTAAGTGAGTCTTCCGGCCGACAGGCAATGATAGCCCTGAGAACTGACCCGACCTCCGGATATGTGTTGCGCATATACATGAGGACACAGACACCAGTGCCACGAACGTGTCACAGCATTGCCCGCCTCTATTCGGCCCGGCTGATCCGTAATGGCTTATTTCGTAAATCGGAGATTCGTAATGGGGAACGAACGCGCAACGATAGGTGAGCCAGTATGCGGTCAATTCGGCATAAGCGGTCTGCATGATGCCGAAGAGTTTCGACTGTGAGGTTATGAGGTAAGCGTCGAAGACCGGTCCATTAGGGATGGAAAGATGAATGGCGGAGCCCGAATGAAATTCATCCATCTGCAACGTCCACGCTATTTGCTTCTATTACCTGCCTAATTGATGGCAATTTTTCCCCTCATCTGTACCCACAATGCGAATGGGAGGAGGGAAACTCCTTTATAGATTGTGGTAGCTATTGTTTAAGTGGAATTTTTAAAAACTGATAGTATAAATGGATATTTTTAAAATGCAGTAGATTAACTTTGTTACACGCGAGAATAGTACGTGAAAACAAAAAAAATGCATATCAACTGCAGAATATTGTTAAATGTCATCAATACGTGTAGTAGGTACAATAACAGGTTTTGTTTGGGAAACAAATTGAATTTTAATCATATCAATAACATTACGCGGAAAGTAATTAGTGAAATTGATTTACATAAATCTTATTTGCTGTTTGATACATACTATATTTTTAAGTAAATACTTTCTTGTAGGACATAGCTGCATCATACCTTGCAGTGGGCAGAGATGGGCAAAATGTAATCTAATTACAAAATCTAAATTACAATTACAATGTAATTGCGATGTAATTGCGCGACAATTACAATTACGAGTACATTGTAATTTTTATTTTAAATTTAGTATAATACATTACAATGTAATTGTAATTGTACTTGTCTTACAATGACATTGCAATTACATTGTAATTGTGATTCGGATTTTGTAATTAGATTACATTTTGCCCAACTCTAGCCATGGTTGAAGTTTGCTTCATATTATATACAAAATACATACTGTTTTCATAAAACTGCTGACCTTTTAAAAATTTTAAGTAATATGAAAAGACTGATTTGCAAATTCTAGTACGACAAGAATTTAAGGCAGATTTATATACAACCGGGCCGTACCCATTCCGTGCCCCTTCTTTGTGATCAGGCTTTGTCGGGGCCACGGACGGCGACAGACACGGCACAGAGATGTACGTAAATATTGTAAATACATCAAATAAACAGAGGCACGGAACGGACACGGAACGGACCCGGCCCGGTTGTGTATAAACGGACGTTTAACGATCATATTTTGTCAATACACTTCCATACATTAGGTATATAAAAGTCATTTGAAAATGACATATTTTTCTTTATAAAAATTCAATTTATAATTTTGCAGATAGTTAAATTACAAAATATTAGTAATAAAAAATGCCTGAAACATTATGTTAAGTTTACAAAAGCTACATTCTACGTAATCGCGTGATCAAGACACCTATAAGCAGGACACAAATTACGCGATACAGCAAATCACGAAATGATGACATAACGCCTTCTACGCCTCCAAGCAGCCTTGGCGTTGTCAGATAATTAACCGAGCATGTGATCTGCTTCCGTAAGAGCCCAGCTGCGCGCGAGCGCAATTCTGCGACGGCTTCGTGGTATATTCTCAATAAGTTTCGTGTCGTCTTTCCTCATTATTTCCTTCGGCAAAAGCAAAGTATTCGTTAAATTGAAGTTCTACCGAACCGCCAGAGATTTCTGAGGCGACGCGCTACGTGGCCCGGTTGCGACGAAGACATCCCGGTTGTCGGATTGAATTTCCGGGCACATATTAAATCAGTTCGAAGGAGTACTATCTTCCCCCCCCCCCCTCCACACCCATCGGCCCCTTCTATTTAATCGTCTACTTCGTAATTTGAATTTATGAAAACGACGTGTCATTAACACCGGTCGACCATTTGCCGCGTCTTACTTATGTTCGACTTAAACCTTAATGAGAGCCACGCGGTAAGTTCGTGCCGACGCGCTTAATGACGTCGAAGGTATCAGTTTAAAGGGATGGTGAGAAGGGGGGGGGGGGGTAATACGGATCGAGCTTAAGGTCGTAGGTCGATCGATGGATGCGAGCGCATGGACTAAAGGGGCCATTTGTCTTCGTAGCCACTTTGCTTGTCAAATCGAGCCGACCTATTATTATGGCTGCGATGTTAGACGCCTTAGATTTACACTCACCCATTTTAAGTTAACATCCTACACCGCCGACGCGGCTTCGCTTTTCAGGCATGGTTGAACCTTTTCAAGAGACCGAAGTGGAATTTGCAATCTTGAAATACTTGGTAGCCATGATTCGTTGGTAGCATAATCATTGATGCAATAAACAGATGTTATTATCTACATTTACAGCTAAATGCCTTGATTCTAATATGCTATGATAGTTATGATATCAATAAGGAAGGTATCCCAACCAGCAGGTTCCGAGTTTAATGAAACTTTGTGGTATTGTAGAGGGCACCGAATTATGCAAGGAACAATTTTTTATCGGCCGACTGTTACGATAAAGGGGTGAAACCACCTCTTAAAGTTTGCCGTTAATTTTTCATTTGTGCAATACCTATACCTTATTAACCGTAAGAAATAGGAAGAAACTTTGAATGGGCGAGTGCCATTTTTTCACGCACAATAATATGGTGCGAACAATTTGTCCAAAATACAATTTGTTTATAATAAACAAATTTTATATGACTTTATTTTACAACTTATTTAAATTTACATAATGACAAAAAGGGACGACCATTTCATTCCAAATCAATTAGTATATATATGTATGAAACTGTTAAAGTTTCTTCTTATTTCTCATGGTTTATAAGATATACTGAAAAAACGAAAAATTCGGCATACTTAAGGGGTTGGTTTACCTCTTTAACGTGAGAGTCGGCCGATAAAAAAAATTGTTCCGTGCATAACTAGATGCCCTCTACAATACCACAAAGTTTCATTAAACTTGGAACCTGCGGGTTGGGAAACTTTCCTTGTAAGAAGCCACATAGTGAGTCCTCTATATCTGTCCTTATGCAGTTCCGGTAGGAGGAAAAGATACCTAAATGTTATCTACAATATTTCTACCAACTCGGTGTCAAAAATAATAAGGTCAAAAGATTCATCGTGTTGACACTAGTAAAGCTGTCATAAAGGCCTCTCCGGTTCTTAATGAAAGGAACAAAAAGTCTTATATAATGCTCATCAATGAAGCACTTAATAAATAAAAACTGCAACGCGTTACATAAGTTGAAGGTTCAGTAGTGACCGTAAGTATGTACTTGAGAGATGCCAATCTTCTGATTTTTCAATCTTGCAATCAATTACATGCTGTCGGCGTAGATAATAACAACAATGCAGTGTTATCGTGAAAATAAGTAATTAGTTTATTTAAAACAAAAGTTTTTAAATTTAATATTTCTTCCGAAGTGTTTTCTAAAGTGAGAGAGTATCTACAAAGTTTAAAAAAATAATTAGTTGGTAGAAGTGTTATTCTTAGGATATTAGGTAATACTACTACGATATTACTATTCATAACTTTTTCCTTTCTGACTTCATATTCTTTTATACTCACGTGTATCGACATTCATATTACGATAACCGCGCATAACTAGCATAGTTCCGTTCCCGAGTTACCGGTCGGACGAAAAAAGAAGCTGCTAAATTCGGTTGGTTGCAAACCAAGAAGTAGGCGCACTCCATGAGGCGAACGGAAACATCGAAAAAAAACATATTTTATTACGACATACAGTCGCGTCGGTGCACGCACGCTTGTTCAGATCGCTAATTAGCATTCTCATTGAAAAATTCTTTTCTCCGGCGAGTGGCGAGACCGTGGCTCTCCCACGTATGTATGTATATATGTATGTATATACACGCAAGGAATCACGGGTCTCGAAAAAGAGGAGGCCATCACAAAGCGTGTAGTAAAAGCGAATGATTCTGCGGAAAGAGGCGGTCACCGCGTGTTTCCGAGTCCTCGGCCGTCGCGTCTGCTTATTTGCTAATTTCAGAAGCAATGTAAATAATCGCGCCATCACGGCCGGACGACAATCACGGCACGAATAACCTAACCCCGGGCTCTCTTTCAGGAGACGAGCTTCACTGACCACGTGGCCCCCACGTTGAAAGTATAGTCCCGCTGAGTAAACGGCATTCAGCAGGTGTGACGGGTCAATAAATGTCCGATTCTCGCGATCATCCAGGTGTATCGCCTTCCGTACCATTGTCAACAAGTTCCGGATCTGAGATACCCGCCTACATGTATGTATCTCGGGGAAACGCGAGCGCGGGTCTTTTGTCGAACCCCCGTCGTGCGAGTCCGTGATCAATTCATTTTCCAGCAGAACGGCAACCGCAGTGCATTCAATTTCTTAATGAGGTTTATTACACTCCACTCCTTTTGCGTTCTGCCTCCCTTCACCTTCCTATCTCCCTCTCTCTTTCTCTTATATTCCCCTTTGTCCCGTGCTGTCAAAACATACGCGTTTGATAATATTTTTATTCCCCTGTTATTCTCACGCCTCAGGTGTTTGCATTGTAACCTCATTAACATCGTCGTCACTCGATACACTTTCGTCCCCTCTCTTGACCTTCCATCTGCGTAGCTAGAATCAGTGATCAGCGTCTAGACAACTGTATTTGACAGATTCTTCTACGAGATGTGAAACCATTATTTTTATACAGTCAACCCCCCCCCCCTCCAGAGACTTCATCCACATCCACGGACACGAGAGACGATGTCTCGACTGTCGCGTTATATCTCCTGGTCGCGTATCTACCACGTTGGCGGAAACTTTTTCCTGTTCTTTCTGCGCGTCCACCCTTTCTGCCCTCTCTCCCTCCCTCGCATCCGACCTCATCTGGCTCCCTTTCTTTCATGTCCTGCCGCAAGGTTTCATTTTATAACCACGTAAACTCTGTTTAATTAACGCGTGGACTGAAAGAGGAGGAATTTTCGATGTAAGCGGCGCATTGCACCGCCGGTGCATAAGGTACGCGGGTGCATTGCGATGATCCTGCCCGTCGGTGATGGAGTTGGTCGAGACGGCGGAGGAGTAAATGGTTAGAGGTCGGTCTGCAGGGGTTGCAACAGGGAGGACCGTAATACCGGTGTGCCGGTGGTCGTAACGGGGATGACGATGGTGGTGGTGATGGCGACGGTGGTAGTGGTGGGTACTTGAGAGAGCTCACCGTTTCCCTTATTCCTTCAATCAACGTCAGCTGGGGAGGCGGATCTAGTGTGTACTCTGAGCAAATACTCGCGTGCTCCGCACTAGAGCAGCATAGAGCTCAATGACTACATCATCCACGAAGGTGGTGGTTAGCTAGACGCGCCTTTGCCCCATCCGGGCAGACAGTCATCGAAATCGATTCTTTCCGTGAAATAAACGGCCGGCTTGCAAATACTGGACGGTATTATAGTAAATACGCGCGCACCTCTTCCTTGAACCGTGGACTCCGACGTACAAGAAAACGTGGGGATTCTGCACGGATTCGAGTGGTCATGAGGCAATATATTTGATGGAAATTATATGGTAAAATATTAAAATGTTCTTCTTGAAATATTGTTCATTCCTCATTGTTGCGGGAAAGAAATAGAAGACGTGTAATTTCAACAATTATTCGAATTTAAAAAGTGTCCGTTACAATAAACTTCGCACGCACAAGAATATATTATATATTCGTCAAAATGTACGTTTCGTTAATTGTATGAATATTCGAGATATTCAAACGGAATCGCTCGTATTCAAAACGAATATGCCGATTATTTTTCTGTAACTAAGCTTTCACATGGAAATGAACAAAAAGAGAATAAAAGATATATATAAGATATATATAAAGACTATAAAAATCCATTGAATCTAGCATTCGTTAGATATGATCATCTTCATAAGACCCAAACACACGGTAAATACAATTTAGGTATTGATACCTCGCGTCTGTAAAGATCTCATTAAAATAGGAAGGAAGAGGGCCGGATACACGGCGGTTATGCATGTATCATGGGTCGTCTAAACAAGCTGTTTAGACGACTTCAAGTTAACCCAAATTGACTCAATTGGATTATCCGCGCCGTGGCTCACCCGACACTTGGGAACCAGCCTGTTCCGGCGTCACCGTATCCGCGAGAGAGCCAGTCCTTTACTTCTCATGCAAATACGCATCGCGTTATTCCACCACGTCAGCCCCTTCTGCCCCCCCCCCCACCCTTCTCGCTGAGTCTTTCCTAGACCTTTTTTGTCACCCAGTCCTGTCCCCGGCCCTCCTTGCCCCTCTCGTGAATTTAGCTGGTTAGCTAAATTAACGCCGTTTGGGAAAATTGGTTCGTCCACACTCTTCACTGGTTCTGTCACCAAATTACTCTCGTGAGGAAACTCTTTTTGTTTCTTTGTTCCTCAGCTACATCCGTTTCTTTCCACTCTCGAGCGATCCCTACCCGATATTATTTTCGTCCCTATCGTACGGACGATAGGGACAGCGACGTACGGACGTTCGCTAGCTATCTCGGGACACTTTCGTGTAATTTGGTTCGAGCGGAGGCCAGACTCCGTGAACACGGACCACGAAGAGTCTTCCGCTCCTCGAGCCAGTTTCGCGTGCACACGTGACGTGCTGACGCACGTCGTTCCTCCTCTGTCCTGTCTCTCATGTCAATTTGCGGCCTAGGGCCGCGGAAGGAAGAGACGGCGGCGAGGAGGAAGAGGAGGCGGCGGTGGAGAAGCGAGGAGGAAGAGCAGAAGAGGAAAGCCCGGAGAGGCTTACGTTAAATCGTACGATCGGGGGAGTGTTGCGTGGATTGGAGTGTCCGTTCCTTTGGCTAACCATGGACCCTACGTGTAACCCATACACGACCGTGTTCCTACTCTATCGGTCTCGTCTGGCATCTCTGTTACTCCCGATCCCCGACCGATCGCCGTCGTTATTATCGTTGCACCCGACCGAGCTGTCTTTCTCTCTTCGACGCTCTCCGCGATATATGGATCGTCGGAAGTCACCTTCCTCATTATCATACCAACAGGCTCGCTCGCTCGCTCACTCGAGCACAGCCTTCATCCTGTGCCCTAGTCACTTACGGATCACGGGTGATCAACCCAAGTGCGGGCTACTCGACCGTCGAACGATCAGAAGAGTGAATACCGGATCGTTCCAGTAGCCACGAGAACCACTGCCCTGGGGGACAAGACGCAAGTCCATTATACTCAATCACTGCGTGATTGGCTCAAACGATCGGACCACCGCTTGCCGCGCGTCGTTCCGCGGAGATTCGCGCGGACGTGCCCGTGTTCAACTTCGTAATGTCAAGAAGAAGAAGAGATCCTGCTTTGCGCTCGACCACTTACCTTGGTTTCTTGAATTTCCTCTACACCCTCCTTTTCGAATGTCAGACGTGAGCGAGAATATGCAACGGTTCAGCTGACACCTTACCGTTTGATAATTTTTGTTCCATAAATTACTTAGTAATACGTACAATTAACTGATTAATATTACAAAATACTGATTTGAGAAAAATTCAATATTTCATTGCAGAAAATCTATAACTGACTATGTATAGTTTTCATTAGGAAACATATCCGTAAAACCTGTTGAATTTTCCTGTCACCATTTGATACGAACAGACAACTTTCAATATCGAGAAAATTTATGATCTCATTCGCAATGGAAAGTAGCAACAAGTGTACAGATTATACCGGCTTAATTATGGGAAACGTTACACAAACTGTCGCGCTTCATCAAAGACGACGTTACAAGGGTTCGAATTCATCAGCATCCGCTCGATGAATTGATTCGCAGTAACCAGGTGTTTCTGGTTTCGAGAACGATCAAAGGTGTGTCCCGTGCGTTCCGTTTCCAGGACCTCGAATGTAGACCAACGTCCAGCTGCAACAAAAGTCACGGCACGTTCGAGACCACGCAGACCCCATTTCGTATTTATCTGTTCTCGCATCTGTTCCGTTAGATACGAAAGATGACTTTTCATCTCTAGCCTGATCTCTCTTCTGTTGTTTTTTTTTTTATTGTGCCTATCCGTGGCAGATTATCAGGGAACAACGTTGGTTTACGTTCGTGCCCAGTATCTGGAATCGTGATCGTCGCTCTGTCCGCTATACGAGCACCTTAATGACGTGAACGTACCCCGTACCTTTTTCTCGTTTATCCTAGTTTTCCCTGCCGGACAATACCGTCCGGTCTGATATTCGTTATCCCAGCGTATATCGAGGCTTCCGTCATCATCCGGATCGCAATGCTTCTTCTCTTTATTTCTCTTTCGCGACACGGGAGACGGACTTCGCCACGATAAATTTGTAAATAACGGCACGTGAAGAACTCACACGGAACTTTGGCAATTGAATATAATTAACCAATCTCGGAACGGACGGCGATATACCGGCGACGGGGAAAAGCCGGCGCAGCAAAAACTGGAAAGCACGTTGGCCGACTGCCATAAGGAGACCTCGCCTCCAAATGCCAACGACAATAATGCCGATAATCCTGGCCGCTCCTGGTTGCCAATATGTTGCGGACGTATCTACATAACTACCTCGAAAAGTAGCCCGTGGCCAATAAAAAGCAAACAGAGAAAGACCGAGAATCTGTCGTTAAGCCTCCTCGATCTGATTCTCACTGATTACTCAACTCTCAAATCTGGGACTCTTGCTTGGCACGGGAAAAGGAGCCGGACCGAGGTTCTTACGATGAAAACTAGATGGTACAGGCAACATTTAAATCTCCAGTGCTGATGGAATACAGGAAAAATATATATTGCTAATACAAACCTTAGTTAATTTAATAATTTATCGTAAGTCATTTTACCAAATTATAGTTTCTGTTCGTTTCAACGATAGAAATAGATTAACTGGCATTTTTATAATTTGTCTCAAGCAATCTTCACTTACCTATATATCATTTATTAGCAATACAAGACCGTTTATGGCTACAGGTTTAATCTCTTTAGAATTTTGTACGAGTATGTGAATTGTGCAGATTTATTATGTTTAGTTAATTTTTTATGAATTTTATAGGTTTTGTGAGACATACTTAGTTAACTTTTTCAACTCTTTATATGTAAATTATTCTGTTATTGCTTTAAACTACTTTTCATATTATCCTTTTTCAAACACTAGAATTTGCCATACTAGGTATTAATAAATTGTAAATGCCTAATACGGATCTTTTCTATTAAATTCTACGGTAATCGACGCTAATATTAAAACTAGGTTTCGTATTGTTTTCTAATATTAGATAAGGGGGAACTTCGGGTTGCGCGAATGAATAATGCACACCATGCTTTCTGTCACTGTGAGAGTGAAAAGATATTTTTGTACCTTTTCAAGATTCAAATTTTACAAAGTATTGCCTTGCGCCGTAAGATCGAATAAACAAACAACATAAAGCGTTGGTTTCTTTTGGAATTAACACATCCTGTTTCGATTTCCGTTAACAGTGCGCCAACGGATGTTTATAAACTGCACTTATTTGCCGACTTCCTGACTTCCCAAATTAATACTTCAAATAAGTTTTTTTAGTGGTTTCTTTCGAAGGGAGATCGTATTACCAAGGAATAAAGAATAATATTTCATTTCGACACAACATATATTATTTTTGACTAATAGATACTTTTTATTATCGAATGATTTATTGTGTAATAGAAGTACTGAAAAACCTGAATAAATTGTGATACAAATGAAAAATCGAGTTACAATTACTCACAAGTCAATATTATTTCAAATGAAAACTTATTCTTTCCTTATATACCATTTCAAGCTTAGAATTTATATTATTTATACTGAATTTAAAGAAAAGTACGGTATTTCCAATTGATAAATAATTTTTAAAAGCTAAAATACATTGATATTGATACATTTCTACACCAAATTACTAACGATCAATCTATTTCCAGTAAAGTAGGAAAAATTACAGACAATTGTTTAATAGAAATTAAAATCTACTTTTGTTTCGCTGTAATAATGTGCATATTTCTATTACAATAATCGTACAATTATTATTCAACGAAACCATGATACTTTCAATGCTGTCCACTTCCATCGGCACATTGGTACCGGTACAAAAGATTTAAATCCATTTTCGCGCTCGAAGTCCCTGCCGCCGAAGGCGCGACGAGCGTTTCTTTTGAAAGCCGCTTCGCAATTATTATCAACCCCGAGACGTAACAGTCGCCGACGCGCACCCTTATCTCGGCCGGATCGGAGCGAAAAGAATAACGTGGCATTGAAAGGAAACGTGCAGACCGTTACCCCGCCCAGGCACGAGTCAACCGACCGTCTTGCGCGACTCTTAAGACGTTGGAAATCTAGGGGACCGTGTGTTCGTCAAGACGTTAAGCGCGTCCTTGGTGGGGGCCTAAACAATGGCAACAAGAAGCCGAAGCGTCGGTTACGCCTTGCAACGGCAGCTGGCACGCGCTCCTAGGCTCCTGACTCAGGAGTCCTGAGGAGACCTACCCCGTACCTTCTTCGCCCTTCTCCATCGTCTTGCGCGGTGGGGATCGGCCCAAGGGGGGAAGCTGGTCTCCAGAAGTTACCTTACCTGGATCCTGTCGGGGGATACCTGGACATTTAAATCGGGTGGGGGACGCCACCCGGCGAAACCACCTGAACACTAGCAAGGGGGCCTTCTTGATCTTGCAGTGGTGTCGAGTTCCGGGGACCTTCTCGGGCCTCGATTTCTATCCCCGTATGGGAAAAGAAACATAATTATCATAATATTAGCGGTCTTCTTTTTTTTTGGGGATTATCATAGGACAAATGTTTTATAACTAATTCTTAACATCACAGTTTCTTTTTCCTTAGTAAAGTAATTGAATCGGATGATTAGTTTTTATAAAATCTAAAAATATTGAACTTCATGACATTTAAACTAGAAAGATATAAAGTGTACTGAAAAATAATTCGACTCGTTTATATGCTAGATTCATTTTACTTACTGCGGGAATATCATAGATTTCTATTAATATTCATGTACAATCCCCTTAATTAGATTAAATGAGCTACGAGAAAATAAGAAGCTATTATTCATAAGAAAGCAGTAAATTGTGAATTGAACGCGAATAATTGATTATATCTTTATATATTGGAAAAGATATCAACGTGTTACCTGCTAGTTTAAAGAGCTTGTGTAGCTTGATCGAAGATCCCCACATCGAAAGGTAACGTCTACGCCGTTGAGGGCAAGGACCGTTGTTCCTACTTCCTTTCCCGAAGGAGGGCGAAGGGCGCTGCAGGATTTTTTGTAGCTTTCAATATTAGACGTTAGCGTTTCCCACAGATTGAAGTCATGGGAACACATTGAAGAGAGGCCCGCGGAACCGCCTAGTGAAAATTCTCCAAGGAGATTTGCGATCAGTACCTTGGGAAGTTTTCCAGGCAGCCGTCGTTCTCGAATAAAGAGAAACACGTTGGTATCCTCTTTTCTCAATAAACGATCGCCCTCGTATTTTTCAGCTCCCCTCTAACCTCATATTTTAAACTGCTACTGTTGGAAATTCCGTTGGAAATTTCTTCTTACATGATCGAAGATAGCGTTGTTTCGACAGAAAAACAACGAAGGAAGTTTTTAATAAAGGATTCGGAGAACTCTATGATATAACATCACGATTAGTTCAAACCGGTTTCATTCATTTCAGTAAAACCGAAAAATCCCAACATCGTCGGTTCCCGCAACTCTCATAAAAGTGACGCGCTCATTATCGGCCGATATTATCTGTAATGCCGGCATGAATGGCGGACCGAAATCGAAATGAAAACGTAGGAAAGGTCATGTTCGCGTGCCAGGAATAACACGGCCACGGGGCGGTGTTGACCCACATTGTTTTTGAAACGCGATTAAACTCATTGAAAACGACCGAAGGTAGATTAATGGGCCTGGGTTGCGTAATCATGGAGAGAGGGGGAAAGCGGAGATAAAGAGAGAGCGAGGTAAAAAGCGAAACAAATTTAACGAGCTGTGAATTATGAAAATCGGTGACAGGCAACCGCTTTTAAATGATCCCTCTCGCTCTCTCTCTCGTACGCGTTGCCCCCCCTCCCCTCCCAGGCACACTCGCGAAGTTTGGTTTGGGCGCGTGCCAGTGAATCGAAACGATTCGAATGCAAAATAATAATAAAACAGTCGGTAGATCGTGGTCGGGGTGGCGGCTGTGGGTGGCAGTAGGTGGGGTCGGCAGCGCATTAACGCAATTAACCTCCAATTAATAACACATCAATTGACACCCGGTCAACTTGTTGCATCGGAGCAGCCCGATAATATGCGGAACGCGTGTGAGCCTTATCTGTACACACACATAGGAGTTACTGTGCCTGTGCGCCGCGTGTGGTATTGTGTGTATATGCGTAACGCGACCTGTCCCTGCATACTGTATCTGTTCTCCGCATGTGTATGTAGTACATACTATGTACTCATGATTAGGCGTCATGAAACACGGGTGTGTTTACATATCTTCTCCTCCTCCGCGGATGCGTGCCGATGAAGGGTGATCGGTGGTCATTCCGCGGACAATAATGAAACGAATGTTACGACAATTTTATATCGAGGGGGAAAGGTGGCGCATACCTCTATGCATCGCGGGGCATAGTGCACGTATACACGAAGGACATGGGCTGATGATCATAGCCGGGTTCCCATGCAACCCCCTGCAAGCACTCCCGCCACATGACACCTACAGGGGGTGGAATTCCAGTGCACATGCCGCCGTGGCGTTGCCTCGATTACGCCATGTGGGGTACATGCACCATGTGATACTCACCATAGAGAAAACCTGCTGCCTACTTGTACGGTTCCTCGTAGCTGCCCGGAAGGAAGTCGTTAGGGCTGCGTGGTAGAAGTACTGTTTCGTTTTCGTTGCGGTTTCGACCGGTAACCACTTTGGACGCGTCGATGAAAACCGTAAAAATTTGATACTGTTGGAATATCAAGGGAAAGTAGTTCGTGTTCAGCTGGGTATCTCCGTTGAATTAATTGTAAATGAAGAAATTACTTTTGAATGACGTATCGATTTGATATTCGCGTAATTGGTCAAAACTTTTACTGCGTAACCTATAGACAGTACCGGTAGTAATTTCATCCTTTTTATATTGATTTTTATACTTTCTGATCTCGTACCATGGTAGGGGCGGCGCGCATCCACCGAAAGGATGGGATCAGAATGGTTACGGAATATAGATTTCTTTCTTTTCACTTGCAGATTCATTAAAAAATTTCGATTCGAAGTTTTCCCTTTGAAATTTCATACAACGCCGATTTACCAATGGGAACCGTATAATCGATGGTAAGAGAATAACAAACGGTTTCCTCGGCCTGAGCTTTTCTGTGTTCGGATCTTCCTTAATTACCCGGCCTATAGGTGGGGAGTTATCAGCGTCGATAGCTCGAAACAATGGCCACCTTCAACCGTAACCCCTTAATGTTGGAATTCTTTGGGAAAAGTCGACAGAATTATGAGCCAGTCTTCCATTAACTTGCACTTATAACCGACAGTTAATTTTTAAGCCTGCTCGCTCGCTTCTCGATCTTAACTTTTTTTCACTGTATTCTGTTTCTCCGAGCCATTGTTCGGTTAACTTTTCTCGGACGTAAGCCTGCCTTCTTGAGGATCGATATTTCATTTTCTATGAATTTTACGATAGCACTAAGCGGGTAATACTCGACGAATTGAGTTTAACCAGCGATTCCCTAATCTCACGTAGCTATCCCGCCGGCATAACCTGCAATCACCCCCTCGAATCAAGTCACCTGCTTAAACGATAAATATCACATGACGCACAGGAAATGGCTGTTGGTGGTTCATCAGGCTGTTTTCGCTTCGGTAAAGTGATCGATGCGCAATGTCATTGCTCGACGAAATATGTGATTACCACTGACAAGAACATCATATAAATGCATTACGTTACATTGTTATTAAGATTTCTCTGTAGTCGACAGTTACGAAAACCTTGTATACTTTGGGGATTTATTGAAATTTTATTACAAGATTGTTCATAGAGACGTAGACGTTTCGAAGAAGGATACAAAAACGTAAGATTTGTATCGTGAAAATTATTCTAAGAAAATTAATAACGTAGTGAAATATTGAAAAAAAGTTGTACGATTGAAAATTATATGGGGCATCTGTTGGACAAGTATCGGCACGCCAGAAAGCGTTTTTCAGCAAAGTTCCTCGCGTGTACTTAGCTGGACGTTGTCTACTTCCGAGTCGGGGCACCTAGTGGGAGAGTTCCGAAAACCATTTCCGGCGGAGCACCTTTTTATTCTCCCCGTCCCACGCATGACGGCGCAGAGGGGAAGTACCAATCAAAAGTAGAAAGGCCAGAAGTTTCCTGACCCCCCTCGAAGAGCAACGTTCTTCGAGGCAGGTACGATCATAGACGTTATCGAACCATAGGCCATATGTCACCATTTTCAGCCACCGAGTACACCCCCCCCCCCCCCCCCCCCCAACGGAATCTTTCAGTTCTGGAAAATGTGGATACTTATTGAAATTGAGCGGGTGTGATCGCTTGAATGACGATGGGAAATGGGAAAATGTCGAAAATCGTAAGGATCATGAATATGAATCATTTAATTTGAATAATGTCGGAA